>NC_069509.1:17175098-17775098 GCF_027579735.1 Bombina bombina | reverse complement strand
TAGTGGTCAGTACAAGCTAGCGCTATACAAACATTACATACATTAATACTAAATATAGTGCTCTGTACATGCTAGCGCTATACAAACATTACATACATTAATACTAAATATAGTGCTCTGTACATGCTAGCGCTATACAAACATTACATACATTAGTACTACATATAGTGCTCTGTACATGCTAGCGATATACAAACATTACATACATTAGTACTAAATATAGTGCTCTGTATATGCTAGCGCTATACAAACATTACATACATTAATACTAAATATAGTGCTCTGTACATAATAGTGCTATACAAAAATTACATACATTAATACTAAATATATTGCTCTGTACATGCTAACGCTATACAAACATTACATACATTAGTACTAAATATAGTGCTCTGTACATGCTAGCGGACAAACATTACATACATTAGTACTAAATATAGTGCTCTGTACATGCTAGCACTATACAAACATTACATACATTAGTACTAAATATATTGCTCTGTACATGCTAGCGCTATACAAACATTACATACATTAATACTAAATATAGTGCTCTGTACATGCTAGCGCTATACAAACATTACATACATTAATACTAAATATAGTGCTCTGTACATGTTAGCACTATACAAACATTACATACATTAATACTAAATATAGTGCTCTGTACATGCTAGCGCTATACAAACATTACATACATTAGTACTAAATATAGTGCTCTGTACATGCTAGCGCTATACAAACATTACATACATTAATACTAAATATAGTGCTCTGTACATGCTAGCGCTATACAAACATTACATACATTAGTACTACATATAGTGCTCTGTACATGCTAGCGATATACAAACATTACATACATTAGTACTAAATATAGTGCTCTGTATATGCTAGCGCTATACAAACATTACATACATTAATACTAAATATAGTGCTCTGTACATAATAGTGCTATACAAAAATTACATACATTAATACTAAATATATTGCTCTGTACATGCTAACGCTATACAAACATTACATACATTAGTACTAAATATAGTGCTCTGTACATGTTCGCGCTATACAAACATTACATACATTAATACTAAATATAGTGCTCTGTACATGCTAACGCTATACAAACATTACATACATTAATACTAAATATAGTGCTCTGTACATGCTAGCGGACAAACATTACATACATTAGTACTAAATATAGTGCTCTGTACATGCTAGCACTATACAAACATTACATACATTAGTACTAAATATAGTGCTCTGTACATGCTAGCACTATACACACATTACATACATTAATACTAAATATAGTGCTCTGTACATGCTAACGCTATACAAACATTATATACATTAATACTAAATATATTGCTCTGTACATGCTAACGCTATACAAACATTACATACATTAATACTAAATATAGTGCTCTGTATATGCTAGCGCTATACAAAAATTACATACATAAATACTAAATATAGTGCTCTGTACATGCTAGCGCTATATAAACATTACATACATTAGTACTAAATATATTGCTCTGTACATACTAGCGCTATACAAACATTAAATACATTAATACTAAATATAGTGCTCTGCACGTGCTAGCGCTATACAAACGTTACATACATTAATACTAAATATAGTGCTCTGTACATGCTAGCGCTATACAAACATTACATACATTAATACTAAATATAGTGCTCTGTACATGCTAGCGCTATACAAACATTACATACATTAATACTAAATATAGTGCTCTGTACATGCTAGCGCTATACAAACATTACATACATTAATACTAAATATATTGCTCTGTACATGCTAGCGCTATACAAACATTACATACATTAATACTAAATATATTGCTCTGTACATGCTAGCACTATACAAACATTACATACATTAGTACTAAATATAGTGCTCGGTACATGCTAGCGCTATACAAACATTACACACATTACTACTAAATATAGTGCTCTGTACATGCTAGCGCTATATACACATTACATACATTAATACTAAATATATTGCTCTGTACCTGCTAGCGCTATATACACATTACATACATTAATACTAAATATACTGCTCTGTACATGCTAGCACTATACAAACATTACATACATTAATACTAAATATAGTGCTCTGTACATGCTAGCGCTATACAAACATTACATACATTAATACTAAATATAGTGCTCTGTACACGCTAGCGCTATACAAACATTACATACATTAATACTAAATATAGTGCTCTGTACCTGCTAGCGCTATACAAACATTACATACATTAATACAAAATATATTGCTCTGTACATGCTAGCTCTATACAAATATTACATACATTAATACTATATATAGTGCTCTGTACATGCTAGCGCTATACAAACATTACATACATTAATACAAAATATATTGCTCTGTACATGCTAGCTCTATACAAATATTACATACATTAATACTATATATAGTGCTCTGTACATGCTAGCACTATACAAACATTACATACATTAATACTAAATATAGTGCTCTGTACATGCTAGCGCTATAGAAACATTACATACATTAATACTAAATATATTGCTCTGTACACGCTAGCGCTATACAAACATTACATACATTAGTACTAACTATAGTGCTCTGTACATGTTCGCGCTATACAAACATTAAATACATTAATACTAGATATATTGCTATGTACATGCTAGTGCTATACAAACATTACATACATTAATACTAAATATAGTGCTCTGTACATGCTAGCACTATACAAACATTACATACATTAATACTAAATATACTGCTCTGTACACGCTAGCACTATACAAACATTACATACATTAATACTAAATATACTGCTCTGTACATGCTAGCGCTATAGAAACATTACATACATTAATACTAAATATAGTGCTCTGTATTTGCTAGCGCTATACAAACATTACATACATTAGTACTAAATATAATGCTCTGTACATGCTAGCGATATACAAACATTACATACATTAATACTAAATATAGTGCTCTGTACATGCTAGGGCTATACAAACATTATATACATTAATACTAAATATAGTGCTCTGTACATGCTAGCGCTATACAAACATTACGTACATTAGTACTAAATATAGTGCTCTGTATCTGCTAGTGCTATACAAACATTACACACATTACTACTAAATATAGTGCTCTGTACATGCTAGCGCTATACAAACATTACGTACATTAGTACTAAATATAGTGCTGTGTATCTGCTAGTGCTATACAAACATTACACACATTACTACTAAATATAGTGCTCTGTACATGCTAGCGCTATACAAACATTACGTACATTAGTACTAAATATAGTGCTCTGTACATGCTAGCACTATACAAACATTACATACATTAGTACTAAATATAGTGCTCTGTACATGCTAGCACTATACAAACATTACATACATTAGTACTAAATATAGTGCTCTGTACATGCTAGCACTATACAAACATTACATACATTAATACTAAATATAGTGCTCTGTACTTGCTAGTGCTATACAAACATTACATACATTAATACTAAATATAGTGCTCTGTACTTGCTAGCGCTATACAAACATTACATACATTGGTACTAAATATAGTGCTCTGTACATGCTAGCGCTATACAAACATTACATACATTAATACTAAATATAGTGCTCTGTACATGCTAGCGCTATACAAACATTACATACATTAGTACTACATATAGTGCTCTGTACATGCTAGCGATATACAAACATTACATACATTAGTACTAAATATAGTGCTCTGTATATGCTAGCGCTATACAAACATTACATACATTAATACTAAATATAGTGCTCTGTACATAATAGTGCTATACAAAAATTACATACTGTTACAGAAGCATTAGTTATTTTGTTGTGAAGAGCTTATTTCCCAGCAGCAATGCCTGAACCAGCAAGCCAGCGCCTAAGAAGGGCTCCAAGAAAACCGTAACAAGTTTCATTTCATAAAGAGTTAACTCTTTTTTTTCAGCTTTTAGAAACTATTGTCTAATCACCTCTGGAGCCAGACTGCTAATTGATAAGATGAACTTGTAAACTTGTTATCTTAAGTACTGTAATCCTATTGTGGCCTGTCAAAGGACAGTGCTCTCTATCTAAATGTGTGATGGGGGATTTTGTGCTTCCCCCCCTCTCCCCCTGGGAGTGCCCTGTGTGCATGTAACTTTAATAAAAAGCAGACTGGGCATCCCAGTCCTGACTTCTTGTTTTGACCCTCAATCGCAGCGTTGACTCGTTTTTGTGGGCAGAAGGGTATCCTAGCTGTACTGCAGCTAAGGGAGATTATTCTATATTTGCGAGACTCATATAGAATACTATGGAAAGCAGCTTCTCCCCTCTTTAGCAATAGGGATCCAGGCTACTAAGCGGTCCATCTCTCAGCGAGACTAAGGGTAACCGTAACATTTGGCGGCAGCGGCGGGATTTTCCTGGATTTCCTAGGAGAGGTACAGAACGGATGGAGAGCGCTTACGAAAAATTGAAGCGTACAACCCTAAAGGATTTACTTGAAAGCAGAGGGGGGTACGCCAGCAACCGGCCGAGGAGAGAGCTGATCGCAGAATTGACCGAACTGGATCAGAGCTTCACAATGGCGGAAACACCGACCACGATTAGTGACGAAAAAACCAGGATTGTTCGGGAAAGGCTCTCATTATACGGGCCGAACCCCTCCATGGAATTGGTACAGCAGTTGATGGCGGAGGCGGACGAGGATATACGAGAGACTCGAGCCCACGAACTCAACCTAGCGAACGCACACCGCAATGCTGAAGCCCCGCAGGTAATCATCCCTGTCGAAAATGCTGGGAGGCCCAAGATACCCTATGCGGCATTTCGACCCTTCCTAGAGAGCGAGACAGGGATTGATGAATATTTGGCGGACTTCGAAAGGCAATGTGCCCTGCACCAGATTCCCAACAGAGAGTGGCCCACGATATTGTCTGGGAAACTATCCGGGCGAGCCCTGGAAGCCTTTCGTACTCTGGGTGCTGAGGAAGTGACACAGTATGAGCTAGTTAAGGAGACACTGTTGCGACGGTACGCTGTAACTCCGGACACGTATCGCCGACAGTTTCGGGGCACGGAAAAGAAGCCTAACGATACCCATATGGAATGGGCGCACCGAATGCGGAGAGCGGCAAATCACTGGCTGAGCGGAAGTAAAGCGGTGACTGGGGAGGAAATTTTACAATTGTTTCTCTTAGAACATTTTTATAATGGCATGGAACAGCAAGGGAAGGAATGGCTGCGAGACAGGCGGCCTTCTACCTTAGAAGAAGCAGCCAAATTGGCCGATGAACATTATGACTCCCGTCTTCACGAACCCATGAACTACCGAGCTCCAGCACGGGTCGAACCCAGAGAGGTTTACCGTGCACCCCCTCGTGCTGAATTCCGAGCCCCGGTGCCCACAGGGCCCGTCCGACACTCAGGACCACCCAATAACAGCTCTGAGCGTCCCAGACCGACTTGCCACCGATGCAAGCAACCAGGGCATTTCATGGCTAGCTGCCCCCTTAATACGCACCAGACACCCAGGAATTACAATGACCCCTCTGGGTCCTATCGTCCGGCCCGGGCCCTCTGTGTTAACCAAGAGGCCCCTATGGAGGGATATGTGGGGCCGCTTCACGAGGCAGACCCTGTATATGCTGCCTCAGATAACCGCCAGCACCATCGGCAGAGGGTATGGCTCGAGGGGCGATCTACCGAGGGATTGCGAGACACAGGGGCTACTATCACGCTGGTACAGAGTCATTTGGTGCCAGAGCACAAGCGATCCGGACAGACTGTGGCCGTTAGAGTGGCGGGGGGGGATGTGTACAAAATTCCAACAGCTAAAGTGCATCTTGATTGGGGAGCGGGAAAGGGGGCTGTGAACGTGGGCCTAATGGATAATTTACCTGCCGAAGTACTACTGGGCAACGATTTGGGCCCCATGACTTCTGCCTATGCTCCAGTATGCAACAACGAGGCGGACCCAGTGACTACACGGGCCCAAGCCCGGACGGAGCGAGAGCTTTCACCAGTGCGGGAGACACAGGTAAGACCTACCCCGACCTTGCCTGACAGGTTAGGCCCCATACCCTGGGACACCCCAGATGCTTTCGAGGCAGAGTCTAAGACTGACCCGACCTTACAAAAGTACCGGGAACGAGCAGAGACCGGAGGGGGCGGGGCAGATAACGAAACATTCTTATGGGAAAAAGGGAAACTATACCGCTGGACAGAGAAAAGGGGACAGCGTAGGCGACAGCTGGTAGTGCCCCACAAATACCGTCAAGAAATCCTCAAAATAGGCCACGACATCCCCTTAGCAGGCCACCTAGCCGTTACCCGTACCCTACACCGCATTACTCACACGTTCTTTTGGCCAGGGGTGCACGCTGACGTTAGAACTTACTGTAACACCTGCGATGTGTGTCAACGAGTAGGAAGGCGAGGCGATCACCCTAAAGCCCAGCTAGTAAATATGCCCATTGTAGAGGAACCCTTCAGCCGGGTTGCTATTGACCTAGTGGGACCACTGGCTACCCCTAGTCCCTCCGGTAAGCGATACATTCTTACCGTAGTGGACTACGCTACCAGGTACCCAGAGGCTGTCGCCCTATCCAACATACAAGCGGATACGGTAGCGAATGCACTAGTACAGGTGTTCTCCCGGGTAGGATTTCCAAAAGAAATCCTATCCGACCGAGGCACCCAATTTACGGCTGAATTGACCCAACAACTCTGGCAGGTTTGCAAAATTAAGTCCCTCCTAAGCTCCCCATACCACCCCCAGACGAACGGGCTGTGTGAGA
This sequence comes from Bombina bombina, assembly GCF_027579735.1. Classification (NCBI taxonomy): domain Eukaryota; kingdom Metazoa; phylum Chordata; class Amphibia; order Anura; family Bombinatoridae; genus Bombina; species Bombina bombina. The sequence goes on along the minus strand of NC_069509.1, from coordinate 17,768,238 downwards.
GGTTCAATGGGACCCTCAAGCAAATGCTCAAGACGTTCACTCAGGAATACCGAGACTGGGAACGCTTCCTGCCGCACCTCCTATTTGCTTATCGGGAGGTGCCCCAGGAAACGACAGGGTTCTCTCCCTTCGAGTTGCTCTACGGAAGAAAGGTACGGGGACCCCTAAACCTGATCCGGGAGCACTGGGAGGGAGAGATGGAGGCTGACGGTGTCCCCATTGTGCCATACGTGCTGGAACTCAGGGACCGAATGGAGCAATTAGCCAAATCCGTGCGGGCTAATCTCCAGTTGGCCCAGAGAAGACAGAAAGTATGGTACGATCGGGGGGCCCGAAAGAGAATCTTCACCATAGGACAAAAGGTGTTAGTACTTAAGCCGGTGAAGACAGACAAATTGCAGGCGTCCTGGCAGGGTCCCTACCAGATCGTAGAGAAAAGGGGAGACACCACTTATGTGATAGCTAGCTGCCACGACAACAATCTTAGAAAGACATTCCATGTAAACATGCTCAAGGAATATTTTGAGCGACCAGAGAACGTGACGGCCGTATGTTGTTCCCCTCAGGAAGACCCCGACAGTTTACCCATTCCAGACCTATTAGAAAAGAGCCTCCCCACAGGTATAGTGGCGCAGGTTCAGATAGGGGACCGACTTAGCCCCACTGAAAGGGAGCAGCTCAACCAACTCCTCCAGTCCAAACACCTCACCTTCTCCCCGAAGCCAGGGTACACTACTTTAACCACCCACCAGGTAGATACTCCGGGACAAGCTCCCTTGCGCCAGGCTCCGTACCGAATCCCCGAAGCAGTTAGGACAGGAATGAAGAAGGAGATCGATGAGATGCTCCAGCTCAGGGTAATTGAGCCCTCCGATAGTCCCTGGGCCTCCCCAGTTGTCTTGGTGCCCAAGAAAGATGGGACCACCCGGTTCTGCGTAGACTATCGGAGGCTCAATGAAAATACCGTGACGGACGCTTACCCTATGCCCAGGGTAGACGAGCTACTCGATCGTATAGCCAGGGGAAATTACCTGACCACTATTGACCTCTGCAAAGGTTACTGGCAGATTCCCCTGGCCCCGGAGGCTATCCCCAAGTCGGCATTCGTCACCCCATTCGGCTTATATCAGTTTAGGGTAATGCCGTTTGGGATGAAGAATGCCCCAGCTACATTCCAGCGCTTGGTGGATAGGCTCCTGGATGGCTTCCAGAGTTTTGCTTGCGCCTACCTGGACGACATAGCGATCCACAGTGAGTCCTGGGAGGACCACTTAGCTCATGTGGGAATGGTTCTGGATCAGATCCGGGCTGCTGGCCTGACTCTGAAGCCAGAAAAATGCCACTTTGGGATGGCCGAGGTACAGTACCTGGGTCACCGGGTGGGGTGTGGAAAGCAGCGACCAGAGCCGGCCAAAATAGAAGCTGTCGCCAATTGGCCCACCCCCATCACTAAGACTCAGGTCCTAGCCTTCCTGGGCACGGCAGGGTACTATAGACGGTTCGTACCAGACTACAGCACACTTGCCAAACCCCTGACTGACTTGACCAAGAAGAACTTACCTCGACAGGTCCTGTGGTCTCCCCACTGTGAAACGGCTTTCCAGGCTCTCAAAAATGCTCTAATTAACGCTCCTGTCTTGGCGGCCCCAGCCCTTAACAAACGTTTTATCGTCCATACCGATGCTTCCATGTTCGGGCTGGGAGCCGTCCTCAGCCAAGTAGGCGAAGATGGAGGGGAGCATCCAGTTGCCTACATCAGCCGGAAGCTCCTGCCCCGCGAAGTCAGCTATGCAGCAGGTCGAAAAGGAGTGTTTGGCTTTGGTGTGGGCATTAAAGAAATTGACTCCCTATTTATATGGTCAGGAGTTCACTCTGGTCACCGACCATAACCCGTTGGTGTGGCTGAACCGGGTCTCTGGAGATAACGGCAGGCTATTACGTTGGAGCTTATCGTTGCAAACCTTCAATTTCACCATTACTTACAGACCTGGGAAACAGAATGGCAACGCCGACGGGTTGTCCAGACAAACCGACCTCAGCCCCGCATAACCAGCGGTCTGGACAGCCTTAGTCTGCCCCGAAAAGGGGTCAGACCGTGTCTGCCAGAGTGTTCCACAGAAAGGGAGCAATGTTACAGAAGCATTAGTTATTTTGTTGTGAAGAGCTTATTTCCCAGCAGCAATGCCTGAACCAGCAAGCCAGCGCCTAAGAAGGGCTCCAAGAAAACCGTAACAAGTTTCATTTCATAAAGAGTTAACTCTTTTTTTTCAGCTTTTAGAAACTATTGTCTAATCACCTCTGGAGCCAGACTGCTAATTGATAAGATGAACTTGTAAACTTGTTATCTTAAGTACTGTAATCCTATTGTGGCCTGTCAAAGGACAGTGCTCTCTATCTAAATGTGTGATGGGGGATTTTGTGCTTCCCCCCCTCTCCCCCTGGGAGTGCCCTGTGTGCATGTAACTTTAATAAAAAGCAGGCTGGGCATCCCAGTCCTGACTTCTTGTTTTGACCCTCAATCGCAGCGTTGACTCGTTTTTGTGGGCAGAAGGGTATCCTAGCTGTACTGCAGCTAAGGGAGATTATTCTATATTTGCGAGACTCATATAGAATACTATGGAAAGCAGCTTCTCCCCTCTTTAGCAATAGGGATCCAGGCTACTAAGCGGTCCATCTCTCAGCGAGACTAAGGGTAACCGTAACACATACATTAATACTAAATATATTGCTCTGTACATGCTAACGCTATACAAACATTACATACATTAGTACTAAATATAGTGCTCTGTACATGCTAGCGGACAAACATTACATACATTAGTACTAAATATAGTGCTCTGTACATGCTAGCACTATACAAACATTACATACATTAGTACTAAATATAGTGCTCTGTACATGCTAGCACTATACACACATTACATACATTAATACTAAATATAGTGCTCTGTACATGCTAACGCTATACAAACATTATATACATTAATACTAAATATATTGCTCTGTACATGCTAACGCTATACAAACATTACATACATTAATACTAAATATAGTGCTCTGTATATGCTAGCGCTATACAAAAATTACATACATAAATACTAAATATAGTGCTCTGTACATGCTAGCGCTATATAAACATTACATACATTAGTACTAAATATATTGCTCTGTACATACTAGCGCTATACAAACATTAAATACATTAATACTAAATATAGTGCTCTGCACGTGCTAGCGCTATACAAACGTTACATACATTAATACTAAATATAGTGCTCTGTACATGCTAGCGCTATACAAACATTACATACATTAATACTAAATATAGTGCTCTGTACATGCTAGCGCTATACAAACATTACATACATTAATACTAAATATAGTGCTCTGTACATGCTAGCGCTATACAAACATTACATACATTAATACTAAATATATTGCTCTGTACATGCTAGCGCTATACAAACATTACATACATTAATACTAAATATATTGCTCTGTACATGCTAGCGCTATACAAACATTACACACATTACTACTAAATATAGTGCTCTGTACATGCTAGCGCTATATACACATTACATACATTAATACTAAATATAGTGCTCTGTACCTGCTAGCGCTATATACACATTACATACATTAATACTAAATATACTGCTCTGTACATGCTAGCACTATACAAACATTACATACATTAATACTAAATATAGTGCTCTGTACATGCTAGCGCTATACAAACATTACATACATTAATACTAAATATAGTGCTCTGTACACGCTAGCGCTATACAAACATTACATACATTAATACTAAATATAGTGCTCTGTACCTGCTAGCGCTATACAAACATTACATACATTAATACAAAATATATTGCTCTGTACATGCTAGCTCTATACAAATATTACATACATTAATACTATATATAGTGCTCTGTACATGCTAGCGCTATACAAACATTACATACATTAATACAAAATATATTGCTCTGTACATGCTAGCTCTATACAAATATTACATACATTAATACTATATATAGTGCTCTGTACATGCTAGCACTATACAAACATTACATACATTAATACTAAATATAGTGCTCTGTACATGCTAGCGCTATAGAAACATTACATACATTAATACTAAATATATTGCTCTGTACACGCTAGCACTATACAAACATTACATACATTAGTACTAACTATAGTGCTCTGTACATGTTCGCGCTATACAAACATTAAATACATTAATACTAGATATATTGCTATGTACATGCTAGTGCTATACAAACATTACATACATTAATACTAAATATAGTGCTCTGTACATGCTAGCACTATACAAACATTACATACATTAATACTAAATATACTGCTCTGTACACGCTAGCACTATACAAACATTACATACATTAATACTAAATATAGTGCTCTGTACATGCTAGCACTATACAAACATTACATACATTAATACTAAATATACTGCTCTGTACACGCTAGCACTATACAAACATTACATACATTAATACTAAATATACTGCTCTGTACATGCTAGCGCTATAGAAACATTACATACATTAATACTAAATATAGTGCTCTGTATTTGCTAGCGCTATACAAACATTACATACATTAGTACTAAATATAATGCTCTGTACATGCTAGCGATATACAAACATTACATACATTAATACTAAATATAGTGCTCTGTACATGCTAGGGCTATACAAACATTATATACATTAATACTAAATATAGTGCTCTGTACATGCTAGCGCTATACAAACATTACATACATTAGTACTAAATATAGTGCTCTGTACATGCTAGCACTATACAAACATTACATACATTAGTACTAAATATAGTGCTCTGTACATGCTAGCACTATACAAACATTACATACATTAGTACTAAATATAGTGCTCTGTACATGCTAGCACTATACAAACATTACATACATTAATACTAAATATAGTGCTCTGTACTTGCTAGTGCTATACAAACATTACATACATTAATACTAAATATAGTGCTCTGTACTTGCTAGCGCTATACAAACATTACATACATTGGTACTAAATATAGTGCTCTGTACATGCTAGCACTATACAAACATTACATACATTAATACTAAATATAGTGCTCTGTACATGCTAGTGCTATACAAACATTACATACATTGGTACTAAATATAGTACTCTGTACATGCTAGCACTATACAAACATTACATACATTAATACTAAATATAGTGCTCTGTACTTGCTAGTGCTATACAAACATTACATACATTAGTATAAATATAGTGCTCTGTACATGCTAGCACTATACAAACATTACATACATTGGTACTAAATATAGTGCTCTGTACATGCTAGCACTATACAAACATTACATACATTAATACTAAATATAGTGCTCTGTACATGCTAGCGCTATACAAACATCACATACATTGTGTGATGATAGCAGGATGTGATGTCACTAGCATGTGGGCGGGGCTTAGGTCCGGTGTCTGTGTCGCGGTTAGTTTAGTACAATCAACCTGTCTGGATGTGTATTGCTATGCTCTGTAATAAAATAGAGTTGTACCATCATTGCTGTGTCCTGCATATGTCCTGCATCTCATGACATGGTGTCAGAAGTTCTGGACTACGCTTCTGTTTCTGATGATGACGATGTCAAAGTTTACCCCACCTGAGCCTTTTGACTTCTCTCAGCCTGCAGCTTGGCCCACATGGCGTCAGCGGTTTCAGCGCTTCAGGATTGCATCCAAACTGAACAAGGAGAGTGGTGAAGTACAAGTTAATTCTCTTTTATATTCTATGGGGAAAGATGTAGAGCCAGTGTTCAATGCTTTTACTTTCCAAGAAGGGGACGAAGTTAACTTTGATATAGTTATGGATAAACTCAGTGCCCACTTTGTGCCCAAAAGAAATGTGATTCATGAGAGAGCTTGTTTTCACAAACGTAATCAGCGTGTGGGAGAATCTGTGGAGTCATTTGTGCGCAGCCTGTATGAATTAGCTGAATTCTGTGAGTTTGGTGTTGCTAAAGAAGAGCAAATCAGAGACAGAATAGTTATTGGAATTGCAGATGCTGAAGTCTCCCTGAAGCTGCAGTTAGAGCCTGATTTAACGTTAGACGGGGCTATTAGGATGGCCCGCCAGAGTGAACTGGTGAAAAAGCAAAGTGCTGATCTGAGGTCTGAGAGTATTGTGGATGAAGTGCAACAGTCTAGGAATATTACTAGTGAAAGGCACAGTGTGAGCGGTAGATCTAAAGTATTGGAAAGGCCTAGAAGTGGATGGGCGCAACATGGCCGATGCACACGGTGCTACCGGGCTCATGATCAGAGTGCTATATGCCCGGCCAGAGATAAAAGATGCAGAAAATGTAACAGAATAGGCCATTTTGAAGTGGTGTGTAAAACTGAATACATTAAGGAGATGCAGGTGGACAGTGACCAGGAGGGTCAGGAAGTGTCTTTTGTGGGGTCTGTTGTGGAACGGACAAGCTCAGAGGAAGATTGGAAAGTTACTTTTACTGTAATGGGAGCCAAAGTTGATTTTAAGATTGACACAGGAGCAGATATCACTGTAATGTCTTTTGCTGAATTTATGAAACTGCCTCGACAGCCCCAGCTGGCGAAGTTTACTACAAATGTTCATAGTCCGGGTGGCCGCATTGATTGTGTGGGGAAATTTCTTGCCAGCTGTGAGTACAAACAAAGGAAGTTCACCATGTGGGTGCATGTGATCCGAGGTCAGTGTGTTAACAGTTTATTGAGCAGAAAAGCAGCCTGTGACTTGGGCCTCGTGGCCAGAGTGAATGAGATCTCTGAAGATATGTTTGGCGAGTTGGGCCTACTGAGCTGCAAACCTGTCCGTATAGCACTTAAAAGTGACGCAGTCCCGTACAGTATTTCTACTCCGCGTAGAATTCCGTTCCCGCTCATGCCTCAAGTGGAGAAAGAGCTCATGCGCATGAAGTCTATGGGGGTTATTGAAGAGGTTGTTGAAGCAACTGATTGGTGTGCCCCCATTGTTCCAGTTGCAAAGAAAAACGGAAAGGTGCGCATCTGTGTGGACCTGAAAAGGTTGAATGAGGCAGTGAAGAGGGAGAGATTTGTGCTGCCGACATTGGAAGATATAGCCCCGAAGTTGGCTGGGGCGAAGTTCTTTTCCACATTAGACGCTTCTAGCGGCTTTTGGCAGATCCCCCTGGATCCAAAGTGCCGCAAACTGACTACCTTTATCACTCCGGTAGGTCGGTTCTGCTTCTGCAGACTTCCCTTTGGGATATCCTCCGCTCCTGAGATCTTTCAGAGGGAAATGAGTTCTCTCCTGAGTGGCCACGTGGGCACAGCAGTCGTCATGGACGACATTCTAGTGTATGGGTCTACAGTGGAGGAGCATGATCAGCGTTTGAGTTGTGTGCTGCAGGCTATCAAAGAGTCTGGGCTGAAGCTGAATAAAGAAAAATGTCATTTTAGGAAAACTGAATTATGCTACTTTGGGCATATCATCAACGGGGATGGCATCAAGCCGGACCCCGAGAAAATTCGGGCTATCGAACAGATGAAAAGCCCTTCTGATGTACATGAGCTGAGACAGATATTGGGCCTTGTAAATTACGTGGGCAAGTTTCTTCCAGATTTATCTACAGTTTTGCACCCTATCACAGAGTTGCTTAAGAAAGATGTTGCCTGGGTCTGGGGACCCTCACAAGAAAAAGCGTTCCTGCATGCTAAGTCCCTGCTGGGGTCTGCCCCAGTGCTGGGGTTCTACGACCCTTCAAAAAAGACTGTGGTTAGTGCTGATGCAAGCAGTTATGGGTTGGGGGCTGCACTCCTGCAGCTGAATGACAACAAACTACAGCCCATCGCCTACTGTTCCCGCACACTGACGGCTGCGGAGTCAAAATACGCTCAAATTGAGAAAGAGTGCCTGGCTGCAGTTTGGGCCTGTGAGCGCTTTCAGCGTTATCTAGTGGGTTTGGAGAAATTTAGTCTGGAAACTGACCACAAACCGCTAGTCCCTCTTATCAATTCTTATGACATCGACAAAACACCCTTGAGATGCCAGAGACTTTTAATGAGACTGCTCAGGTTCAATGTTCAGGCAGTGCATGTGCCGGGGAAGCAGCTGGTTGTGGCAGATACACTGTCCAGGCTCCCGCTGGCTGCTGCTGAAGAATCCTCCACAGAGTCGGATGTAAAAGTGTATGTTGATTCAGTTCTGGCCTCTAAGTCCATTTCCTCAAGGAAACTGGAAGAGATAAAGAAAGAGACATATTTGGACACAGATCTGCAAGAAGTTATAAGGTACATAAGAGATGGCTGGCCCGAGAGCCGGGCAGCTTGGATGTCTTTAAATGCTTACCAGCCAGAGAGGTCGCAGCTCACGGAGCTGGAGGGGTTGGTGCTGTTCCAAGACCGTATTGTAATTCCTGTCAGCATGAGGAAGGAGATGTTAAACAGGATTCACGATGGCCACTTAGGCATTACAAAGTGCAGAGAAAGAGCAGCTACAGCTGTGTGGTGGCCTGGGATCAGCTCCGACATTGCAAATCACGTGTCTAAATGTGCCTTTTGCCGGGAACGCCGGCCTACTCAGAGAAGGGAGCCCTTAATGTCTACTCTGCTGCCTGCGGGGCCGTGGCAGAAAATAGCTGCTGATTTGTGCGAACTGCACGGGAGAAAGTTTCTTGTTGTTATCGACTACTATTCCAGGTATTTGGAAATAGCACCCCTGAATGATATCACAAGTCAGGCCGTTATCATTCGCCTGAAGAGCTTGTTCGCCCGCTGGGGCATTCCAATGGAGCTGGTGAGTGATAATGGCATGCAGTTCGCTTCTACAGAGTTCAATGCTTTCAGTAAGGAATATGATTTTGTACATTCCACGTCAAGTCCACATTATCCGCAGGCCAACGGAATGGCTGAAAGGGCAGTTCAAACAACAAAATTCATCCTAAAGCAATCTGAACCGTACCTAGCCCTCTTGTCATACAGGGCGACGCCCATTCAAGCCACCGGGTTTAGCCCGGCACAGCTGATGCTAGGACGCCAGATTCGCACCACTTTACCCTCAGTGGGTGTCTTCAAGCCGCCTGGCCCTGTTCCTCGGGACGAAGTCCTTAGGAGGGATGAAGAGGCCAAAAAGGGTTATCGTTTCTTCTACGACAGGAGACATTCTGTCAGGCCTTTACAGGAACTGAAAGCGGGCCAAAGTGTCAGAATTAAACTGGATGATGAGAAGAAATGGAAGACGCCTGCTACGGTAGTGGGCCGCTCTCCAGAACCAAGGTCTTACACAGTCCTTACAGAGGGAGGGACGGTTACACGCCGTAACCGAAGACATCTTCAGCCTGTACCTGAGAGTCTGGAACCGGATACCTCAGTACCACCGCCGGTGGGATCTCCTGTTCTAAGAGAGGTGCCTTCCCCTCAGCAAGATCATAGCGGGGATATATCTTTGCCTCCAGCAGACTCTTGTTCACCATCTTCTGTATCAGAGGACAGTTCATGCAAAGTTACATCAAGCGGAAGAGTGGTGAGGCTTCCGGCCCGATACAGGGACTGACTTTAGCTAGAACAGTGACCGGAAGTATGGGCAGAATAATCCCATGGTCACTGTGGACTAGGGTAGTCTACCCCGATGTCCAAGTCAGGATGTAATTTATTTGTTCATGTTTTCTAATCTATCTGTTTTTATAATGTTCTAAAACAAAATGTTGTTGTATACCCTGTTGGTGTACCTTGTTATTTAATATATGCAAATGTATGCTTTGCCTTTGAAAAAGGGGAAGATGTGATGATAGCAGGATGTGATGTCACTAGCATGTGGGCGGGGCTTAGGTCCGGTGTCTGTGTCGCGGTTAGTTTAGTACAATCAACCTGTCTGGATGTGTATTGCTATGCTCTGTAATAAAATAGAGTTGTACCATCATTGCTGTGTCCTGCATATGTCCTGCATCTCATGACACATTGGTACTAAATATAGTGCTCTGTACATGCTAGCGCTATACAAACATTACATACATTAGTACTAAATATAGTGCTCTGTACATGCTAGCCCTATACAAACATTACATACATTAATACTAAATATAGTGCTCTGTACATGCTAGCACTATACAAACATTACATACATTAGTATAAATATAGTGCTCTGTACATACTAGCACTATACAAACATTACATACATTAGTTCTAAATATAGTGCTCTGTACATGCTAGCACTATACAAACATTACGTACATTAATACTAAATATACTGCTCTGTACATACTAGCCCTATACAAACATAACATACATTAATACTAAATATAGTGCTCTGTACATGCTAACACTATACAAACATTACATACATTAGTACTAAATATAGTGCTCTGTACATGCTAGCGCTATACAAACATTACATACATTAGTATAAATATAGTGCTCTGTACATGCTAGCACTATACAAACATTACATACATTAATACTAAATATATTGCTCTGTACACGCTAGCGCTATACAAACATTACATACATTAATACTAAATATACTGCTCTGTACATGCTAGCGCTATACAAACATTACATACATTAATACTAAATATAGTGTTCTGTACATGCTAGCGCTATACAAACATTACATACATTAGTACTAAATATAGTGCTCTGTACATGCTAGCGCTATACAAACATTACATACATTAATACTAAATATAGTGCTCTGTATTTGCTAGCGCTATACAAACATTACATACATTAGTACTAAATATAGTGCTCTGTACATGCTAGCGCTATACAAATATTACATACATTAGTACTAAATATAATGCTCTGTACATGCTAGCGATATACAAACATTACATACATTAGTACTAAATATAGTGCTCTGTACATACTAGCACTATACAAACATTACATACATTAGTATAAATATAGTGCTCTGTACATGCTAGCACTATACAAACATTACATACATTGGTACTAAATATAGTGCTCTGTACATACTAGCACTATACAAACATTACATACATTGGTACTAAATATAGTGCTCTGTACATGCTAACGCTATACAAACATTACATACATTAGTACTAAATATAGTGCTCTGTACATGCTAGCACTATACAAACATTACATACATTAATACTAAATATAATGCTCTGTACATGCTAGCGATATACAAACATTACATACATTAGTACTAACTATAGTGCTCTGTACATGCTAGCACTATACAAACATTACATACATTGGTACTAAATATAGTGCTCTGTACATGCTAGCACTATACAAACATTACATACATTAATACTAAATATATTGCTCTGTACATGCTAGCGCTATACAAACATTACATACATTAATACTAAATATAGTGCTCTGTACATGTTAGCACTATACAAACATTACATACATTAATACTAAATATACTGCTCTGTACATGCTAGCGCTATACAAACATTACATACATTAATACTAAATATAGTGCTCTGTATTTGCTAGCGCTATACAAACATTACATACATTAGTACTAAATATAATGCTCTGTACATGCTAGCGATATACAAACATTACATACATTAGTACTAAATATAATGCTCTGTACATGCTAGCGATATACAAACATTACATACATTAATACTAAATATAGTGTTCTGTACATGCTAGCGCTATACAAACATTATATACATTAATACTAAATATAGTGCTCTGTACATGCTAGCTCTATACAAATATTACATACATTAATACTATATATAGTGCTCTGTACATGCTAGCGCTATACAAACATTACATACATTAGTACTAAATATAGTGCTCTGTACATGCTAGCGCTATACAAACATTACATACATTAGTACTAAATATAGTGCTCTGTACATGCTAGCGCTATACAAACATTACATACATTAGTACTAAATATAGTGCTCTGTACATGCTAGCGCTATACAAATATTACATACATTAGTACTAAATATAATGCTCTGTACATGCTAGCGATATACAAACATTACATACATTAGTACTAAATATAGTGCTCTGTACATACTAGCACTATACAAACATTACATACATTAGTATAAATATAGTGCTCTGTACATGCTAGCACTATACAAACATTACATACATTGGTACTAAATATAGTGCTCTGTACATACTAGCACTATACAAACATTACATACATTGGTACTAAATATAGTGCTCTGTACATGCTAACGCTATACAAACATTACATACATTAGTACTAAATATAGTGCTCTGTACATGCTAGCACTATACAAACATTACATACATTAATACTAAATATAATGCTCTGTACATGCTAGCGATATACAAACATTACATACATTAGTACTAACTATAGTGCTCTGTACATGCTAGCACTATACAAACATTACATACATTGGTACTAAATATAGTGCTCTGTACATGCTAGCACTATACAAACATTACATACATTAATACTAAATATATTGCTCTGTACATGCTAGCGCTATACAAACATTACATACATTAATACTAAATATAGTGCTCTGTACATGTTAGCACTATACAAACATTACATACATTAATACTAAATATACTGCTCTGTACATGCTAGCGCTATACAAACATTACATACATTAATACTAAATATAGTGCTCTGTATTTGCTAGCGCTATACAAACATTACATACATTAGTACTAAATATAATGCTCTGTACATGCTAGCGATATACAAACATTACATACATTAGTACTAAATATAATGCTCTGTACATGCTAGCGATATACAAACATTACATACATTAATACTAAATATAGTGTTCTGTACATGCTAGCGCTATACAAACATTATATACATTAATACTAAATATAGTGCTCTGTACATGCTAGCTCTATACAAATATTACATACATTAATACTATATATAGTGCTCTGTACATGCTAGCGCTATACAAACATTACATACATTAGTACTAAATATAGTGCTCTGTACATGCTAGCGCTATACAAACATTACATACATTAGTACTAAATATAGTGCTCTGTACATGCTAGCGCTATACAAACATTACATACATTAGTACTAAATATAGTGCTCTGTACATGTTAGCACTATACACACATTACATACATTAGTACTAAATATAGTGCTCTGTACATGCTAGCGCTATACAAACATTACACACATTAATACTAAATATAGTGCTCTGTACATGCTAGCACTATACAAACATTATATACATTAGTACTAAATATAGTGCTCTGTACATGCTAGCCCTATACAAACATTACATACATTAATACTAAATATAGTGCTCTGTACATGCTAGCACTATACAAACATTACATACATTAATACTAAATATACTGCTCTGTACACGCTAGCACTATACAAACATTACATACATTAATACTAAATATACTGCTCTGTACACGCTAGCGCTATACAAACATTACATACATTAATACTAAATATACTGCTCTGTACATGCTAGCGCTATACAAACATTACATACATTAATACTAAATATAGTGTTCTGTACATGCTAGCGCTATACAAACATTACATACATTAGTACTAAATATAGTGCTCTGTACATGCTAGCGCTATACAAACATTACATACATTAATACTAAATATAGTGCTCTGTATTTGCTAGCGCTATACAAACATTACATACATTAGTACTAAATATAATGCTCTGTACATGCTAGCGATATACAAACATTACATACATTAATACTAAATATAGTGCTCTGTACATGCTAGCGCTATACAAACATTATATACATTAATACTAAATATAGTGCTCTGTACATGCTAGCGCTATACAAACATTACATACATTAGTACTAAATATAGTGCTCGGTACATGCTAGCACTATACAAACATTACATACATTAGTACTAAATATAGTGCTCTGTACATACTAGCACTATACAAACATTACATACATTAGTATAAATATAGTGCTCTGTAGATACTAGCACTATACAAACATTACATACATTGGTACTAAATATAATGCTCTGTACATGCTAGCACTATACAAACATTACATACATTGGTACTAAATATAGTGCTCTGTACATGCTAGCACTATACAAACATTACATACATTAATACTAAATATATTGCTCTGTACATGCTAGCGCTATACAAACATTACATACATTAATACTAAATATAGTGCTCTGTACACGCTAGCACTATACAAACATTACATACATTAATACTAAATATACTGCTCTGTACACGCTAGCGCTATACAAACATTACATACATTAATACTAAATATACTGCTCTGTACATGCTAGCGCTATACAAACATTACATACATTAATACTAAATATAGTGCTCTGTATTTGCTAGCGCTATACAAACATTACATACATTAGTACTAAATATAATGCTCTGTACATGCTAGCGATATACAAACATTACATACATTAATACTAAATATAGTGTTCTGTACATGCTAGGGCTATACAAACATTATATACATTAATACTAAATATAGTGCTCTGTACATGCTAGCGCTATACAAACATTACATACATTAGTACTAAATATAGTGCTCGGTACATGCTAGCACTATACAAACATTACATACATTAGTACTAAATATAGTGCTCTGTACATGCTAGCGCTATACAAACATTACATACATTAGTACTAAATATAGTGCTCTGTATATGCTAGCGCTATACAAACATTACATACATTACTACTAAATATAGTGCTCTGTACATGCTAGCGCTATACAAACATTACATACATTAATACTAAATATAGTGCTCTGTACATGCTAGCGCTATACAAACATTATATACATTAGTACTAAATATAGTGCTCTGTACATGCTAGTGCTATACACACATTACATACATGAGTACTAAATATAGTGCTCTGTACATGCTAGCGCTATACAAACATTACATACATTAATACTAAATATAGTGCTCTGTACATGCTAGCGCTATACAAACATTACATACATTAGTACTAAATATAGTGCTCTGTTCATACTAGCACTATACAAACATTACATACATTAATACTAAATATAGTGCTCTGTACCTGCTAGCACTATACAAACATTACATACATTAATACTAAATATAGTGCTCTGTACATGCTAGCGCTATACAAACATTACATACATTAGTACTAAATATAGTGCTCTGTACATACTAGCACTATACAAACATTACATACATTAATACTAAATATAGTTCTCTGTACATGCTAGCGCTATATACACATTACATACATTAATACTAAATATACTGCTCTGTACATGCTAGCGCCATACAAACATTACATACATTAGTATAAATATAGTGCTCTGTACATGCTAGCGCTATACAAACATTACATACATTAATACTAAATATAGCGCTCTGTACACGCTAGCACTATACAAACATTACATACATTAATACTAAATATAGTGCTCTGTACACGCTAGCGCTATACAAACATTACATACATTAATACTAAATATAGTGCTCTGTACATGCTAGCGCTATACAAACATTACATACATTAATACTAAATATAGTGCTCTGTACATACTAGCGCTATACAAACATTACATACATTAGTACTAAATATAGTGCTCTGTACACGCTAGCACTATACAAACATTACATACATTAATACTAAATATAGTGCTCTGTACACGCTAGCGCTATACAAACATTACATACATTAATACTAAATATAGTGCTCTGTACATGCTAGCGATATACAAACATTACATACATTAATACTAAATATAGTGCTCTGTACATGCTAGGGCTATACAAACATTACATATATTAATACTAAATATAGTGCTCTGTACATGCTAGCGATATACAAACATTACATACATTAATACTAAATATAGTGCTCTGTACATGCTAGCGCTATACAAACATTACATACATTAGTATAAATATAGTGCTCTGTACATGCTAGCGCTATAGAAACATTACATACATTAATACTAAATACAGTGCTCTGTACATGCTAGCGCTATACAAACATTACATACATTAATACTAAATATAGTGCTCTGTACATGCTAGCGCTATACAAACATTACATACATTAATACTAAATATAGTGCTCTGTACATGCTATCGCTATACAAACATTACATACATTAATACTAAATATAGTGATCTGTACATGCTAGCGCTATACAAACATTACATACATTAGTACTAAATATAGTGCTCTGTACATGCTAGCGCTATACAAACATTACATACATTAATACTAAATATAGTGCTCTGTACATGCTAGGGCTATACAAACATTACATATATTAATACTAAATATAGTGCTCTGTACATGCTAGCGCTATACAAACATTACATATATTAATACTAAATATAGTGCTCTGTACATGTTAGCGCTATACAAACATTACATACATTAATACTAAATATAGTGCTCTGTACATGCTAGCGCTATACAAACATTACATACATTAATACTAAATATAGTGCTCTGTACATACTAGCGCTATACAAACATTACATACATTAGTACTAAATATAATGCTCTGTACATGCTAGCGATATACAAACATTACATACATTAATACTAAATATAGTGCTCTGTACATGCTAGGGCTATACAAACATTATATACAATAATACTAAATATAGTGCTCTGTACATGCTAGGGCTATACAAACATTATATACAATAATACTAAATATAGTGGTCAGTACATGCTAGCGCTATACAAACATTACATACATTAATACTAAATATAGTACTCTGTACATGCTAGCGCTATACAAACATTACATACATTAATACTAAATATAGTGCTCTGTACATGCTAGCGCTATACAAACATTACATACATTAGTACTAAATATAGTGCTCTGTTCATGCTAGCGCTATACAAACATTACATACATTAGTACTAAATATAGTGCTCTGTACATGCTAGCGCTATACAAACATTACATACATTAGTAGTAAATATAGTACTCTGTACATGCTAGCACTATACAAACATTACATACATTAATACTAAATATAGTGCTCTGTACATGCTAGCGCTATACAAACATTACATACATTAATACTAAATATAGTGCTCTGTACGTGCTAGCTCTATACAAACATTACATACATTAATACTAAATATAGTGCTCTGTACGTATTAGCGCTATACAAACATTACATACATTAATACTAAATATAGTGCTCTGTACCTGCTAGCGCTATACAAACATTACATACATTAATACAAAATATATTGCTCTGTACATGCTAGCTCTATACAAATATTACATACATTAATACTATATATAGTGTTCTGTACATGCTAGCGCTATACAAACATTACATACATTAGTACTAAATATAGTGCTCTGTACATGCTAGCGCTATACAAACATTACATACATTAGTACTAATATAGTGCTCTGTACACGCTAGCGCTATACAAACATTACATACATTAGTACTAAATATAGTGCTCTGTACATGCTAGCACTATACAAACATTACATACATTAGTACTAAATATAGTGCTCTGTACATGCTAGCACTATACAAACATTACATACATTAATACTAAATATAGTGCTCTGTACACGCTAGCGCTATACAAACATTACATACATTAGTACTAAATATAGTGCTCTGTACATGCTAGCGCTATACAAACATTACATACATTAATACTAAATATAGTGCTCTGTACGTGCTAGCGCTATACAAACATTACACACATTACTAGTAAATATAGTGCTCTGTACATGCTAGCGCTATATACACATTACATACATTAATACTAAATATAGTGCTCTGTACCTGCTAGCGCTATATACACATTACATACATTAATACTAAATATAGCGCTCTGTACACGCTAGCACTATACAAACATTACATACATTAATACTAAATATAGTGCTCTGTACATGCTAGCGCTATACAAACATTACATACATTAATACTAAATATAGTGCTCTGTACCTGCTAGCACTATACAAACATTACATACATTAATACTAAATATAGTGCTCTGTACATGATAGCACTATACAAACATTACATACATTAATACAAAATATATTGCTCTGTACATGCTAGCTCTATACACACATTACATACATTAATACTAAATATAGTGCTCTGTACCTGCTAGCACTATACAAACATTACATACATTAATACTAAATATAGTGCTCTGTACATGATAGCACTATACAAACATTACATACATTAATACAAAATATATTGCTCTGTACATGCTAGCTCTATACAAATATTACATACATTAATACTATATATAGTGTTCTGTACATGCTAGCGCTATACAAACATTACATACATTAGTACTAAATATAGTGCTCTGTACATGCTAGCGCTATACAAACATTACATACATTAGTACTAAATATAGTGCTCTGTACATGCTAGCGCTATACAAACATTACATACATTAGTACTAACTATAGTGCTCTGTACATGTTCGCGCTATACAAACATTAAATACATTAATACTAGATATATTGCTATGTACATGCTAGTGCTATACAAACATTACATACATTAGTACTAAATATAGTGCTCTGTATATGCTAGCGCTATACAAACATTACATACATTAGTACTAAATATAGTGCTCTGTACATGCTAGCGCTATACAAACATTACATACATTAGTACTAAATATAGTGCTCTGTACATGCTAGCACTATACAAACATTACGTACATTAATACTAAATATAGTGCTCTGTACATGCTAGCACTATACAAACATTACATACATTAATACTAAATATATTGCTCTGTTCATGCTAGTGCTATACAAACGTTATATACATTACTACTAAATATAGTGCTCTGTACATGCTAGCGCTATACATACATTAAATACATTAATACTAAATATAGTGCTCTGTACATGCTAGCACTGTACAAACATTACATACATTAGTACTAATATAGTGCTGTGTACATGCTAGCGCTATACAAACATTACATACATTAATAATAAATATATTGCTCTGTACATGCTAGTGCTATTCAAACGTTACATACATTACTACTAAATATAGTGCTCTGTACATGCTAGCGATATACAAACATTACATACATTAATACTAAATATAGTGCTCTGTACATGCTAGCGCTATACAAACATTACATACATTAATACTAAATATAGTGCTCTGTTCTAATTTATGTCTATAATGTAACTTGCTTCTTTCTCTTGGTATCATTTGTTGATGAAACAGCAATGGATTACTGGGAGCGAGTTAACACACTAGGGGCGCGATCCGATATATGGCGTAGTTTGCAGCGCAAGCGAGGGAACCCCCGCCGCCTGTAGTTTCAGCTCGCAACTCGAGCTATCCAATATACCCCTTCGGCAATTGCTAAAGTGCCGTAAGTCGGATAAACTAGCGATGTCCAGAAATCTGCGTAAGTACAAATTTCTGGAGTCGCCAGTGACTTACGCTACTTTAGAAACTGCCGGTACCTACAAAAACTGACTAAAGTATTAAATCTCCCGTACTGTCTAACACGCCTCCCAAACATAGCCCGACATGTCTAACCCTCTATCTGCTATCCCCCCTCACTCTCCTAATAATAAATGTATTAACCCCTAAACCTCTGCTCCCGGACCCCGCCGCACCTAATAAAGGCCTAGATTTAGAGTTTGGCGTTAGCCGTCAAAACCAGCGTTAGAGGCTCCTAACGCTGGTTTTTACCGCCCGCTGGTATTTGGAGTCAGTCAGGAAAGGGTCTAACGCTCACTTTGCAGCCGCGACTTTTCCATACCGCAGATCCCCTTACGCCATTTGCGTATCCTATCTTTTCAATGGGATCTTCCTAACGCCGGTATTTAGAGTCTTGGCTGAAGTGAGCGTTAGAAATCTAACGACAAAACTCCAGCCGCAGAAAAAAGTCAGTAGTTAAGAGCTTTCTGGGCTAACGCCGGTTTATAAAGCTCTTAACTACTGTTCTCTAAAGTACACTAACACCCATAAACTACCTATGTACCCCTAAACCGAGGCCCCCCACATCGCCGCCACTCTATTAAAATTTTTTAACCCCTAATCTGCCGCTCCGTACACCGCCGCCACCTACGTTATCCCTATGTACCCCTAATCTGCTGCCCCTAATACCGCCGACACCTACATAATATTTATTAACCCCTAATCTGCCGCACCCAACGTCGCCGCCACCTACCTACACTTATTAACCCCTAATCTGCCGACCGGACCGCACCGCTACTATAATAAATGTATTAACCCCTAATCCGCCTCACTCCCGCCTCAATAACCCTATAATAAATAGTATTAACCCCTAATCTGCCCTCCATAACATCGCCGACACCTAACTTCAAGCATTAACCCCTAATCTGCCGACCGGCTACTCTAATACATTTTTTACCCCCAAAAGCTAATTCTAACCCTAACACCCCCCTAATTTAAATATAATTTTTATCTAACGAAATAAATTAACTCTTAATTATTAAATACATTATTCCTATTTAAAGCTAAATACTTACCTGTAAAATAAACCCTAATATAGCTACAATATAAATAATAATTATATTGTAGCTATTTAAGGGTTTATATTTATTTTACAGGCAACTTTGTATTTATTTTAACCAGGTACAATAGCTATTAAATAGTTAATAACTATTTAATAGCTACCTAGTTAAAATAATTACAAAATTACCTGTAAAATAAATCCTACCCTAAGTTACAATTAAACCTAACACTACACTATCAATAAATTAATTAAATTAAATACCTACAATTATCTACAATTAAACCTAACACTACACTATCAATAAATTAATTAAATACAATACCTACAAATAAATACAATTAAATAAACTAACTAAAGTACAAAAATAAAAAAGAACTAAGTTACAAAAAATAAAAAAATATTTACAAACATTAGAAAAATATTACAACAATTTTAAACTAATTACACATACTCTAAGCCCCCTAATAAAATAACAAAGACCCCCAAAATAAAAAAAAATGCCCTACCCTATTCTAAAATTAAAATAGAAAAGCTCTTTTACCTTACCAGCCCTGAAAAGGGCCCTTTGCGGGGCATGCCCCAAATAATTCTGCTCTTTTGCCTGTAAAAAAAAACCATACAATACCCCCCCGCCAACATTACAACCCACCACCCACATACCCCTAATCTAACCCAAACCCCCCTTAAATAAACCTAACACTAAGCCCCTGAAGATCTCCCTACCTTGTCTTCATCACGCCGGGTTCACCGATCGATCCAGAAGAGCTCCTCCGATGTCTTGATCCAAGCCCAAGCGGGGGGATGAAGATGTCCATGATCCGACTGAAGTCTTCATCCAAGCGGGATCTGAAGAGGTCCATGATCGGGCTGAAGTCTTCTATCAAGCGGCATCTTCAATCTTCTTTCTTCCGGATCCATGTTCATCCCGCCGACGCGGAACATCCATCTTCACCGACGACTTCCCGACTAATGATGGTTCCTTTAAGGGATGTCATCCAAGATGGCGTCCCTCGAATTCCGATTGGCTGATTGGATTCTATCAGCCAATCGGAATTAAGGTAAGAAAATTCTGATTGGCTGATGGAATCAGCCAATCAGAATCAAGTTCAATCCGATTGGCTGATCCGATCAGCCAATCAGATTGAGCTTGCATTCTATTGGCTGATCGGAACAGCCAATAGAATGTGAGCTCAATCTGATTGGCTGATCGGATCAGCCAATCGGATTGAACTTGATTCTGATTGGCTCGGAATTCGAGGGACGCCTTCTTGGATGACGTCCCTTAAAGGAACCGTCATTCGTCGGGAAGTCGTCGGTGAAGATGGATGTTCCGCGTCGGCAGGATGAACATGGATCCGGAAGAAAGAAGATTGAAGATGCCGCTTGATAGAAGACTTCAGCCGGATCATGGACCTCTTCAGCTCCCGCTTGGATGAAGACTTCAGCGGATCATGGACATCTTCAGCCCCCGCTTGGGCTTGGATCAAGACATCGGAGGCTCTTCTGGATCGATCGGTGAACTCGGCGTGGTGAAGATAAGGTAGGAAGATCTTCAGGGGCTTAGTGTTAGGTTTATTTAAGGGGGGTTTGGGTTAGATTAGGGGTATGTGGGTGGTGGGTTGTAATGTTGGGGGGGGGTATTGTATGTTTTTTTTTACAGGCAAAAGAGCTGAATTCTTTGGGGCATGCCCCGCAAAGGGCCCTTTTCAGGGCTGGTAAGGTAAAAGAGCTTTTCTATTTTAATTTTAGAATAGGGTAGGACTTTTTTTTATTTTGGGGGTCTTTCTTATTTTATTAGGGGGCTTAGAGTAGGTGTAATTAGTTTAACATTGTTGTAATATTTTTCTAATGTTTGTAAATATTTTTTTATTTTTTGTAACTTAGTTCTTTTTTATTTTTTGTACTTTAGTTAGTTTATTTCATTGTATTTATTTGTAGGTATTGTATTTAATTAATTTATTGATAGTGTAGTGTTAGGTTTAATTGTAGATAATTGTAGGTATTTTATTTAATTTATTTATTGATAGTGTAGTGTTAGGTTTAATTGTAACTTAGGTTAGGATTTATTTTACAGGTAATTTTGTAATTATTTTAACTAGGTAACTATTAAATAGTTATTAACTATTTAATAGCTATTGTACCTGGTTAAAATAATTACAAAGTTGCCTGTAAAATAAATATTAATCCTAAAATAGCTACAATATAATTATAATTTATATTGTAGCTATATTAGGGTTTATTTTACAGGTAAGTATTTAGCTTTAAATAGGAATAATTTATTTAATAAGAGTTAATTTATTTCGTTAGATTTAAATTATATTTAATTTAGGGGGGTGTTAGGGTTAGACTTAGCTTTAGGGGTTAATACATTTATTAGAGTAGCGGTGAGATCCGGTCGGCAGATTAGGGGTTAATTATTGTAGGTAGGTGGAGGCGACGTTGGGGGCGGCAGATTAGGGGTTAATAAATATAATATAGGGGTCGGCGGTGTTAGGGGCAGCAGATTAGGGGTACATAGGGATAACGTAGTTTGCGGCGGTGTACGGAGCGGCAGATTAGAGGTTAATAATAATATGCAGGGGTCAGCGATAGCGGGGGCGGCAGATTAGGGGTTAATAAATATAACATAGGGGTCGGTGGTGTTAGGGGCAGAAGATTATTATTATTATTATTATTATTATTATTATTATTATTATTATACTTTATTTATTAAGCGCCAACATATTCCGCAGCGCTGTCCATGGATACAATTCATTTAAATAAAACAATACAAGACTTGTAAGATACAGGACAAAATTTACAAACACATACAGGAGGGATTGAGGGCCCTATTCCCGTGGGAAATTACAATCTAGAAGGGTAGGAGGTTGGGAAACAGGAGGTGAGGACTGCAAGATTGAGAAGGATGTTAATACAGAGTTAGATGAGGGAAATATTAGGTAAGTGAAATTAATTTATTATTGAGTTGGGTGGTAGGCTTCCCTGAACAGAAAAGTCTTCAGGGAGCATTTAAAGGAAGAAAAATTAGGGCAAAGCCTGACAGCACGAGATTAGGGGTACATAGGGATAACGTAGGTTGCGGCGGTGTACGGAGCGGGGGTTAATAATAATATGCAGGGGTCAGCGATAGCGGGGGCAGCAGATTAGGGGTTAATAAGCGTAAGGTTAGGGGTGTTTAGACTCGGGGTACATGTTAGGGTGTTAGGTGCAGACTTAGGAAGTGTTTCCCCATAGGAAACAATGGGGCTGCATTAGGAGCTTAACGCTGCTTTTTTGCAGGTGTTAGGTTTTTTTTCAGCTCAAACAGCCCCATTGTTTTCTATGGGGGAATCGTGCACGAGCATGGTTTTGAAGCTAGCCGCGTCCGTAAGCAACGCTGGTATTTAGAGTTGCAGTGGCGGTAAATATGCTCTACGCTCCCTTTTTTGGAGCCTAACGCAGCCCTTCTGTGAACTCTAAATACCAGCGGTATTTAAAAGGTGCGGGGGGAAAAAAGCATGCGTAGCTAACGCACCCCTTTGGCCGCAGAACTCTAAATCTAGCCGAAAGTTATTAACCCCTAAACTGCCGCTCCCGGACCCCGCCACCTACATTAACTACCCCCTAATGTGAGCCCCTTACACCGCCGCCACCTACATTAACTACCCCCTAATGTGAGCCCCTTACGCCGCCGCCACCTACATTAACTACCCCCTAATGTGAGCCCCTTACACCGCCGCCACCTACATTAACTACCCCCTAATGTGAGCCCCTTACACCGCCGCCACCTACATTAACTACCCCCTAATGTGAGACCCTTACACCGCCGCCACCTACATTAACTACCCCCTAATGTGAGCCCCTTACACCGCCGCCACCTACATTACCTACCCCCTAATGTGAGCTCCTACCCCGCCGCCAGCGTTATTAAAATTATTAACCCCTAATCTAATCCCCCTACCCCGCCGCCAGCTATATTAAAATTATTAACCCCTAATCTAATCCCCCTACCCCGCCGCAAGCTATATTAAAATTATTAACCCCTAATTTAATCCCCCTACACTGCCGCCAGCTATATTAAATACATTAACCCCTAATCTAATCCCCCTAAAGTAATCAGCTCTTTTACCTGTAACCTGACCCACCTACACTGCCGCCACCTATATTAAATATATTAACCCCTAATCTAATCCCCCTACACCGCCGCCAACTATATTAACTATATTAACCCTAATTATATTATGGTTAATATAGTTAATATAGTTATTATATTATATTTATATTAACTATATTAACCCTAATTATATTAGGGTTAATATAGTTAATATAGTTATTATATATATATATATATATATATATATATATATATATATATATATATATATATATATATATATATATATATATATATATATATATATATATATATATATATATACAGGGAGTGCAGAATTATTAGGCAAGTTGTATTTTTGAGGATTAATTTTATTATTGAACAACAACCATGTTCTCAATGAACCCGAAAAACTCATTAATATCAAAGCTGAATATTTTTGGAAGTAGTTTTTAGTTTGTTTTTAGTTTTAGCTATTTTAGGGGGATATCTGTGTGTGCAGGTGACTATTACTGTGCATAATTATTAGGCAACTTAACAAAAAACAAATATATACCCATTTCAATTATTTATTTTTACCAGTTAAACCAATATAACATCTCAACATTCACAAATATACATTTCTGACATTCAAAAACAAAACAAAAACAAATCAGTGACCAATATAGCCACCTTTCTTTGCAAGGACACTCAAAAGCCTGCCATCCATGGATTATGTCAGTATTTTGATCTGTTCACCATCAACATTGCGTGCAGCAGCAACCACAGCCTTCCAGACACTGTTCAGAGTGGTGTACTGTTTTCCCTCCTTGTAAATCTCACATTTGATGATGGACCACAGGTTCTCAATGGGGTTCAGATCAGGTGAACAAGGAGGCCATGTCATTAGATTTTCTTCTTTTATACCCTTTCGTGCCAGCCACGCTGTGGAGTACTTGGACGCGTGTGATGGAGCATTGTCCTGCATGAAAATCATGTTTTTCTTGAAGGATGCAGACTTCTTCCTGTACCACTGCTTGAAGAAGGTGTCTTCCAGAAACTGGCAGTAGGACTGGGAGTTGAGCTTGACTCCATCCTCAACCCGAAAAGGCCCCACAAGCTCATCTTTGATGATACCAGCCCAAACCAGTACTCCACCTCCACCTTGCTGGCGTCTGAGTCGGACTGGAGCTCTTTGCCCTTTACCAATCCAGCCACGGGCCCATCCATCTGGCCCATCAAGACTCACTCTCATTTCATCAGTCCATAAAACCTTAGAAAAATCAGTCTTGAGATATTTCTTGGCCCAGTCTTGACGTTTCAGCTTGTGTGTCTTGTTCAGTGGTGGTCGTCTTTCAGCCTTTCTTACCTTGGCCATGTCTCTGAGTATTGCACACCTTGTGCTTTTGGGCACTCCAGTGATGTTGCAGCTCTGAAATATGGCCAAACTGGTGGCAAGTGGCATCTTGGCAGCTGCACGCTTGACTTTTCTCAGTTCATGGGCAGTTATTTTGCGCCTTGGTTTTTCCACACGCTTCTTGCGACCCTGTTGACTATTTTGAATGAAACGCTTGATTGTTCGATGATCACGCTTCAGAAGCTTTGCAATTTTAAGAGTGCTGCATCCCTCTGCAAGATATCTCACTATTTTTGACTTTTCTGAGCCTGTCAAGTCCTTCTTTTGACCCATTTTGCCAAAGGAAAGGAAGTTGCCTAATAATTATGCACACCTGATATAGGGTGTTGATGTCATTAGACCACACCCCTTCTCATTACAGAGATGCACATCACCTAATATGCTTAATTGGTAGTAGGCTTTCGAGCCTATACAGCTTGGAGTAAGACAACATGCATAAAGAGGATGATGTGGTCAAAATACTCATTTGCCTAATAATTCTGCACTCCCTGTATATATATATATATATTAAGTATAATAACCCTATCTAACCCTAACACCCCTAACTTAATTATTATTAAAATAAATCTAAATAATATTAATAATATTAACTAAATTATTCCTATTTAAATCTAAATACTTACCTATAAAATAAACCCTAAGATAGCTTCAATATAATTAATAATTACATTGTAGCTATTTTAGGGTTTATATTTATTTTACAGGTAACTTGGTATTTATTTTAACTAGGTACAATAGCTATTAAATAGTTAATAACTATTTAATAGCTACCTTGTTAAAATAATTACCAATTTACCTGTAAAATAAATCCTAACCTAAGTTACAAATACACCTACACTATCAATAAATTAAATAAAATACAAATAACTAAACTAAAATACAATTAAATACACTAAACTAAATTACAAAAAATAAAAAAAGATTACAAGAATTTTAAGCTAATTACACCTATTCTAAGCCCCCTAATAAAATAATAAAGCCCCCCCCCCCAAAAAAAAAAAAAATGCCCTACCCTATTCTAAATTAAAAAGTAACTAGCTCTTTTACCAGCCCTTAAAAGGTTTTTTTTGCGAGGCATGCCCCAAAGTAATCAGCTCTTTTGCCTGTAGAAAAAAACACAATACCACCCCCCAACATTACAACCCACCACCCACATACCCCTACTCTAAACCCACCCAAACCCCCCTTAAAAAACCTAACACTAACCCCCAGAAGATCTCCCTACCTTGAGTCGTCTTCACCCAGCCAGGCCGAACTCTTCATCCAGATGTGGTCCTACATCCCGGCAATGTCTTCATCCAAGCGGCAAAGAAGAGGTCTTCCATCCCAGCGATGTCTTCATCCAAACGGCAAAGAAGAGGTCTTCTATCCCGGCGATGTCTTCATCCAAGCGGCAAAGAAGAGGTCCTCCATCGGGGCGAAGTCTTCCTCCAAGCGGCATCTCCAATCTTCTTTCTTCCGGCTTCTTCCGACCTCCGACGCGGAACATCCAGCTGGCCCGACGACTGAACGACGAATGAAGTTTCCTTTAAATGACATCATCCAAGATGGCGTCCCTCGAATTCCGATTGGCTGATAGGATTCTATCAGCCAATCGGAATTAAGGTAAGAAAATCTGATTGGCTGATTCAATCAGCCAATCAGATTCAAGTTTAATCCGATTGGCTGATCCAATCAGCCAATCAGATTCAGCTTGCATTCTATTGGCTGATCGGAACAGCCAATAGAATGCGAGCTCAATCTGATTGGCTGATTGAATCAGCCAATCAGATTTTCTTACCTTAATTCCGATTGGCTGATAGAATCCTATCAGCCAATCGGAATTCGAGGGACGCAATCTTGGATGACGTCATTTAAAGGAAACTTCATTCGTTGTTCAGTCGTTGGGCCAGCTGGATGTTCTGCGTCGGAGGTCGGAAGATGCCGGAAGAAAGAAGATTGTAGATGCCGCTTGGAGGAATACTTCGCCCCGATGGAGGACCTCTTCTTTGCCGCTTGGATGAAGACATGGCCGGGATGGAAGACCTCTTCTTTGCCGCTTGGATGAAGACATCGCCGGGATGGAGGACCACATCTGGATGAAGAGTTTGACCCGGCTGGGTGAAGACGACTAAAGGTAGGGAGATCTTCTGGGGGTTAGTGTTAGTATTTTTTAAGGGGGATTTGGGTGGGTTTAGAGTAGGGGTATGTGGGTGGTGGGTTGTAATGTTGGGGGTGGTATTGTGTTTTTTTTTACAGGCAAAAGAGCTGATTACTTTGGGGCATGCCCCACAAAAAGCCCTTTTAAGGGCTGGTAAAAGAGCTGGTTACTTTTTAATTTAGAATAGGGTAGGGCATTTTTTTTATTTTGGGGGGCTTTATTATTTTATTAGGGGGCTTAGAATAGGTGTAATTAGCTTAAAATTCTTGTAATCTTTTTTTAATTTTTTTGTAATTTAGTGTTTGTTTGTTTTTGTAATTTAGTTTAGTGTATTTAATTGTATTTTAGTTTAGATATTTGTAGTTTATTGAATTTATTGATAGTGTAGGTGTATTTGTAACTTAGGTTAGGATTTATTTTACAGGTAAATTGGTAATTATTTTAACAAGGTAGCTATTAAATAGTTATTAACTATTTAATAGCTATTGTACCTAGTTAAAATAAATACCAAGTTACCCGTAAAATAAATATAAACCCTAAAATATCTACAATGTAATTATTAATTATATTGTAGCTATCTTAGGCCTAGATTTAGAGTTCGGCGGTAGCCGTCAAAACCAGCGTTAGAGGCTCCTAACGCTAGTTTTGGCCGCCCGCTGGTATTTGGAGTCAGTGATTAAAGGGTCTAACGCTCACTTTTCAGCCGCGACTTTTCCATACCGCAGATCCCCCTACCCCATTTGCGTAGCCTATCTTTTCAATGGGATCTTTCTAACGCTGGTATTTAGAGTCGTTTCTGCAGTGAGCGTTAGAGCTCTAACGACAAGATTCTAGCCGCCTGAAAATAGCAGGAGTTAAGAGCTTTCTGGCTAACGCCGGTTTATAAAGCTCTTAACTACTGTACCCTAAAGTACACTAACACCCATAAACTACCTATGTACCCCTAAACCGAGGTCCCCCCACATCGCCGCCACTCGATTAAAATTTTTAACCCCTAATCTGCCGACCGCCACCTACGTTATACTTATGTACCCCTAATCTGCTGCCCCTAACCCCGCCGACCCCTATATTATATTTATTAACCCCTAACTTGCCCCCCACAACGTCGCCGCAAGCTACTTAAAATAATTAACCCCTAATCTTCCGACCGCAAATCGCCGCCACCTACGTTATCCCTATGTACCCCTAATCTGCTGCCCCTAACATCGCCGACCCCTATGTTATATTTATTAACCCCTAATCTGCCCCCCACAACGTCGCCGACACCTACCTACACTTATTAACCCCTAATCTGCCGAGCGGACCTGAGCGCTACTATAATAAATGTATTAACCCCTAATCCGCCTCACTAACCCTATCATAAATAGTATTAACCCCTAATCTGCCCTCCCTAACATCGCTGACACCTAACTTCAATTATTAACCCCTAATCTGCCGACCGGAGCTCACCGCTATTCTAATAAATGTATTAACCCCTAAAGCTAAGTCTAACCCTAACACTAACACCCCCCTAACTTAAATATAATTTACATCTAACGAAATAAATTAACTCTTATTAAATAACTTATTCCTATTTAAAGCTAAATACTTACCTGTAAAATAAATCATAATATAGCTACAATATAAATTACATTTATATTATAGCTATTTTAGGATTAATATTTATTTTACAGGCAACTTTGTAATTATTTTAACCAGGTACAATAGCTATTAAATAGTTAAGAACTATTTAATAGTTACCTAGTTAAAATAATTACAAATTGACCTGTAAAATAAATCCTAACCTAAGTTATAATTAAACCTAACACTACCCTATCAATAAAATAATTAAATAAACTACCTACAATTACCTACAATTAACCTAACACTACACTATCAATAAATTAAATAAGCACAATTGCTACAAATAAATACAATTAAATAAACTATCTAAAGTACAAAAAATAAAAAAGAACTAAGTTACAGAAAATAAAAAAATATTTACAAACATAAGAAAAATATTACAACAATTTTAAACTAATTACACCTACTCTAAGCCCCCTAATAAAATAACAAAGCCCCATAAATAAAAAATTCCCTACCCTATTCTAAAATACAAAAATTACAAGCTCTTTTACCTTACCAGCCCTGAACAGGGCCCTTTGCGGGGCATGCCCCAAGAATTTCAGCTCTTTTGCCTGTAAAAAAAAACATACAATACCCCCCCCCAACATTACAACCCACCACCCACATACCCCTAATCTAACCCAAACCCCCCTTAAATAAACCTAACACTAAGCCCCTGAAGATCTTCCTACCTTGTCTTCACCTCACCAGGTATCACCGATCCGTCCTGGCTCCAAGATCTTCATCCAACCCAAGCGGGGGTTGGCGATCCATAATCCGGTGCTCCAAAGTCTTCCTCCTATCCGGCAAGAAGAGGACATCCGGACCGGCAAACATCTTCTCCAAGCGGCATCTTCTATGTTCTTCCATCCGATGACGACCGGCTCCATCTTGAAGACCTCCAGCGCGGATCCATCCTCTTCTTCCGACGACTAGACGACGAATGACGGTTCCTTTAAGGGACGTCATCCAAGATGGCGTCCCTCGAATTCCGATTGGCTGATAGGATTCTATCAGCCAATCGGAATTAAGGTAGGAATTTTCTGATTGGCTGATGGAATCAGCCAATCAGAATCAAGTTCAATCCGATTGGCTGATCCAATCAGCCAATCAGATTGAGCTCGCATTCTATTGGCTGTTCCGATCAGCCAATAGAATGCGAGCTCAATCTGATTGGCTGATTGGATCAGCCAATCGGATTGAACTTGATTCTGATTGGCTGATTCCATCAGCCAATCAGAAAATTCCTACCTTAATTCCGATTGGCTGATAGAATCCTATCAGCCAATCGGAATTCGAGGGACGCCATCTTGGATGACGTCCCTTAAAGGAACCGTCATTAGTCGGGAGACATCGGAAGAAGAGGATGGATCCGCGTCGCCTGCTTCAAGATGGACCCGCTCCGCACCGGATGGAAGAAGATAGAAGATGCGGCTTGGAGAAGATGTTTGCCGGTCCGGATGTCCTCTTCTTGCCGGATAGGAGGAAGACTTTGGAGCACCGGATTATGGATCGCCAACCCCCGCTTGGGTTGGATGAAGATCTTGGAGCCAGGACGGATCGGTGATACCTGGTGAGGTGAAGACAAGGTAGGAAGATCTTCAGGGGCTTAGTGTTAGGTTTATTTAAGGGGGGTTTGGGTTAGATTAGGGGTATGTGGGTGGTGGGTTGTAATGTTGGGGGGGGGGTATTGTATGTTTTTTTTTACAGGCAAAAGAGCTGAAATTCTTGGGGCATGCCCCGCAAAGGGCCCTGTTCAGG
Source organism: Bombina bombina (assembly GCF_027579735.1). Classification (NCBI taxonomy): domain Eukaryota; kingdom Metazoa; phylum Chordata; class Amphibia; order Anura; family Bombinatoridae; genus Bombina; species Bombina bombina. Next base: position 17,736,722 of record NC_069509.1, on the reverse strand, counting down.
GCTGGTAAGGTAAAAGAGCTTGTAATTTTTGTATTTTAGAATAGGGTAGGGAATTTTTTATTTTGGGGGGCTTTGTTATTTTATTAGGGGGCTTAGAGTAGGTGTAATTAGTTTAAAATTGTTGTAATATTTTTCTTATGTTTGTAAATATTTTTTTATTTTCTGTAACTTAGTTCTTTTTTATTTTTTGTACTTTAGATAGTTTATTTAATTGTATTTATTTGTAGCAATTGTGTTTATTTAATTTATTGATAGTGTAGTGTTAGGTTAATTGTAGGTAATTGTAGGTAGTTTATTTAATTATTTTATTGATAGGGTAGTGTTAGGTTTAATTATAACTTAGGTTAGGATTTATTTTACAGGTCAATTTGTAATTATTTTAACTAGGTAACTATTAAATAGTTCTTAACTATTTAATAGCTATTGTACCTGGTTAAAATAATTACAAAGTTGCCTGTAAAATAAATATTAATCCTAAAATAGCTATAATATAAATGTAATTTATATTGTAGCTATATTATGATTTATTTTACAGGTAAGTATTTAGCTTTAAATAGGAATAAGTTATTTAATAAGAGTTAATTTATTTCGTTAGATGTAAATTATATTTAAGTTAGGGGGGTGTTAGTGTTAGGGTTAGACTTAGCTTTAGGGGTTAATACATTTATTAGAATAGCGGTGAGCTCCGGTCGGCAGATTAGAGGTTAATAATTGAAGGTAGGTGTCGGCGATGTTAGGGAGGGCAGATTAGGGGTTAATACTATTTATGATAGGGTTAGTGAGGCGGATTAGGGGTTAATACATTTATTATAGTAGCGCTCAGGTCCGCTCGGCAGATTAGGGGTTAATAAGTGTAGGTAGGTGTCGGCGACGTTGTGGGGGGCAGATTAGGGGTTAATAAATATAACATAGGGGTCGGCGATGTTAGGGCAGCAGATTAGGGGTACATAGGGATAACGTAGGTGGCGGCGGTTTACGGAGCGGCAGATTAGGGGTTAAAAGTGTAATGCAGGGGTCAGCGATAGCGGGGGCGGCAGATTAGGGGTTAATAAGTGTAAGGTTAGGGGTGTTTAGACTCGGGGTACATGTTAGAGTGTTAGGTGCAGACGTAGGAAGTGTTTCCCCATAGGAAACAATGGGGCTGCGTTAGGAGCTGAACGCTGCTTTTTTGCAGGTGTTAGGTTTTTTTTCAGCTCAAACAGCCCCATTGTTTCCTATGGGAGAATCGTGCACGAGCACGTTTTTGAGGCCGGCCGCGTCCGTAAGCAACTCTGGTATCGAGAGTTGCATTTGCGGTAAAAATGCTCTACGCTCCTTTTTTGGAGCCTAACGCAGCATTTGTTTGAACTCTCGATACCAGAGTTAAATTTATGGTGCGGCCAGAAAAAAACCCGCGGAGCGTTAACAGCCCTTTTACCGCCGAACTCTAAATCTAGGCCTTAGGGTTTATTTTATAGGTAAGTATTTAGATTTAAATAGGAATAATTTTGTTAATATTATTTAGATTTATTTTAATAATAATTAAGTTAGGGGTGTTAGAGTTAAATAGGGTTATTATACTTAATATATATATAATATAATAACTATATTAACTATATTAACCATAATCTAATTAGGGTTAATATAATTAATATAGGTGGCGGCGGTGTAGGGGGATTAGATTAGGGGTTAATATATTTAATATAGGTGGCGGCAGTGTAGGGGGAGTCAGGTTACAGGTAAAAGAGCTGATTACTTTAGGGGGATTAGATTAGGGGTTAATGTATTTAATATAGCTGGCGGCGGTGTAGGGGGATTGAATTAGTGGATAATAATTTTAATATAGCTTGCGGCGGGGTAGGAGCTCACATTAGGGGGTAGGTAATGTAGGTGGCGGCGGTGTAAGGTGCTCACATTAGGGGGTAGGTAATGTAGATGGCGGCGGGGTAGGGGCTCACATTAGGGGCTAGGTAATGTAGATGGCGGCGGTGTAAGGGGCTCACATTAGGGGGTAGGTAATGTAGATGGCGGCGGTGTAAGGGGCTCACATTAGGGGGTAGGTAGTGTAGATGGCGGCGGGGTAGGGGCTCACATTAGGGGGTAGGTAATGTAGATTGCGGCGGGGTAGGGGCTCACATTAGGGGGTTATACATTTAATGTAGGTGGCGGCGGGGTCCGGGAGCGGTGGTTTAGGGGTTAAATACTCTATTAGGGATTGCGGCGGGGGATCGCGGTTGACAGGTAGATAGACATTGCGCATGCGTTAGGTGTTAAGTTTTATTTTGCAGTTCGCGGTTGACAGATAAGTGGTGCAGGGAACGAGGATTTGGTTTTATTGGCCATTATAGCTCTGTTTGGAAAGATACTAGGTTATTTAGGAGAGATGGCTTGCATTTGGATGCTAAAGGAACAGAGTATCTGGGAGAGGAGTTCAAATACTTTATTAGAAATCATTTAAACTAATAAAGGGGGGTAGCATTAATATATCCACCTGCCCCCCACAGCATGCCAAAACTGTTAGTCCAAGTAACAATTCTAGAAATTCTAGTAGAAAAATTCTTCGTGCCATGAGCACAAATGCTCGCAGCTTAGGAAATAAATTACCTGAACTCATTTCAATAATGACTAGGGACAACTTGGATTTAGTAGCTATAACAGAAACATGGTACAATGATTTGCATGACTGGGACATAGTCATACCTGGATACAGGTTATTTAAAAAGAACAGAGTAGGAAAGAAAGGTGGAGGAGTTGCTTTGTATGTAAATGAAAATATAAAGGTTACTGAAATTGTAGGAACAAATGATGAGGTGGAAAGTATTTGGGTGACTTTGGAAATTGGAGATAAAAATGTTTTTAGAATAGGGGTTGTATATAGGCCTCCATTGCAGGATGAAAAACTGGACAATCTGTTATTAGATGAAATAACCAAAATGACCATGAAGGGTAAGGTTATAGTACTGGGGGACTTTAATTTGCCAGATATAGACTGGAAGATTCCTTCTGCTAGATCGGCTAGAAGCAGGTATATTCTTGAATCTCTGCTAGGGGAATCACTTGAACAATTAGTCAAGGAACCAACTCGTAAGGAAGCTATATTAGATCTAATACTTACAAACAGTGATACAGTTTCAGATGTGTCTGTAGGTGAGAACTTAGGATCCAGTGATCATCAATCTGTTTGGTTTAGTATTCATGTTCAGGAACTGTACACCCAGACTAAAACAAAAGTTTTAGACTTTAGGACGGCAGATTTTTCATTAATGGGAGAATACCTAAAAAACTATTTAAAGGGGAAAAATCTTATTACAGGGGTTCAAGAACAGTGGGAATTTGTGAAAGGTGCCATTTTAGATGCAACCGCACACTGTATTAGACATGTCTGTAAAAGTAAAAGAAAGCGGAAACCAATTTGGTTTTCCAAAGAAGTAGCACATGCTGTAAAGACAAAAAAGATAGCTTATAAAAATTACAGACACACACAAGCAGATGATGATATGAAAATATGGAGACTCCAACAAAAAAAGACTAAGCAGTTAATTAGGAAGGTTAAAGCTGATGCAGAAGAGAAGATAGCACAGTCAGTAAAACATGGGGACAAAACATTCTTTAGATATATCAGTGAAAGAAGAAAAAATAAGGTAGGAATAGTAAAATTGAAATCAGTTGATGGTAGAATAATAGAAGGAGATAAGCAGATTGCAGACTGTCTCAATGATTACTTCTGTTCTGTTTTCACTAAAGATTGTGAAGATACAATGTCTACATTAAGGGATGCTATGCAAAATAGAAACAAGCTTAACAGTAATCTTTTTACAGAGGATGAGGTTTTGTTAGCATTATCAAAAATAAATGTTACAAAGGCAGTGGGTCCTGATAATATTCATCCAAGGGTTTTAAAAGAACTTCGTTCAGTGCTAACTGTCCCATTAACTGATCTGTTTAATCAGTCACTATTAACAGGAGCTGTCCCAGATGATTGGAGAATAGCAAATGTAATACCTCTTCATAAAAAGGGCAGTAGAGAAGAATCTGGCAACTACAGGCCAGTTAGTTTAACTTCAGTAGTAGGGAAATTAATGGAAAGCCTCTTAAAGGAAAGAATTATGACTTACATAAAGACAAACAATTTAGAGGACCAAAATCAGCATGGTTTTACTTCAGGGAGATCATGTCAGACTAATCTAATTGACTTCTTTGATTATGTAACAAAAGTATTAGACAAGGGAGGAGCAGTTGATGTAGCATATCTAGATTTCAGCAAAGCATTTGACACCGTCCCACACAATAAACTTATTCACAAACTATATCTCCTTGGTCTAGATTCAAAAATTGTGAACTGGGTGGAATGCTGGCTTAAGGACAGAAAACAAAGTGTCTTAGTAAATGGAGTTCATTCAGCAGAGGGGGCTGTTACTAGTGGTGTTCCTCAGGGGTCAGTTCTGGGGCCTGTTTTGTTTAACATATTTATCTGCGATATCAGCAAAGGGCTACAGGGGAAAGTATGTCTCTTTGCAGATGATACAAAAATTTGCAACAGAGTGGATGTTCCAGGGGGGGTAGACAAAATGAGAAGTGATATACAACAATTGGAGGATTGGACAAACGACTGGGATCTAAAGTTTAACACAGCAAAGTGTAAAATAATGCATTTAGGGAAGAAAAATCCAAATGTTAATTACAGACTCAATGACACTTTACTGACTGTTACAGACGAGGAACAGGACTTGGGAATTATTATTTCAGATGATTTAAAACTTAGTAAACAATGTAGTAAGGCAGCGAGTAAGGCTAGCAGAATGCTTGGATGTATTGGTAGAGGTATTTGCAGCAGAAATAGTAAGGTTCTTATGCCACTTTATAGATCATTAGTTAGGCCTCATCTTGAGTATTGTGTGCAGTTCTGGAGGCCATATCTTCAGAAGGATATTAACAAACTTGAATCTGTGCAAAGGAGGGCTACCAAAATGGTACATGGTCTAAAAAATAAAACTTACCAGGATAGGCTCAATGACCTAAATATGTATAGCTTAGAGGAGAGAAGGGAAAGAGGTGATATGATAGCAACTTTCAAGTACATTAAAGGGTTTAGTAAAACTGAGGCTGTGGGTATTTTACATAAAATGGAAAATTCAAGAACAAGGGGTCATGAGCTCAAGCTAAAGGGTAGTAGATTCAGGAGTAATTTGAGGAAGCACTTCTTTACAGAAAGAGTGATTGATTTATGGAATAAACTTCCTCAAGAGGTAGTAGCAACAAACACTGTGGGGGACTTTAAAAATGCATGGGACAAGCATAGGGCTATCCTACGAACTAGATAAGTTTATACTGTTAGGTAAGGTGGGGCAGACTTGCTGGGCCTATGGCTCTTATCTGCCGTCAATATCTATGTTAAATGGCTCCTCCCTTCCCTCCCACTCCAGTCATTCTCTTTGCCTACGTTAGTGATAGGAAGTGGTAAAGTGAGGTGTTAGATTAGATTATTAGTTTTTTATTTTTGAAGTAGTGCCATAGTGTGCTACTTTGTTCTGGGCTGTAGCCGTAGTCCATATCAGTCTCTTCAGTAGAGCTATGGTGGCTTTAGAGCAGTGGGAACTTGTGGGACATAATTCTCACTGCGCCTCCCATACTGATGCTGCCCTAACTCTGAAAAATCTGAGGGATATTGCTCAGTATTTTCTCTTATTTCACAGGTCCATGGGAGGAATAGGACCTTTGCTGTCAGGCAGAATATAAGGTAAGTGCTGACTTTTATTTCTGGGGTTAAAGGAAAACTCAGAAGAAGTTGGTCACTTACTTTGTAAGGATGGGACATATAAGGAAGCCCTTAATGGATTTGGCACTTTATTGTAATCAGAGAAATATAGTACCAATGGGGACACACAAAAGTCACCAGGGCACTAATAAGAGGCGCCTAGACTAAAATGGTGAAATATAAATTCAAATATACAGTATTATTAAGCTGGGATAAATGCTCCCTTCAAGATAGTGGTATAGTATTGATGGGGGGTGAATCTATCGATAATGGATATGATTGTACGATATCCTAACTTCTGTTGATTATATTTGATATATAACCAGCTAATAATCTGGCAATCTTTGTAGGATTCAATATGTTGGCCGTACTTGCAGATTGATAAGAAATAGGTGGAACGAACACTTAAGAAATATCAAGAATAAATATCGTAATCATAGTGTTCCTAGACATTGTAATAACACACATAATAGAATAACAAATACATTCAGCATCTGCCCACTTGAGCAGATTCCCCATTCTCATCTGTATAATAGGTTCAATAGGTTGAGACAGAGGGAAACCTACTGGATCTACAAACTAAAGACCTTATTTCCCTCTGGTCTCAACCTTAACATGGACCTAGCAGCATTTTGATTATTATTCTTCATTCTACATTGACAATGGTGTACTCCAATAATTGTTTATTTTAATAAATGTTTTTCACTCATCTTTCCTATTTACCTGCATACCCCCCCCCTCCTTTTTACATTCCATTTGATGTACAGATACGCCACTATTGTCCCACTTCCCTTGTATAATCACTATGCCCTTTGTGCATCTATCACCCAGTCCTTTATATTATGTTTACATCTTGTGCATACGTGCACATTCTTCACTATTATGCACTCACTGCATGTTAATTTTATTTGACTTACTATATGCTAGACACATACGTGTTAGGTCCCTGGTCTATATTAAATAGCCATTATATATTTTCAATCAATTTCCTCACTGAAGTAGTACACTAATTAATTTCACCTCATAGGATTATAGGTTTTTCTAGATTCCTATGTATGATGGGAAGCCTATCAATCTACTACCATATATCATTCAAATCACCCACATGTAGTCTTTATACACCACCTATTAATTGTCACATGTTCTGTTTCATATCTTGTTCTATTCTTATCTCTTGCATCAATATTAATCTCTACGAAATAAGTTTCTGTTGCATATACTAGTAGATTTCACATCTCTAGTTTCTATTTTTAATTATTCCCTTGTCCCATGTCCTCACAGCACTTGTCCCTTATTTATTCCTCAGTTTTTATTTATTCCCTTGTCCCATTTCCTAATATATAATCTATTGTATCATTTTGATAGGATTATGATACCTTTGATATACCACCTTATTATCTCATTCTATATTCTCACGTCAATATTTTCTGTTAAGTACACTTTTGAATTCACCTTTCCTATCCCTTACATATAGCATATTCTGGTATTCCCACGTAGATATCATGTTACGCTTCTGATTAATCATAATTGTTCTTGTCCCTACACTGCATATTTAGCTTCCATATGCACCAGTGTCTTACATTGTCCGATCTACTCTCATATTATTAGGTTAGGTCTAACTATTGGCTTGATCCGTTGTTGAGAAATTATCGTTACAAATTCCATTATTCTGCATACTCTAGTTTCTACGCAATTTCCATAACCCTTCACATATTATGTCAAGCACCGTTATTTATGCACGCCCCTTTGTTTATATTCAGCCATACACTATTGGCTGTTCATGTATGACACTTTGCTTCTATTATTTCCGAACTCCCCCCCCCCCCTCCTTTCTTTACTTTTTTTTTTTTTTTATGTTGATGACTATTGGTGCACCCGGTTACACCTTCATTGACGCCACTGGTCATGTGGTTTTGTTGTTATATTAGCCACATGCGATAGGCTGATCGTGCCCAACACTTCACATCTTAAGTATAATCTAATACCCCAGATCGTAATTACTGCTGATATACGTAACGGCTTAACCCCATAGGAACATTTATAAAGCGGCATAGATTGTAGTAGCTTTCTCATCAGTTAGATCTAATAACGATTTACCCTGTCAGGGAGTTTAAGATTTAGCTAATCCAACACGCCCCCTGCTCTGACATCACTGCTCCTACGGAACATAGGAAACTAATGTTTTTCATTAGATATTAGTATTCTTTAACCCTTAGTTATATTAGCAGCATAGGTAAATGTTCAATATGTGAATTAAAATTCAAACATGGTATAGCTATAAATTATAGAGTGTGTAACAGATTTGGTTTAAAGTCTAACAGACATTCATCTCATATTTTTTTTTTTCCCTACCGTAGGGTACGATTTACACACATGCTGTTTTCATACAGCTTTACACAATTATGTAAATTCATATGGTATATGTATGTTATTAGCATGTTACCCTTGTGATAAGAGATTGTTTACATAACTTATATATTATTGTTAATTTCTATAACATTTGTTAAATTTTTGCACTGCTCATCCCTATTTTGCATATTGGTATGCCCCATTAGGGGTGTGAAAAAAAAAAAAAAAAAAAATTCTGATCATTGATTGGTTATTAACTAGTTTAAATATGGCAGCTCTGAGAATGTTTGTATAGCCTGATGAAACAGTGTGTACCACTGAGAAACGCGTTGCTGTTTTTATTGATATTAAATTTTTATCACATCTTTTAAATTCTCCGGTTACTGCCTTATCATTTCTCTCTCCTTGGGCTGGGCCTGGTGAATTTCCTCTGGCCTTGCTGGAACTTTGGTCCCTAAGGATTTAGCTGGATATCTGCTGTATAGTTCCTCTTGCACCTCCCTTTTGGACATCTCTGGACTCTCCCTGGCGAGACGAGGATTTCCATCTGTGTGCTCCATCTTGTGTGGTCGACCGGACGACGTGTAGTTCCGGACTGCTTTAATTGCACTTTATTGTGCGCTTCAAATTGTGAGTAGGATTCTTGTGCTCATTCTGTGTTGTTGTCATTATCTCATTGATCTGCACTATGTGGCGCCCTCTATCTAATTCCTTCTAGATTTTCCATCTGTGTTCCTGGCATAACACTCTGGAGGAGCAGCCTATATTCCATTATCTCTCTGGATCTTTGCCCACCGTACTTTCCTTCTGGGCCCCATCTTTGGACTCTGCTGGACTTGATAAGTCACCCCATTGTTTGGACATATATTCACTTTCCTATATATATATTAGTTTTTGTGTTATTTTATTTTACTTATTTTATTTGACCAATTTTTATATATTTTATTTTATTTAATTCTTTATTGTATCATGGGTTATTATTAGCTGGTTATATATCAAATATAATCAACAGAAGTTAGGATATTGTACAATCATATCCATTATCGATAGATTCACCCCCCATCAATACTATACCACTATCTTGAAGGGACCATTTATCCCAGCTTAATAATAATGTATATTTGAATTTATATTTTACCATTTTAGTCTAGGCGCCTCTTATTAGTGCCCTGGTGACTTTTGTGTGTCCCCATTGGTACTATATTTCTCTTTTATATTTTGCCTATCTATACCAAGAGAGCAGCCAGGATGTTATCTATAAATGAACATAATAACAAAAGATTACTTTTAGGGTCTAATAGAACTGACATGGCTGGGAATGAATCTATGAATGAACATTCAACTGAAATTCCCATCCAAAGTATGTTTTTTAAATTGGAGGAGCAGCTCAAAAACGAGTGCAGACACTGGTGGGATTTGGATACCCTTAAAAAATATCTTAATCTGAAACAGATACCCAGGGGTTTGCGCATGTTTAAAAGCTGCTCCTTCAAAGATAACCCCACACTTCTCTCTGAGTGGGAAACAGCACTTAATGAATGTTCTTTCAAATTTATAAACATATTAATATCTCATAGAGAAAAACTTGTCAATCTAGCAAGTAAGGAAATTGAATTAATACAGAAACAATTGCAATCGGTACAAAACGATGAGAAATATGAGGGTTTGAACCAGTTGGTGCTAGATAGGATTGATAAATATAAACAGGATATTATCAATCTCAAAAATAAGAAGTTAGCCAGAGATAATGAAGACTACAAACAGGGTGTTGTCTATACTTATATGAAAAAAACATCTCAAGATAATAATAATATGACTAATCCAAGAGAAGAAAATAGTACCAACTATACACCTAGATTAACTCAACCACATAACAAATCGGAATGGACCCTAGTGGATAGAACTCATAACAGACACAAAAATAATGTCAATCGTAATTACCATGATAGTGGTTCTAACAATAATTATTATTATAAATCAAGAGAATATTTTCCAAGAGTTAATTCGAACTCCAACCATCAATCTAACAATGGTGGTTATTATAATAGGCATCATCCCCGGGAAGAACCTAATAGGGGACCAAGACATCATACACATTCTGATAGAAATATAGAATATAATAGATATGAATCTAATAATAGATTCAATACATTGAGAGACAACTCACCGGGTAATTACGATATGTCACATAATTTGAGATCTGAATATGAACATGGCCCTAGATTCCCTAACCACTATTCTAATCGATCTCAACATAATAATAATAACTATTTTTATAAACAGAATGGTCAGCATCAGAAAAATACCCCTGAACACTATCCTTATACGAATAGACGTACAAATCATCAGAATACCTTACCTTATTCCAATTATCATCCTAAATCATCTTCCCATTATTCGCATTCTGACACACGGCCCCGTCCCAGACAGGACGAACACCCCTCTGATATAAGACCAAGACCTAGAATAGATGACCCGTCACCTAACCAACCTTCGACATCAACTAATTTCGACTCTTTTAGAAGAGATAGTGAAAGTTATGACCAGTCTTTTTTAGACAGACGTCCTACACCCAGACTGCATCAACCGAAAATAGCAGAGTTCTTGCAACCGTTGGTCATAAATACTCCAAATCAGAGAGGGAAAAGGGCTCACGAAGACGGGGAAATAGGGGACGAAAATCAACCCTCAAAAAGAGTAGACTTCAGAAACTAGCCAGTGGTATTTTTAACTTATCTTCGCACCAATTGTCCAACGATGAGATTAGACTCCTGGGAAAAGGTCTATCTTTCTGCCCTTCCAACTCCCATAGTATGTTCAAATTATATGTGGATGTTAATAGGTTCATTCGTAAATTGTCACTTCAAAAGTACTTTGCAGAGAAAAAATTGAAATCAAATACATGTCCCATACTAACAGATGATATGGATACTAGAATATCCCATAATATTATTTACCATGAACCTGAAAATTTGACCAACCACCTTCTTAATGATTATGTTCACACCAATCTGAAAAGGAAATCTAATTTCAATCCCATCCTTAGAAACAATACTCACTTAGAATTGTTTCAGGAATATATATTAGAAGACCTTGAAAGACTTCCGACTACTTCCCACTTTAAAGCTAATAATCTCAATCCTAATGAGATAAAAGCATTAAAAGCCCTTAAAAATAATCAGAATCTGGTGATACGCCAGGCCGACAAGGGCGGAGGTATCGTCTTACAAGATCTCTCTGATTACTTGCTTGCAGCAAATAAAATATTAAGTGACACCAAATATTATAGGAAGCTACACACTGACCCCACTGAAAAATTTCTTAAAATTTTGACAGGTATTATTAATTTTGGATATCAGGAAGGTATTATCAATATAGCTGAAAAGAATTTCTTAATTCCTATAAAACCAAATTGTGCCTTCTATTATCACTTGCCAAAGGTTCATAAGGATCTCAAATGCCCACCCGGGAGACCCATAATAGCCGGAATTGGGAGTCTAACTGACAATGTATCTGAATACGTAGATTGGTTTCTTCAACGCTATGTCATCACTTTGGATTCTTATATTAAAGATTCCCCTGATTTGATAAAAAAACTGGAACAAATCACCTTGGACGAAAAATTGATATGGATCTCATGTGATGTACATGCTTTATATTCTAATATACAACATCAATTGGGTATCCAAGCTGTATCTGAATTTTTGGCAAGCGATATTTACATTCCTGTATTACAGAAAGAGTTTATTGTTCAGTTGATATCTTTTATTTTAGAACACAATTATTTTGTCTATCAAGACGAGTATTATTTACAAATCCTAGGTACTGCCATGGGGACCAGGTTCGCTCCCAGTTTCGCCAATCTTTTTATGGGGCTTTTCGAAACTGAGTACATTTACAGATCTAACTTTGGAGCGAACCTGGTCTTCTATGGCAGATACATAGATGATCTGCTTTTTTTGTGGAGGGGGGATGTTTTGTCTGCCGAACTTTTTGTTAAACATCTCAATTCCAATAGGATGGGCCTTACTTTTTCTAGTAATATTGAACATCAATCAGTAGTGTTTTTAGATTTGTGTTTATCTTTCTCTAATGAGAATAAAATTATCACAACTACACACTTCAAAACTGTTGACTGTAACAGTTACCTTCACTTTAGAAGTAACCATTATAGTCCTTGGCTCAACAATATCCCACAAACTTAACAGAACATTAAATCCCTCTATACCCATTAAAAAGAATGGAATAGGGAAATGCCCACTTAAAAACTGCAATATGTGTAAATATACTACATTTGGAAACAAAACTTTCTCATCTAGTGTTACAAGAAATCATATAACATTCATCAATTTTTGACATGTACTTCCATTTATGTTATTTATTTATTGACCTGCAATCTTTGTGGGATTCAATATGTTGGCCGTACTTGCAGATTGATAAGAAATAGGTGGAACGAACACTTAAGAAATATCAAGAATAAATATCGTAATCATAGTGTTCCTAGACATTGTAATAACACACATAATAGAATAACAAATACATTCAGCATCTGCCCACTTGAGCAGATTCCCCATTCTCATCTGTATAATAGGTTCAATAGGTTGAGACAGAGGGAAACCTACTGGATCTACAAACTAAAGACCTTATTTCCCTCTGGTCTCAACCTTAACATGGACCTAGCAGCATTTTGATTATTATTCTTCATTCTACATTGACAATGGTGTACTCCAATAATTGTTTATTTTAATAAATGTTTTTCACTCATCTTTCCTATTTACCTGCATACCCCCCCCTCCTTTTTACATTCCATTTGATGTACAGATACGCCACTATTGTCCCACTTCCCTTGTATAATCACTATGCCCTTTGTGCATCTATCACCCAGTCCTTTATATTATGTTTACATCTTGTGCATACGTGCACATTCTTCACTATTATGCACTCACTGCATGTTAATTTTATTTGACTTACTATATGCTAGACACATACGTGTTAGGTCCCTGGTCTATATTAAATAGCCATTATATATTTTCAATAAATTTCCTCACTGAAGTAGTACACTAATTAATTTCACCTCATAGGATTATAGGTTTTTCTAGATTCCTATGTATGATGGGAAGCCTATCAATCTACTACCATATATCATTCAAATCACCCACATGTAGTCTTTATACACCACCTATTAATTGTCACATGTTCTGTTTCATATCTTGTTCTATTCTTATCTCTTGCATCAATATTAATCTCTACGAAATAAGTTTCTGTTGCATATACTAGTAGATTTCACATCTCTAGTTTCTATTTTTAATTATTCCCTTGTCCCATGTCCTCACAGCACTTGTCCCTTATTTATTCCTCAGCTTTTATTTATTCCCTTGTCCCATTTCCTAATATATAATCTATTGTATTATTTTGATAGGATTATGATACCTTTGATATACCACCTTATTATCTCATTCTATATTCTCACGTCAATATTTTCTGTTAAGTACACTTTTGAATTCACCTTTCCTATCCCTTACATATAGCATATTCTGGTATTCCCACGTAGATATCATGTTACGCTTCTGATTAATCATAATTGTTCTTGTCCCTACACTGCATATTTAGCTTCCATATGCACCAGTGTCTCTCACATTGTCCGATCTACTCTCATATTATTAGGTTAGGTCTAACTATTGGCCTGATCCGTTGTTGAGAAATTATCGTTACAAATTCCATTATTCTGCATACTCTAGTTTCTACGCAATTTCCATAACCCTTCACATATTATGTCAAGCACCGTTATTTATGCACGCCCCTTTGTTTATATTCAGCCATACACTATTGGCTGTTCATGTATGACACTTTGCTTCTATTATTTCCGAACTCCCCCCCCCCCCCTCCTTTCTTTACATTTTTTTTTTTTTTATGTTGATGACTATTGGTGCACCCGGTTACACCTTCATTGACGCCACTGGTCATGTGGTTTTGTTGTTATATTAGCCACATGCGATAGGCTGATCGTGCCCAACACTTCACATCTTAAGTATAATCTAATACCCCAGATCGTAATTACTGCTGATATACGTAACGGCTTAACCCCATAGGAACATTTATAAAGCGGCATAGATTGTAGTAGCTTTCTCATCAGTTAGATCTAATAACGATTTACCCTGTCAGGGAGTTTAAGATTTAGCTAATCCAACACGCCCCCTGCTCTGACATCATTGCTCCTACGGAACATAGGAAACTAATGTTTTTCATTAGATATTAGTATTCTTTAACCCTTAGTTATATTAGCAGCATAGGTAAATGTTCAATATGTGAATTAAAATTCAAACATGGTATAGCTATAAATTATAGAGTGTGTAACAGATTTGGTTTAAAGTCTAACAGACATTCATCTCATATTTTTTTTTTCCCTACCGTAGGGTACGATTTACACACATGCTGTTTTCATACAGCTTTACACAATTATGTAAATTCATATGGTATATGTATGTTATTAGCATGTTACCCTTGTGATAAGAGATTGTTTACATAACTTATATATTATTGTTAATTTCTATAACATTTGTTTAATTTTTGCACTGCTCATCCCTATTTTGCATATTGGTATGCCCCATTAGGGGTGTGAAAAAAAAAATAAAATAAATTCTGATCATTGATTGGTTATTAACTAGTTTAAATATGGCAGCTCTGAGAATGTTTGTATAGCCTGATGAAACAGTGTGTACCACTGAGAAACGCGTTGCTGTTTTTATTGATATTAAATTGTTATCACATCTTTTAAATTCTCCGGTTGCTGCCTTATCATTTCTCTCTCCTTGGGCTGGGCCTGGTGAATTTCCTCTGGCCTTGCTGGAACTTTGGTCCCTAAGGATTTAGCTGGACATCTGCTGTATAGTTCCTCTTGCACCTCCCTTTTGGACATCTCTGGACTCTCCCTGGCGAGACGAGGATTTCCATCTGTGTGCTCCATCTTGTGTGGTCGACCGGACGACGTGTAGTTCCGGACTGCTTTAATTGCACTTTATTGTGCGCTTCAAATTGTGAGTAGGATTCTTGTGCTCATTCTGTGTTGTTGTCATTATCTCATTGATCTGCACTATGTGGCGCCCTCTATCTAATTCCTTATTGTAATCAGGCATGAATTATCCTTTATACCTAGGAGGCTATATGCGACAGCTAGCGCAGGCACTGGGGCAAACTATCAATGATGGGCGTAATAGGCACTTTATATATATGTACTGTAATTCTCCTTTACATTCAGGAGACTATTGCTATCTGTTAGAGGCAGGTGTTGGGGCAATCTAACGGTTGCAGTGGTCACATCTCCCGGCGGTTGCATAGACAAACATGCCGACCGGGAGATGACTGTACTGACATCACCCTAGATGGGCGTAATTAGGCACTTTGTATTTTTTATGCAATTCTCCTTTACACTCAGGATACTATTGCTATCCGTTAAAGGCAGGCGTTGGGGCAAACTAACGGTTGCAGTGGTCACCTCTCCCGGCTGTTACGTAAACAACATGCCGACTGGGAGATGACAGTATTTTCAACGCCCACGACGTGCGGTCCTTGGGGAGGTGGCATTTGCATAGCGCGCCTTTTTCCCCCTTCTCTTCCGGAGGACCTAAAGGGAAGTTGTGCAGTTTCTGGTCCTATTGCGCATTCTCATTATATTATGCGTAATTGGGACCGGAGACTGTCTTCCGCTGTTGCGGTGGTGTTCCGGATCAATACATACATACTACTCAGAGGGAGTTAGTTTTGTTGTTCAGGCAGGCTCCTCAGCAGCTTCATGCTGAGGGGTACTGATAAAATTGCAAGGTTATTTGAACTGCCCTGCCCTATTTCCATGCAATTAATAAAAACAGGAAAAAAGTTTCAATTTTAAAATTTAAAGTGACAGTAACGTTTTTGTATTTTTTCCCTTTATTACAAAATTAAAGATTTTTTTTGAGTTCTTGGTTGTTTGTGAAAAAAGAATGGACCAAGAGGTCAGGCTCGCCACAAATACGCTGCGGAATTCCAGCGTATTTGCGGTTGACGTCTTGATAAATAGATTCCATTATATGAACATCTCACAAACTATATAACTAAACACTAAGCATTACTCAAACATTTGGTGGGCATCAAAAACTCCAAAATCCTCTATGTCTATGGAGAAATCACAACTGTAACATTAACCTACACCAGCCTTTTTTAGCGATTGAGACTTTGGGGCTGCAAAGTCCTTGATGTAGGTAGTAATGTTTTCCAAACTGTCTGTGTGGGTAACATCAGCTCTGAATACAACTGGCCAAGGAGATAAACTCACAGATATTTTCACTGATATAAATGTCACTGGATGTAGGAGTTCGTCGGAACTAGGATAACAAGGTAGGCTCTTTGTGAGGGGTAAGCTCTCACCTTCCAGGGAACTATCGGTTATAGCTGACAGTCCATCTGAGACTGAACCTACAATATCTATGTTGCCCGGTGTGTACACGGACTGGCGGGCTGATGGATGTGTAAGTACTTGTCTCACTGCTGAAGTAGGAAAAATGGTGCTTAGAGCCCCGTGATGCGCTCTCCTCCTGGAGCTTTGGTTCTTACCAAGTTAGTGGTGTGCTTTGTTGAAACCTTGGGCATAATAATCTGCTGCTGTATAACCCCTATTTCTAGAGCCGATGTAAATATCTCTCCACGGTCTCTTCGTTCCAGGGAATTGAATGCCGTTCTAGCCTCTGGCAAATGCGTAGCCTCGCTGAAACCGGTATCCGATGTTATAGGGATAGTAGACCTTTTTTACACCACGTGGATATTGTTTGCTGGAGTGCCGATCACTGCTGGGTTTAGACTAGTCTCCAGGGCCTTGCCTCCGACAGCTGGTGTGATGTCCTCTGCTAGATGCTCCCCGGCGCTGAAGCTAAAATCAAGCTTCTTTGTGTGTGTAAATATTTTCTGCGCTATCAGGGCATCACCCTGTAAGATAGTGTGTTGGTGAGTGTCCCTGACTGAGAGATTTAAGGATTTTTCTGTACCTAGTCTTTGTGCTGGAAAGGAGGAGGGCACAGTTAGTAGGTTGTCCAAGTGCTGTGGCTTCCTTATGCGGGGTCCGCATTCCTCTCTCAGAGGATTCCGCTCCGTGACAAGTGCTTCATGCAGCTGGAGAGTTTGTTTCTAGCTTTATCTCTAGCTGTTGCAGTAGAATTATGATCGTCCCCATCTTGAATAGGAATCCAAGGTATAGGAACTTTAATCTGCCGGGTTTCTGAGTCCAAAAGGCAGCAGGCTATCTCAAGTCCAGAACCTGGTTGTATAAAAGTGGTTTTTGAGCTGATTATTCCACAACGTATGGCTTGATATGCAAAGGGTGCACAGAGCTCCTTTCAGTTGCGACCGTTCAGTTTGGTGGTTGTCTCCGCCCCCTAATAGGTGGAGACTTTAATCTTACACCAAACTTCCATCTTGATAGAAGTAACTATAATCCGGGATGTAAAAAAAAGGATCAGCTAAAAGAGGGAAATTTGATAAAAAGATGGTGACACTAGGTTTGGTGGAAGTATGGAGGTACAAAAATCCAACTCAAAGAGAGTATTCTCACTATTCAAAAGTATACACTTCTTTAATCATTTCTTTTCAGGTGTCAAAGGATTTAGCAACACATAAAGTGAAGATTAACAATATAATTATTTCAGATCATGCACCTGTAGACTTGAAACTAGATTTGGGAAGGAAACAATTAATCATTTCTCTTGTTAAGTGTATCCAGTCCACGGATCATCCATTACTTATGGGATATTCTCCTTCCCAACAGGAAGTTGCAAGAGGATCACCCACAGCAGAGCTGCTATATAGCTCCTCCCTTAACTGCCATATCCAGTCATTCTCTTGCAACCCTCAACATAGATGGAGGTCGTGAGAGGACTGTGGTGTTTTATACTTAGTTTATTTCTTCAATCAAAAGTTTGTTATTTTTAAATGGTACCGGAGTGTGCTGTTTATCTCAGGCAGTATTTAGAAGAAGAATCTGCCTGCATTTTCTATGATCTTAGCAGAAGTAACTAAGATCCATGGCTGTTCTCACATATTCTGAGGAGTGAGGTAACTTCAGAGAGGGAATGGCGTGCAGGTTTTCCTGCAATAAGGTATGTGCAGTTAATATTTTTCTAGGGATGGAATTTGCTAGAAAATGCTGCTTATACCGGATTAATGTAAGTAAAGCCTTAAATGCAGTGATAGCTACTGGTATCAGGCTTATTAATAGAGATGCATACTCTTATAAAAATGTAATATAAAACATTTGCTGGCATGTTAATCGTTTTTATATATGTTTGGTGACAAAACTTATTGGGGCCTAGTTTTTTTCCACATGGCTGGTTTGATTTCTGCCTAGAGACAGTTTCCTGAAGCTTTCCACTGTTGCAATATGAGTGGGAAGGGCCTATTTTAGTGCTTTTCTGTGCAGCTAAAAATACTGACAGAGACATTCAGCTTCCCTCTGCATGATACAGGACATCTCTGAAGGGCTCAAAAGGCTTCAAAGTTGTGTTTGAGGAGGGTAACAATCACAGTAGACTGTGGCAGTTGTTGTGACTGTGTTTAAAAAACGTTTTTGTCATTTATTATTCTGTTTTTGTTATTAAGGGGTTAATCATCCATTTGCAAGTGGGTGCAATGCTCTGCTGACTTGTTACATACACTGTAAAAATTTTGTTAGTGTAACTGCCTTTTTTCACTGTTATTTCAAATTTTGTCAAAATTTGTTTCTCTTAAAGGCACAGTAACGTTTTTTTTTTATATTGCTTGTTAACTTGCTTTAAAGTGTTTTCCAAGCTTGCTAGTCTCATTGCTAGTCTGTACAAACATGTCTGAAACAGAGGATACTTGTTCATTATGTTTAAAAGCCATGGTGGAGCCCCATAGGAGAATGTGTACTAAATGTATTGATTTCACCTTAAACAGTAAAGATCAGTCTTTATCTATAAAAGAATTGTCACCAGAGGAGTCTGTCGAGGGGGAAGTTATGCCGACTAACTCTCCCCACGTGTCGGACCCTTCGCCTCCCGCTCAAGGGACGCACGCTAATATGGCGCCAAGTACATCAGGGACGCCCATAGCGATTACTTTGCAGAACATGGCTGCAATCATGAATAATACCCTGTCAGAGGTATTATCCAGATTGCCTGAATTGAGAGGCAAGCGCAATAGCTCTGGGGTTAGACGAGATACAGAGCGCGTAGATGCTGTAAGAGCCATGTCTGATACTGCGTCACAATATGCAGAACCTGAGGACGGAGAGCTTCAGTCTGTGGGTGACGTCTCTGATTCGGGGAGACCTGATTGAGAGATTTCTAATTTTAAATTTAAGCTTGAGAACCTCCGTGTATTGCTTGGGGAGGTATTAGCTGCTCTGAATGACTGTGACACAATTGCAGTGCCAGAGAAATTGTGTAGGCTGGATAAATACTATGAAGTGCCGGTGAGTACTGATGTTTTTCCAATACCTAAAAGGCTTACAGAAATTATTAGTAAGGAGTGGGATAGGCCCGGTGTGCCCTTTTCCCCACCTCCTATATTTAGAAAAATGTTTCCAATAGATGCCACTACACGGGACTTATGGCAGACTGTCCCTAAGGTGGAGGGAGCGGTTTCTACTTTAGCAAAGCGTACCACTATCCCGGTTGAGGACAGTTGTGCTTTTTCAGATCCAATGGATAAAAAATTAGAGGGTTACCTTAAGAAAATGTTTATTCAACAAGGTTTTATTTTACAGCCCCTTGCATGCATTGCGCCTGTCACTGCTGCGGCGGCATTCTGGTTTGAGGCCCTGGAAGAGGCCATCCATACAGCCCCATTGACTGAAATTGTTGACAAGCTTAGAACTCTTCAGCTAGCTAACTCATTTGTTTCTGATGCCATTGTTCATTTGACTAAACTAACGGCTAAGAATTCCGGATTCGCCATCCAGGCGCGTAGGGCGCTATGGCTCAAATCCTGGTCAGCTGATGTGACTTCAAAGTCTAAATTACTCAACATTCCTTTCAAGGGGCAGACCTTATTCAGCCTGGTTTGAAAGAAATTATTGCTGACATTACTGGAGGTAAGGGTCATACCCTTCCTCAGGACAGGGCCAAATCAAAGGCCAAACAGTCTAATTTTCATGCCTTTCGAAATTCCAAGGCAGGTGCAGCATCAACTTCCTCCGCTTCAAGACAAGAGGGAACTTTTGCTCAATCTAAGCAGGCCTGGAAACCTAACCAGTCCTGGAACAAAGGCAAGCAGGCCAGAAAGCCTGCTGCTGCCTCTAAGACAGCATGAAGGAACGGCCCCCTATCCAGCGATGGATCTAGTAGGGGGCAGACTTTTTCTCTTCGCCCAGGTGTGGGCAAGAGATGTTCAGGATCCCTGGGCGTTGGAGATCATATCTCAGGGATATCTTCTGGACTTCAAAGCTTCCCCTCCACAAGGGAGATTTCATCTTTCAAGGTTATCTGCAAATCAGATAAAGAAAGAGGCATTCCTACGCTGTGTGCAAGACCTCCTAGTAATGGGAGTGATCCATCCAGTTCCGCGGACGGAACAAGGACAGGGTTTTTATTCAAATCTGTTTGTGGTTCCCAAAAAAGAGGGAACCTTCAGACCAATTTTGGATCTAAAGATCTTAAACAAATTCCTCAGAGTTCCATCTTTCAAAATGGAAACTATTCGGACCATCCTACCCATGATCCAAGAGGGTCAGTACATGACCACAGTGGACTTAAAGGATGCCAACCTTCACATACTGATTCACAAAGATTATCATCGGTTCCTAAGGTTTGCCTTTCTAGACAGGCATTACCAATTGTAGCTCTTCCCTTCGGGTTGGCTACATCCCCGAGAATCTTTACGAAGGTTCTGGGCTCACTTCTGGCGGTTCTAAGACCGCGAGGCATAGCGGTGGCTCCGTATCTAGACGACATCCTGATACAGGCGTCAAGCTTTCAAATTGCCAAGTCTCAAACAGAGATAGTTCTGGCATTTCTAAGATCGCACGGGTGGAAAGTAAACAAGGAAAAGAGTTCTCTATCCCCACTCACAAGAGTCTCCTTCTTAGGGACTCTTATAGATTCTGTAGAGATGAAAATTTACCTGACGGAGTCCAGGTTATCAAAGCTTCTAAATGCTTGCCGTATTCTTCATTCCATTCCGCGCCCTTCGGTGGCTCAGTGTATGGAGGTGATCGGCTTAATGGTAGCGGCAATGGACATAGTGCCATTTGCGCGCCTACATCTCAGACCGCTGCAATTATGCATGCTAAGTCAGTAGAATGGGGATTACACAGATTTGTCCCCTCTGCTAAATCTGGATCAAGAGACCAGAGATTCTCTTCTCTGGTGGTTGTCTCGGGTCCACCTGTCCGAGGGTATGACCTTTCGCAGGCCAGATTGGACAATTGTAACAACAGATGCCAGCCTTCTAGGTTGGGGTGCAGTCTGGAACTCCCTGAAGGCACAGGGATCGTGGTCTCAGGAGGAGAAACTCCTTCCGATAAATATTCTGGAGTTAAGAGCAATATTCAATGCTCTTCTGGCTTGGCCTCAGTTAGCAACACTGAGGTTCATCAGATTTCAGTCGGACAATATCACGACTGTGGCTTACATCAACCATCAAGGGGGAACCAGGAGTTCCCTAGCGATGTTAGAAGTCTCAAAAATAATTTGCTGGGCAGAGACTCACTCTTGCCACCTGTCAGCAATCCATATCCCAGGCGTGGAGAACTGGGAGGCAGATTTTCTAAGTCGTCAGACTTTTCACCCGGGGGAGTGGGAACTCCATCCGGAGGTGTTTGCTCAATTGATTCATCGTTGGGGCAAACCAGAGTTGGATCTCATGGCATCTCGCCAGAACGCCAAGCTTCCTTGTTACGGATCCAGGTCCAGGGACCCAGAAGCAACGCTGATAGATGCTCTAGCAGCACCTTGGTTCTTCAACCTGGCTTATGTGTTTCCACCGTTTCCTCTGCTCCCTCGACTGATTGCCAAAATCAAACAGGAGAGAGCATCGGTGATTCTAATAGCGCCTGCGTGGCCACGCAGGACCTGGTATGCAGACCTAGTGGACATGTCATCCTTTCCACCATGGACTCTGCCTCTAAGACAGGACCTTCTAATACAAGGTCCTTTCAATCATCCAAATCTAATTTCTCTGAGACTGACTGCATGGAGATTGAACGCTTGATTCTATCAAAGCGTGGCTTCTCCGAGTCAGTCATTGATACCTTAATACAGGCACGAAAGCCTGTTACCAGGAAAATCTATCACAAGATATGGCGTACATATCTTTACTGGTGTGAATCCAAGAATTACTCATGGAGTAAGGTTAGGATTCCTAGGATATTGTCCTTTCTCCAAGAGGGTTTGGACAAAGGATTATCAGCTAGTTCCTTAAAGGGACAGATTTCTGCTCTGTCTATTCTTTTGCACAAGCGTCTGGCAGAAGTTCCAGACGTCCAGGCATTTTGTCAGGCTTTGGTTAGAATTAAGCCTGTGTTTAAACCTGTTGCTCCCCCATGGAGCTTAAACTTGGTTCTTAAAGTTCTTCAAGGAGTTCCGTTTGAACCCCTTCATTCCATTGATATTAATCTTTTATCTTGGAAAGTTCTGTTTTTGATGGCTATTTCCTCGGCTCGGAGAGTCTCTGAGCTATCTGCCTTACAATGTGATTCTCCTTATCTGATTTTTCATGCAGATAAGGTAGTTCTGCGTACCAAACCTGGGTTTTTACCTAAGGTGGTTTCTAACAAGAATATCAATCAAGAGATTGTTGTTCCATCATTGTGTCCTAATCCTTCTTCAAAGAAGGAATGTCTTTTACATAATCTGAACATAGTCCGTGCCTTGAAGTTTTACTTACAAGCTACTAAAGATTTTCGTCAAACATCTTCCCTGTTTGTCATTTATTCTGGACAGAGGAGAGGTCAAAAAGCTTCGGCAACCTCTCTTTCCTTTTGGCTTCGGAGTATTATACGCCTAGCCTATGAGACTGCTGGACAGCAGCCCCCTGAAAGAATTACAGCTCATTCTACTAGAGCTGTGGCTTCCACCTGGGCCTTTAAAAATGAGGCCTTTGTTGAACAGATTTGCAAGGCCGCGACTTGGTCTTCGCTTCACACTTTTTCAAAATTTTACAAATTTGATACTTTTGCTTCTTCGGAGGCTGTTTTTGGGAGAAAGGTTCTTTAGGCAGTGGTTCCTTACGCTTAATCCCTGCCTTGTCCCTCCCATCATCCGTGTACTTTAGCTTTGGTATTGGTATCCCATAAGTAATGGATGATCCGTGGACTGGATACACTTAACAAGAGAAAACATAATTTATGCTTACCTGATAAATTTATTTCTCTTGTAGTGTATCCAGTCCACGGCCCGCCCTGTCATTTTAAGGCAGGTCTAAATTTAATTAACCCCTTAACGACATACGTCGTACAGGGTACGTCTTGCACAAACTGGTCTTTAAAGACCAGCGACGTACCCTGTACGACGTTGGGGTTGAAAGCGGCTGGAAGCGATCCTGATCGCTTCCAGCCGCTTTCCGGTTATTGCAGTGATGCCTCGATATCGAGGCATCACTGCAATAACATTTTCCCCCATCCGATGCAGAGAGAGCCACTCTGTGGCCCTCTCTGCACCGGACATCGGCGGCCGCAATCGTTGGTGGGTGGGAGCCGACGTGGGAGGCGGGTGGGCGGCCATCGATGGATTTTCAAGTGCAGTGGTGGGTGGGATCGTGGGCGGGGTAGTTAGGGGGGCGCGCACGGACGCGCGCACGTGCACGGGGGAGGCGGGCGGGGCGCGTGCACGGGGAGGGAGCGGGTGGGAACCGTTACACTATGGAACAGTTAGTTAGAGGGAGAGAGGGGGGATAAAAAATTATTAAAAATCATGCATAATCGAAGTGATCTGGGAGGGGGGTGGGGGTTTAGTCTTTAGGGGGGGGGAAGCTACACTACAGAAAAGTGGGGGGAAAATTTAAAAATATATATTTTTTTGTAAACTGGGTACTGGCAGACAGCTGCCAGTACCCAAGATGGCGCCCAATAATGTAGAGGGGGAGGGTTAGAGAGCTGTTTGGGGGGGGATCAGGCAGGTTTGGGGCTAAGGAGGATCCTACACAGCAGCATATGTAAATATGCTATAAAAAAAAAAAGAAAAAAAAAAAAGATACCTTTTATTTTAGTACTGGCAGACTTTCTGCCAGTACTTAAGATGGCGGGGACAATTCTGGGGTGGGGGAGGGAAGAGAGCTGTTTGGGAGGGATCAAGGGGTCTGATGTGTCAGGTGGGAGGCTGATCTCTACACTATAGCTAAAATTAACCCTGCAAGCTCCCTACAAGATCCCTAATTAACCCCTTCACTGCTAGACATAATACACGTGTGATGTGCAGCGGCATTTAGCAGCCTTCTAATTGCCAAAAAGCATCGCCAAAGCCATATATGTCTGCTATTTCTAAACAAAGGGGATCCCAGAGAAGCATTTACTACCATTTGTGCCATAATTGCACAAGATGTTTGTAAATAATTTCAGTGAGAATCCTAAAATTGCGAAAAAAATTAAGTTTTTTTTAAATTTGATCGCATTTGGCGGTGAAATGGTGGGCATTAAATATACCAAAATGGGCCTAGATCAATACTTTGGGTTGTCTACTACACTACACTAAAGCTAAAATTAACTCTACAAGCTCTCTACATGCTCCCTAATTAACCCCTTCACTGCTGGGCATAAAACACGTGTGGTGCGCAGTGACATTTAGCAGCCTTCTAATTACCAAAAAGCAACGCCAAAGCCATATAAGTCTGCTATTTCTGAACAAAGGGGATTCCAGAGAAGCATTTACAACCATTTATGCCATAATTGCATAAGTGGTTTGTAAATAATTTGTGTGAGAAACCTAAAGTTTGTGAAAAAATTTGTGAAAAAGTGAAAAAAAAAATTATTTGATCGCATTTGGCGGTGAAATGGTGGCATGAAATATACCAAAATGGGCCTAGATCAATACTTTGGGATGTCTTCTAAAAAAAAATATATACATGTCAAGGGATATTCAGGGATTCCTGACAGATATCAGGGTTCCAATGTAACTAGCGCTCATTTTGAAAAAAAGTGGTTTTGAAATAGCAAAGTGCTACTTGTATTTATTGCCCTATAACTTGCAAAAAAAAGCAAAGAACATGTAAACATTGGGTATTTCTAAACTCAGGATAAAATTTAGAAACTACTTAGCATGGTTGTTTTTTGGTGGTTGTAGATGTGTAACAGATTTTGGGGGTCAAAGTTAGAAAAAGTGTGTTTTTTTCCATTTTTTCCTCATATTTTATAATATTTTTAATAGTAAATTATAAGATATGATGAAAATAATGGTATCCTTAGAAAGTCCATTTAGTGGCGAGAAAAACGGTATATAATATGTGTGGGTACAGTAAATGAGTAAGAGGAAAATTACAGCTAAACACAAACACCGCAGAAATGTAAAAATAGCACTGGTCCTTAAGGGAAAGAAATTGAAAAATGGCCTTGGTCCTTAAGGGGTTAAACTACAGTCACCACTGCACCCTATGGTTTCTCCTTTCTCTGTTTGTTTCGGTCGAATGACTGGATATGGCAGTTAGGGGAGGAGCTATATAGCAGCTCTGCTGTGGGTGATCCTCTTGCAACTTCCTGTTGGGAAGGAGAATATCCCATAAGTAATGAATGATCCGTGGACTGGATACACTACAAGAGAAATAAATTTATCAGGTAAGCATAAATTATGTTTTTAAGCTTTAAATTCCTGAAATTTCTGTATGTTTCAGATCAATTTAGGGACTATATTAACCAAAAATGGGATGAATACTTAATTCACAACTTAAAGAGCTGTCAAAACATACAAACTATACGGGAGGCAGGAAAGGCTGTCATTAGAGGTGAGATAACCTCTTATGTAATAAAATACAATAAGGAGATTAACAGACAGTATAAAGAATTAAGTGAAAGAATAACAAATTCATATAGTCACTATATAGAATCTAGATCTGATTTCTGGAGGAGGAAATACCTGGAAGATAAAAAAGAATTGGAACTGCATATTAATCAGCAGGCTATAAGAGACATTAGGAAAGAAAAAGGGAAATTATATAGATTCGGCAACAGATCGGGTAAATTACTGGCCTCTCTAGTGAAAGTACAAAATACAGCAAGACAAATCTTGTCTCTAAAATCTAAAGAAAAACTAATTTCTGAAAATGCAGAAATGGTTGAGGAATTCAGGAATCACTATAATAACTTATACACATCTGAAAGTAAAAAAAGATGAAGAAAACAGTCGACAGTTTTTTAGAAGATAGTAATATACCGAAGATTTCGCAAGACCAGCAAGAAATCTTTATTAACTTCTTCTACTGTTAATATAGAATTAAAGTAAACGCAAGCATGCCGATAGGTGAAGCCCCTGGCCCTGACGGTTTACCGTTAGAATGGTACAAAATTATGAGAGAACTGTTGGTAGTCGTAATGACAAATGTATTTAACGACTACCCTAGCAATAAAATAAAACCTTCAATAGCCTTCTCGGCAGCTAACATCACTGTGATTCCTAAAAGTGGGAAAGGTCCCCTCTGTGTTACTTCGTATCGCCCGATATCACTGCTTAACCAAGTCTTAACTAAAGTACTTGCCAATAGGCTGAACATTTTACTTCCAGAATTGATTCATAAAAACCAATCAGGGTTTATACAAGCTAGATCTTCAAGTAAGAACATTTGAAAAGTCCTGCATATAGGGAATCATTTCTTGTTACTAAAACAAAATAAAAAAATAAACAAATTGATTCCGAACGCATTGATGCTAACCTTAGATGCCGAGAAGGCTTTCGATAGGGTTGAATGGTCATATTTAATAACATGTTTTGGAAAGTATAATATAAAAAGGACCCTTTAGCAACTTTGCCAAAAATGTTTACTTTAATACAAATGCATCTGTTATTTTTAATGGGGAGGGAGATGAACCCATCAGGGATGCCCCCTGCCCCCCCCCCCCTTTTATTTAACTTAGCACTGGAACCTTTGGCAATTCAATTAAGAAATATATATACAGGTGTAGAAATATAGGGAAATAGATATCACCTCTCTCTATATGCCGACAACATGTTATTATTTATCAAAAACCCAGAGGAACACTTACATACATTTTTTGAAGTTATTACTGAATTTGATCAATTCTCTGGATTTAAGATTAATGGTAACAAATCAGAAGTACTATAGTTATATAAAAAAGAAGATTGTGATATTAGTAAATTTTCATTTTTAAAACCTACAAAATATATAACATACCTAGGTATTAATATATCCTCTAACCCGGAAAAATGGTACAACCTTAATTTTGAAAAAAATATTTGTATCTATAGAGCAATCTTTCAAAAGATGAAATAACCTGCCCATTTCATTGATGGGGAAAGCAGTAGCACACTTAATTAAAATGATGATTTCTCCTACTTGTGGGAATATTCTCTTCCCTAACAGGAAATGGCAAAGAGGCACACAGCAAAAGCTGTCCATATAGCCCCTCCTCCGGCCCCGCCCCCCAGTCATTCTCTTTGCCGCTCTGAACAAGTAGCATCTCCACGGGATGGTAAAGAGTTTGTGGTGTTTAGTTGTAGTTTTTATTTCTTCTATCAAGAGTTTGTTATTTTAAAATAGTGCTGGCTTGTACTATTTACTCTACAACAGAAAAGTGATGAAGATTTCTGTTTAAGAGGGCTATGATTTTAGCACAAGTAACTAAAATCCATTGCTGTTACCACGCAGGACTGTTGAAACCAGAGAACTTCAGTTGGGGGTAACAGTTTGCAGACTCATCTGCTTCAGGTATGACTAGTCTCCTTCTAACAACACAGGTTAATGCTAGATGACAGTCATTTTTCCCCTCAGGGAAAAAGGTAAGCCATTTTTCTTTAAACTCAGCAAAAAAGATACAGGCTTCCCCTTTTTAGTTTTTATGCTGGTAGACACTATTATGGGCCAAATCGATTGATTTTTATTATAATATCATGACATTTGAAATGTTTTATAAGCTTTTATACACTTTGGGACGTTTTTTATTTGATCTGGCTTGTCTTAGACGCCTAATCTAGTCAGGAAGGCCCCTTCACTCTAGTATGCTGAGGGAGGAGGCCTCATTTTGGCGCTTCAGCTGCGCAGTTGATTTCAAGGCAGTGCATGCAGATTCATGTGAGAGGGTCCTGTGGCTCAGAAAGTAACTCCAGAAGGCTTATTTCTGTGGTGGTTGACCCCTAAGGAAGGTAAAAGCTACAGCAATAGCTGTAGCAGGGATTGTAGTGTATACAACCGGTTAAATCCAACAATTAGCTCCGGTTTGCTTATTTTAAGGGCTAGAGTCTCCATTTTTGCTGTGCAATACTCTCAAAGCATTAAGACACTGGGGTCCAAATTTCATAAAAATCGGATATTGCCTTCATAGTTTTTTGAACATTCAGAAATAAAGTGTGTCATTTTATTATTGAAAGAGACAGTAACGGTTTTGTTTAAAATCGTTTTTATTGCATTTTTTGCCTGCCTAAATCTGTTTAACATGTCTGTGCCATCAGATAACCTATGTTCTGTGTGTATAGAAACCAATGTGGTCCCCCCTTCGAGTGTTTGTGATAACTGTGCCATAGCGTCCAAACGAAGTAAGGACAGCTCTGTTACATTTAATAATATTGCCCAAGATGATTCATCTAATGAAGGTAGTGGGGATAGTTCTACATCCTCTCCTTCTGTGTCTACACCAGCTTTGCCCGCGCAGGCGACACCTAGCGCGCCAAGTACTTATTTCTATGCAACAATTAACAGCAGTAGTGGATAATTCTATAGCAAATCTTTTATCCAAACTGCCAGCATTTCAGAGAAAGCGTGATTGTTCAGTTTTAAATACAGATAAAAAAGGATGAACAATTAGACGCTGACGATGCTTTATCTATTGTACCCTCACATCAATCGGAATTGGCTGTGAGGGAGGGGCTGTCTGAGGGAGAAATTTCTGACTCAGGAAAAATTTCTCAGCAGGCAGAACCTGATATAGTAGCATTTAAGTTTAAGCTAGAACATCTCCGCGCCTTGCTTAAGGAGGTATTAGCTACTCTGGATGACTGTGATTCTATGGTAGTACCAGAGAAGTTGTGCAAATTGGACAAATTCTTAGAGGTCCAAGTGCACGATGACGCCTTTCCAATACCCAAGAGGGTAGCGAACATAGTGGATAAGGAGTGGGAGAAGCCGGGTATACCCTTTGCCCCACCACCTATATTTAAGAAAATGTTTCCCATTGTAGACCCTAGAAGGGACGCATGGCAGACGGTCCCGAAGGTTGAGGGAGCAGTTTCAACATTAGCGAAGCGCACAACTATTCCTATAGAGGACAGTTGCGCTTTCAAAGATCCTATGGATAAAAAATTGGAAGGATTGCTTAAAAAGATTTTTGTTCAGCAAGGTTTCATCCTTCAACCAGCTACGTGTGTTATTACTGTCACCTCAGCGGCTTCTTTTTTGTTCGAGGAATTAGAAAGGTCGCTCCAGAAGGAGACTTCCTATGAAGAAGTCATGGACAGAATTCACGCACTAAAGTTAGCTAATTCCTTTATATTGGATGCCGCTTTTCAAATAACGAAATTGGCGGCAAAAAACTCAGGTTTTGCTATAGTAGCGCGGAGGGCGCTTTGGCTAAAATCCTGGTCGGCAGATGTGTCGTCCAAGACTAAGTTACTTAATATTCCTTTCAAGGGTAAGACCCTTTTTGGGCCGGAATTGAAGGAAATTATTTCAGACATCACTGGGGGTAAGGGCCATGCCCTCCCACAGGATAGGCCTTTTAAGGCTAAGAATAAGTCTAATTTTCGTTCCTTTCGCAATTTCAGGAACGGACCGGCTAATAACTCTACAGCCGCTAGACAAGACGGTAACGCAGTCCAGCCCAAAGCTGCATGGAAGCCCGTGCAAGGCTGGAACAAGGGTAAACAGACCAAGAAACCTACTGCTGCTACCAAGACAGCATGAAGGGGTAGCCCCCGATCCGGGACCGGATCTAGTAGGGGGCAGATTATCTCTCTTTACTCAGGCTTGGGCAAGAGATGTTCCGGATCCCTGGGCTCTAGAAATAGTCCTCCCAGGGATACCTGCTAGAGTTCAAGGGGACTTCCCCCAAAGGGAAGGTTCCAACCTGTCTCGCTTATCTTCAGACCAGATAAAGAAACAGGCATTCTTACATTGTGTAAGAGACCTATTAAAGATGGGAGTAATAAACCCAGTCCCCTCAGGGGAACAAGGTCTAGGGTTTTACTCGAACCTGTTCGTAGTTCCCAAAAAAGAGGGAACTTTCAGGCCAATTCTGGATTTAAAAATATTAAACAAATTCCTCAGAGTTCCATCTTTCAAAATGGAAACCATTCGGACAATCTTGCCGACAATCCAGCAGGGTCAATATTTGACTACCGTGGACTTAAAGGATGCGTATCTGCATATCCCAATCCACAAAACTCATCATCAGTTCCTGAGGTTCGCCTTTCTGGACAAACATTACCAGTTCGTGGCTCTTCCATTCGGTTTAGCCACCGCTCCCAGAATTTTCACAAAGGTGCTAGGGTCCCTTCTAGCGGTCCTAAGGCCGAGGGGCATTGCTGTAGCACCTTACCTAGACGACATCCTAATCCAAGCGTCGTCTCTTTCCAAAGCAAGGGCTCATACAGACATTGTGTTGGCCTTTCTCAGATCTCACGGGTGGAAGGTGAACATAGAAAAAAGTTCACTGTCACTGTCCACAAGGTTCCTTTTCTGGAACAATAATAGATTCTGTGGAAATGAAGATCTTCCTGACAGAAGGCAGAAAGATAAAGCTTCTAAACGCTTGTCGAGTTCTTCATTCTATTCCTCAGCCCTCCATAGCTCAGTGCATGGAAGTAATAGGACTAATGGTTGCAGCAATGGACGTGGTTCATTTTGCTCGAATTCATTTAAGACCATTACAGCTGTGCATGCTCAAACAGTGGAATGGGGACTATACAGACTTGTCTCCCTAAATTCAAGTAGATCAGGTAACCAGGGACTCACTTCTCTGGTGGTTGACCCAGGATCACCTGTCTCAGGGAATGAGTTTCCGCAGACCAGAGTGGGTCATTGTCACGACCGACGCCAGCCTCTTGGGTTGGGGTGCGGTCTGGAACTCTCTGAAAGCTCAGGGTCTATGGTCTCGGGAAGAGTCTCTTCTCCCGATAAACATTCTGGAACTGAGAGCGATATTCAATGCGCTCCTAGCTTGGCCTCAACTAGCGGAGGCCAGGTTCATAAGATTTCAGTCAGACAACATGACGACTGTAGCGTACATCAATCATCAGGGGGGAACAAAGAGTTCCTTAGCGATGAGAGAGGTATCCAAGATCATCAAATGGGCGGAGGATCACTCCTGCCATCTATCTGCAATTCACATCCCAGGAGTAGACAACTGGGAGGCGGATTATCTGAGTCGTCAGACTTTCCATCTGGGGGAGTGGGAACTTCACCCGGAGGTCTTTGCCCAGTTAACTCAACTATGGGGCAACCCAGATGTGGATCTCATGGCGTCTCGTCAGAACTCCAAGGTTCCTCGCTACGGGTCCAGATCCAGGGATCCCAAGGCGGCACTGGTAGATGCATTAGTGGCGCCCTGGTCGTTCAATCTGGCTTATGTGTTTCCACCGTTCCCTCTCCTTCCCAGACTTGTAGCCAGGATCAAACAGGAGAAGGCCTCGGTGATTCTAAAGGCTCCTGCGTGGCCACACAGGACTTGGTATGCGGATCTGGTGAATATGTCATCGTCTCCACCATGGAAGCTACCTTTGAGACAGGATCTTCTAGTTCAAGGTCCATTCAGACATCCAAATCTAGTTTCTCTGCAACTGACTGCTTGGAAATTGAACGCTAGATTCTATCTAAGCGTGGGTTTTCTGATTCGGTTATAAATACTCTGATTCAAGCCAGAAAACCAGTGACTAGGAAAATTTACCATAAAATATGGCAAAAATATATCTGTTGGTGCAAGTCCAAAGGTTTTGCTTGGAGTAAAGTCAAAATCCCTAGAATACTTTCGTTTCTCCAGGAGGGTTTGGATAAAGGTTTATCAGCTAGTTCTTTAAAAGGACAGATATCTGCTCTGTCAGTTTTGTTACACAAACGACTGGCAGTCGTGCCAGATGTACAGGCGTTTGTACAGGCATTAGTTAGAATTAAGCCTGTCTACAGACCTATCACTCCTCCATGGAGTCTAAATTTAGTTCTTTCAGTTCTTCAAGGGGTTCCGTTTGAACCCTTACATTCCATAGATATTAAGTTACTATCTT
Organism: Bombina bombina; assembly: GCF_027579735.1. Taxonomy (NCBI): domain Eukaryota; kingdom Metazoa; phylum Chordata; class Amphibia; order Anura; family Bombinatoridae; genus Bombina; species Bombina bombina. The sequence continues at coordinate 17,704,286 of NC_069509.1, read as the reverse complement.
GGAAAGTTCTGTTTTTGGTTGCTATTTCTTCTGCTAGAAGAGTTTCTGAATTATCTGCTCTGCAGTGTTCTACTCCCTATCTGGTTTTCCATTCAGATAAGGTAGTTTTACGTACCAAACCTGGTTTCCTTCCAAAGGTGGTTTCCAACAGGAATATTAACCAGGAAATAGTTGTTCCTTCCCTGTGTCCGAATCCAGTTTCAAAGAAGGAACGTTTGTTACACAACCTAGATGTGGTCCGTGCTCTAAAATTCTACTTAGAGGCAACTAAGGATTTCAGACAAACTTCTTCCTTGTTTGTTGTTTATTCTGGTAAGAGGAGAGGGCAAAAAGCTACTGCTACCTCTCTTTCCTTTTGGCTGAAAAGCATCATCCGATTGGCTTATGAGACTGCCGGACGGCAGCCTCCTGAACGAATTACAGCTCACTCTACTAGGGCTGTGGCTTCCACATGGGCTTTCAAGAACGAGGCCTCTGTTGATCAGACTTGTAAGGCAGCGACTTGGTCCTCACTGCATACTTTTACGAAATTTTACAAATTCAATACTTTTGCTTCCTCGGAGGCTGTTTTTTGGGAGAAAGGTTTTGCAAGCCGTGGTGCCTTCTGTTTAGGGCGCCTGACTTGTTCCCTCCCTTCATCCGTGTCCTAAAGCTTTGGTATTGGTTCCCACAAGTAAGGATGAAGCCGTGGACCGGACACACCTATGTAGGAGAAAACAGAATTTATATCTTACCTGATAAATTCCTTTCTCCTACGGTGTGTTCTATACACTACAGTCACCACGGCACCCTATAGTTTCTCCTTTTTCTCCTAACCGTCGGTCGAATGACTGGGGGGCGGGGCCGGAGGAGGGGCTATATGGACAGCTTTTGCTGTGTGCCTCTTTGCCATTTCCTGTTAGGGAAGAGAATATTCCCACAAGTAAGGATGAAGCCGTGGACCGGACACACCGTAGGAGAAAGGAATTTATCAGGTAAGATATAAATTCTGTTTTTACCCAAAATGTTATACCCCTTCAATATGTTACCAATAATGATGCCAAGGAAAGATATTGAAAGGTGTAATAATATTTTCAACATGTTTCTCTGGGGAGGAAAAACAAACAAACAAATTTGTTTAGTTAAATTGAAGCAACCAACATTGTGTGGCGGTATGGGGGTTCCAGATATTTATCTATATAATCTCTCATCATTGACAAGAACAGCCATAGATTGGCTGGTAGGAAAAGAACACTTCTATGAGAACTCACTAGATAAAATATCTATAATGGGAGCAAGTAGGGCTTTTGTACTACATACAGAATTGATGGACATTGATGCCTCAATTAAAAACAACATCATGTACAAAGACATCCTGTACAGACTCTTTAATATTCAAGGATTGGGAGAGATTGGGGATACATACGTTAGGTGATTTACTAGACTGTTGAATTAGTCAATGCGTACATTTGCAGAACTTCAGTATAGATTTAAATGACCTGATTTGCATATTTATGCTTATATTCAATTATCTCATTATATAAAAAATATTATAAAATCCTTCACTTCTTCTATATGAGAACCTCACCCAATGCAGGGCATGATAAAAGGAATATTCTCTTACTCTATGCTTTATAAGGTTTTATTGGACTCAAAGACAGTGGAATAAGGGGGGAAATTATTGAGGGATGGCAGCATGAAGCTTCTATACACTTGGATGTTATAGAGATAGAAACAAGTTTAAAAATCATTATGACTACCACTTGAGATTCATACTTCAGAGAGTTGCAGATCAAAATACTTTATAGATTGTATGTAACACCTGAACTAGCTGCAAGGTGGTCCAATTGTGAAAGAAGATGTATCAAATGTAATCTATATGACCCAAATTTAAAACATCTTTGGGAATGCCCGCAAATTAAACAATTTTGGGCAAAAGTTAGTTTCTGGGCTTCAAGGGTGCTTGAAACGAAGATTCATTCATTTAAGTTTTTTTAACATTTTACTTGCCTTTCATAGAAAATTTAAACAGGAAAATATAAGATTGATGACAATGATAATTCTGATGGCAAGAAAATGTATAATGAAAAATTGGCTATTAAAACCAGGACTTAGTATGCACGCACTTCAGACGGCCCTTATTAAATTAATATAGAAATATTCAATGTATTGGGGCCCATTTAACAAGCTCTGTATGGAGCTTGAAGGGCCGTGTTTCTGGCGAGCCTTCAGACTCACCAGAAACACGAGTTATGGAGCAGCAGTCTAAAGTTGTTAAATAGGCGCCCATGTATGAAAAACAAACACGATTTAATGAGTGGAGACCTTATCAATATTTTAGAACGTTATGTAAAAAATAGAATCTTGGCCCCACTCGCTCCTTATATATAGGCCTTGGTGGGCCACAATCACCCCACGTAATCTGTATATGTTCTCAAGTCTACAGGTGTATAAAACTGTATAAAACTGAATAAAGTCATGTGTTAGCTGGGGAGAATGGTGTAATATCTTATCTAATGCCATATTTAGTTCAAATTAGTTTTAAGATGGGAAATACACTCAATGATTTGATATACTCTCACTAAGGACATAGAGAATATTGTGAAGGTCAGTCTTGAATATGCTTAATCAATGTTTTACAAATGTATTATGATGCTGTAATTTTATGCACTTTATGCCCTTTTATACCATTGATGAATTATGTATCTGCCAAATTTGTAATTTTTAATATATTCAATAATAAAAAATATAAAAACAAAATATATATATAAAAAGAGAAACTATAGTACCTTAGGCTACCTTTACTCCATATCTCGTGACCCCTATTTACCTAACATAGCAGCGATATATAGAGTATACCTAACTTTACAACTCCTAAAATCTAGTCCGATCTCAGTTAGTTTCCATATGCAGTTTGGACCATATCTGCTAGGGTCTTGTCTAACTTTTGCTCATGACCCAATTGACGCAGTTTAGCTATTGTTGTGGGACCATATGAAGGTATGCATTCCAGCTTAAAAGAATAATTGTCTATTTATATCCTTAGATGGAAAGTCTAGAGATTGTGTATGGTAAACAATCACCAATAATATTTTCAATCTAACTAAAAGTATAGATCCTCCCCCCCCCAAGGTTATACTACAATAGGCCTACTTGGTTTTCTTTATATCTATGCTTAGCCCAGGCTCTGGTTGGCTGAGACCTTAGCAAAACGTTGGGTAAGAGTGGTTTGCTTATGACTTTTGTTTACCTCTGGTTATGATAAAGTTGCAAAAACACTCATTGACTCCTGAGATTTAAATACCCCAATAGGCCACATAGATAATAGACTATCTTTTTGCCACTCTACTAGAAAACACACTTTATACAAGTACAGAAAAGTGTTATAAACGTGTTATCATGATAATTTAAGTTGCCTCCACTCTCTCCCCACCTATATTTTTTTTTATAGATGCGCATGTGCCATTTATACACTTAAGCAATAAACAGTTCTCCTTAATACATAGTAGCCCAGATCTTGTGATATCCTTTATCTCAGTATTGAGCTGCCCTGGTAGGAAAGTGCTGTAAATAGTTAATTGTACATCGGTACAATACTTAATTCTGTGTATCATATACTGCTGAACGAAGGCCAAACCAAACATAAAAATTACGTTTCCTGCTTACCCCACTGTGTGACTCGTCCGGTTTTTGGGAGTGGAGACAAATTGAGCTGCTGATCCGTGTCGCTCCGACCACCTCCAAACTCCTTCAGAGTATCAAGCGCGCGCCTCGGTACCTCCCTCTTCAGACGTCACTGGGGGTGTGTGTAGCTTCCTTGTGTCCTATTCACCAGCAGTACTTCTGTATTGGCTTGATCCTCGTGTCCTATTGGGCAGCAATACTGCAGCTTTAGCCAGCTCAGAGAGCGTGTGTAGAAGGGATATACCCTGAGAGTAGTGCTTCACACTTGTTGTGGGTCAGTGAATAGTCCAAAAGGAAAGACTGAAGTGGAGCACCAATTTCAATAAAACTAACTTGGATTAGTTTTCGGGCTAGATATTTAGATACATGTTCCCGTATATAGAAATTAGAAGGGTAATTTTGTTAAATCCAATGGTGGCTACTATAATGATCAATAACTACCTGTCACAAATTACTCCCTTTCAATCCTATGTTGAAGAGTGGTAAATCCCTTTCGCTGTTTGCTATATACACAGGTATTATTCTATTGTACTCGATTTTAACCCAAGATTATATAGTTTAATAACAATCTAATGTCTCTAAAATAAGACAAATGGGGATTACTTTGTGCCCCGTCCTGCTCATTCTAGGAAGAGAGCATGCCACTATACCGTACTATGTGTATATAGCAAACAGCCAAAGGGATTTACCACTCTTCAAGAGAGGATTGAAAGGGGGTAATTTGTGACAGGTAGTTATTGATAGTTAAAGTAGCCACCATTTAACACAATTACCCTTCTAATTTCTATATATGGGAATATGTATCTAAATATCTAGCCCAAACACTAATCCAAGTACAATAAAATCAAATCTGGGCATATATCTTATATTCTCAGGGATTTATCGCTCCTTAACAAAGGATATGAAATGGGGGTAATTTGTTATATGAAGCTATTAACCAACATGTGAGTTACCGTTGGTTTTAACATAATAACCCTTCATATCTATAAACAAGATATTATACATATACATATAAACATGCTTGAATTCCAAACTTGAGGTAAACTGATTGTCATTTTGAAGTATGTTTTTTGTTAAAAACCATGTGTATTAAAGTTTTACCTGTATGTACAGCTAGCAGTTGCAAGCATTAACCACATTTACCTATAATATGTAAAGGATCTGAAGAGGTTAAATTGTGGTAGGTAATAATTAACCAATAGGAGTCAGGGAGTTCCTATAAGAGGTTTGGAGATATTCCTAAATTTTATCAGCTTTAACAACGGCAACAAGTCGAAATGCGTCAGCTGTGTGCTGACTCCTTTTTGTATTTTGCATCCTATGTGAAAAGGACTTTTAAATCGATATTGGAATAAAGTTTGCATACATTTTATTGAAATTTGTGCTCCGCTTCAGTCTTTCCTTTTGGACCATTTTTACACTTCACAGCAAAGATACATGGATCCCCTCACTATACCCCCCCATACTCCCCTAATTACTTTACTTTATTATAAGAAAAAGAAACAGTAGTGTTTACACCCCGGCTGGCTCTTATCTGTTTCATTCCCCAAATTCATATTAGTACTCTGATATTTAACTCAGTAATCAGAGACTCGTTTGTGGTTTCCATCAAAATATACTGCATATATTTTATTGTTCTAGATCCTAGTACCCCTATATTTACAGATTCCTCTTATATAACAACACAGCTTATTAGCTAACTTTTATCTACATTTCTCTTGGTCTCTTTTCCTTTTTTTTTTTTCTCTTTTCTTCTCCAGCGAAAATGGCCGTAGTTTGTGATTCCTATAATGTCAAGGGTCTTAATTCCCCGCTGAAATGGAGTCTCCTTCTTCGTTTTTTCATATGTTTACCAGCCAAAGTGGTCTTCTTACAAGAGACCCACTGGGTAGCGGACAGGCCTGAACTACTGAGGTCCTCCCTATACCCAGTTATCCAAACAGCATCTTATACTAAGAAAGCAAGAGGGGTAGCCATCCTTATCCATAGAGACATTGCGTACAAACAAATTACCATTGATTCTGATCCCCAAGGTCGCTATTTGATTAGTGTGTAAACTTGATGGAATAATGTATGCATTTGCTTCCTATTATAGCCCCAATACCAAACAGATTACACATTTCAAGAAATGTTTTAATCGTTTACATGACACTAGGAAAGGATTACTCTTGCTTGCAGGGGATTTCAATATGGTCCTTGACCCTAACCTTGACAAATGCATTCCCAAGGTAAGTATATTAGACAAATCTACCTTTACTACTTCAAAACAATTCTTCTACCCTCCTGGCTCAAGTTAACCTTTTGATGTGTGGCGCTCCCTCCACTCCTCCTCTAAGGACTTCACATTTTACTCTCCCGTACACAATTCCTATTCTAGGATCAATTTCTTTTTCTGTAATCTGTGGCTTTTGAACAAATAACTAGGTCCCAGATAGGTAGCTGTACCTGGTCCGACCACTCCCCAGTTACTATTCAACTCCCGTTACTGTCTCCCATACAAACCAGACCCCCAATATGTGTCCAATAGATTCCTTGCTATCCATACCAGGTCTTAAAGATAACATTTCTGAGGACATTTTTCACTTTTTGCAACTCAATGATATGGGTGAGGTTGATGATTTTTGTTTATGGGTCTCTTTAAAGGCTTTCTTTAGGGGCCTATTTATTAAGACTCAAATCCAAACGTGTAAGCAGTCCACAGCTCAATTACACAAGACTCTTAGATCCCTCACAATTGAACACATGTCCACCCTGAACCCCCACCTCCTTCCCCGTATAGAATCAACTAGAAGATCCCTTAGACTATTGGGAAATCAAAAATTACAAGACTGTTTATGGGAATGTAAACGCCTATTCTACCATAAGGGAAATAGAACAGATTTTTATTAGGAAACTGAGAAATCATGCAGCCCAAACTTGGATCCCCTACCTACATAATGGAGGGACAACCTACACAAACCCCAAAGACATAGGGGCTCAGTTTGCAAGATATTATATGTAACTCTACAACTTATGTTCCTCACAACTTCAGGGCATACCCACTGTTGGCTCTATCCAAACTTTTCTATCCAGTTTAAATCTCCCGAGCCTGTCGCAAGAGAAGATTGATAACATAAATTCCCCCTTCACTGTGGATGAAATTGCCTCAATTATCTTGAAGCTTAAAGCCCGTAAAGTGCCAGGGCCAGATTGATATATTTCTTTGTTCTATAAATTATTTATATCCCAAATTTCCCCGATTTTGCTAAGAGTGTTTATTAAAGCAGGACAACAAGGGTCTTTCCCTGAGGAGTTCTTACAAGCGACAATAGTCACACTCCCGAAGCTGGTAAAACTCTGGATAGATGTTCCAATTTTTGACCTATCTTTTTGATGAACATAGATACTAAAGTATATGCCAAGATATTAGCGAACCATATGAAAGCGTTACTCCCTCAATTAATAGAACCTGACCAAGTTGGCTTCACTCTAGGACATGAAGGTCCAGATAATACCAGAGGGCTGCTCAATATCTTCCTCGAAGCCAGTCGACTCAGCCATCCGTGTGTCACATTGTCATTAGATGCCGAAAAGGCTTTTGACCATGTCGACTGAATATTTCTGAGGTAGGCTTTGTTAAAATTTGGCTTTCCACAAAATTTCTGTTCTATAATTATGGCGCTATACTCCTTCCCTTTGGTAAAAGTATGTGGGATAGGTTTCTGTTCTTCCAGCTTCAAGATAACAAATGGTACCCAGTAGGAGTGTCCTCTTTCTCCACTGTTGTTTACTCTTGCGATAGAGCCACTCGCAGAAAAAATTAGAAGCTCCCACGAGGTTGAGGGTGTTAACATCTCAGGCAGTTTGCAAAAATTAGCATTGTTCGCGGTTGACGACTATTTTCCCTTCCAAACCCTTCTCTTCAATTCTGGCTCTATTCTCTATACTAGGGGAATTTGCTAAAATCAGCTATTATAAGTTGATTTTTTATAAAACGATTGCATACACATTAAACATCCCAGATTGTGATATTATTAACTTACGTAAACAATTCCCTTTTTTATGGTCTAAGGAAAAAATTGACCATCTAGGCGTGTATCTTTCTCATGATATCTCTACAGTTGTCTCCAGCAATTTTGCCCCACTATTGCAAAAATTCAAAGACCTTGTAATCAATGGGATTATCCATTCCTGTCATGGTGGGGGAGAATAGCTGCAGTAAAGATGAACCTACTCCTAAAATTAACGTATCTATTTAATTGTTTAGTGATCCCTATTCCCAAACCCCTATTGATACAGTTTCAGCATATCTGTAACTTCTTCATTTGGAAAGGGAGAAAATTTAGAATAGCAGCAAGATTTCTGCATAACCCAGTCCTGGTGGGAGGGGCAGCTTTGCCCAACCTCATTAAATATGCTGCAAGACTGGCTCATGTTCTGGCTTGGGGGTACACCAGTTCTACCAGTAAATGTATCACACTAGAACAGACCTCGATCCATCCAGATGCTATTTTACAAGATCTTATTTGGATACCTAAACATCTTAGGGACATTAATTTATCAGGAAATTACATAGTTAATGCATATCTTAAGTTTTCGGACACAATACAACCACTTTGTTGAATTTCACACCACCCTTTCTTGATCCACCCAATCTCTGGCTTGTTAAAGGCTCTACCAGATTTGCACTCTGAGTGGTGAGTGGAACAGGTAATTGAAATATAGCAGATTTGTGTTTTAATGGTTCCTGTATGACCATGTCAGCCTTTCAAGAAACATTTTCCCCAAAGTCCATTATTTCATTTTGAGTTTTTTTGACTTAAAAGTTTTTTAAGATCTTGGGGGTTTCTTAGTACTCCCCTTAGACAAATAACTAATTGGGAGCGGAGATGGTCCTCAAAATCACGAATCCCAAGGATGCTCTCGTTAACCTATATGGACATTCTTCAACCACCCATTTTCTGTAAAACACCTTACATTAAACAATGGGAAAGATTTCTTAGATTTGAAGCCTCAGAAGAGTTATGGTCTATAACAGTTTTAAATACTAAGAGGGCCATACATTATGTCTCCTATATGGAATTATTTCCTTCTTAATACAGGGAGAGCCCACAGCTGCATTCCTTACTTGTGGGAAATACTGAACCTGGCCACCAGGAGGAGGCAAAGACACCCCAGCCAAAGGCTTAAATACCTCCCCCACTTCCTCATAACCCCAGTCATTCTTTGCCTTTCATCACAGGAGGATGGCAGAGAAGTGCTGGAAGATTTGGAGTAGTCTCTTATGGAGGGTAGTACTCTTTGAGATGGGACTGGAGTTTTAAGTAGTCTTGTCAGCCTCTCAGTGAGAGCATTGACCAAAGTTAGAGTCTGGAGATGCAGGGAGAGTCTTTCTGCAAACCCATCTAGACTCATATTAACAGCTCCTTAAGCAATCAGCGTTGACAAGTTTTGCTGCCTGCTTTCTTCACTCAAGTCCATGTCAGAAGCGCTGCTACAATCTGTCAAACTTGAAGGACTGGGTCACTGTTCCACGGCATAGATTCTGATAAGATTGTTTCATTACTTTACACTCATGTTAACGATAGAAGACAGGGTCACAGTGTGGCTGATTTATCTTTATGGAATTAAGGGTTAATATCTCCTGAGGGGATTAATGAACAGTGGGGAATAATCTTATATGTTTATTTGATTTTATGCTGCTTTTATGTGTGAGATGTTATGGATTCATAGGCTGTTGTGGAATATACAGGTTTCACTTTCACTTTGAGAGCTGTGCAGCTTACAAGCTTGGCACGCTTTTTCTCTTAGCAGGGACGGTCCTGCATTGTGCACCATGTAACCGGGAGTGGTCGCGGCTTTCATTCCCTCTTTCCTGACTGGGTGTCTATCAGAGAGGAGTTATACATCTCTGTACTGTCTGGGTCATAGGAGGTGGTGAATGCCCCAGCCATTGGGGTATAAAGGTGCAGTTTTTTTGAATAAAATAAGATTGTTTTATTTTCTATAGTTCTCCAAGTTATTGCTCTAGCGATGGAGGATTCTGTTACTTTAGAGGGCACTCCCTCTATTCCTATGAGTAATTCCTGTTTATATTGTGAGGAGGCCTTAGATCCACCCTCTCAATTATGTTCCATATGCCTTGATAATGTGATTATATCAAACATGTTTGATACCACTGAGCCATCCACCTTTGAGGTGTTGTCATCCAGTGAGGTGCGCACCCTACATTCATCTCCCTCTACACATGCAGTTTCCCGTAGCATTGCTGATCATCCATCTGGAGAGGGCCTTTTTTTCCACCAGACGTTACTGCACAGTTCAGATGGCGGTGTCTGCGGCCTTTAATGCTTTACCTTGCCCTGCTAAGCGCAAGCGAAAGGTTACATATTGCACTCCTTCCCAGAGCACATCAGATAATTTATTGGATTTAACTGATAAGTTATCCGAGGATGAAGTTCTTTCTGAAACTTCAGAGTATGAACATTCTGGGTCGGAGTCTGCTTCCACTAAACCTCCGGCGGAGGAACCAGACTTTAGTTTTAGGAATTTTCGCTTTCTTCTAAAGGAAGTTTTGGGGAATTTAGAGGTTCCAGAGGCCAAATTGCCTGATGAACCTTTGATTCCTAAATTGGATAGATTTTGAGGACAGGGTAGTACCTTATCCTTCCCTGTTCCTGTTCGATGATGAACATTATTAAGAATGAAAGGGACAGGATTGGATTCCTTTTCCCCCTCTTCTCCTTTTAAGAAATTGTTCCCGGTCCTGGACTCAATGGAGTTGTGCGGTTCTGTCCCTAAAAGGGATGACACTATCTTCAACCTTGCTAAACGTACTACTATCCCGCTTGAGGATAACTCTTAATTTAAAAAGCCCATGGGGCCTATCTATCAAGCTCTGAAAAGAGCTTGACGGCCCGTGTTTCTGGTGAGTCTTCAGACTCACCAGAAACAAAGTTATGACAAACTGGACCGCTGCTCCATAACGCTGTCCGAGTACGATCGGGTTGATTGACACCCCCTGATGGCGGCCGATTTGCCGCGAGTCTGCAGGGGGTGGCGTTGCACCAGCAGCTCTTGTGAGCCACAGGTGCAATGTTAAAAGCAGAGAGCGTATTGCTCTCCGCATTCAGCGATGTTTTTGCGGACCTGATCCGCACTGTCGGGTCAGGTCCGCAAGACATTTCTTAAATAGGCCTCCATGGATAAAAGATGGAAACTCTGTTAAGAAAGATGTTTCAACATGCGGGATATTTGTTTCAAGCGGTGGCTGGTGCCGCGGTTGCTGGATAAACTACCTACTGGTGCGACTCCTTATAGGATTTGATTGAGGTAGAGGGTCCCCTCGCCGTTATTCAGGAAAGAATTAAGGGCGTGAGGGTTGCTAATTCTTTTATCTGTGATTCTATTAAGCAGATTATTTGCCTGAATGCTAAGGCTTCAGCTTTTTCTGTTCAGGCCGTCGGGCTCTGGCTGAAGTCATGGTCTGCCAATATGACTTCTAAGTCTAGACTTCTTTCCCTCCCTTTAAGGGAAAGATTTTGTTTGGTCTAGTCCTGGAATCTATCTCCATGGTCTCAGGGGGCAAGCGTGCCCTCCTACCGCAAGAGAATAAGAACAATTTTTGTGGTTTTCGTTCTGATAAAGCCCATCGTCAGCAGTTCTCCACTAAGCCAGAGCAAACCAAGAGCACTTGGAAGCTGGCTCAGTCCTGGAATAAATCCAAGCAGAGCAAGAATCCTTCTGAGTCTAAGTCTGCATGATTGGGCAGTCTCCGGTCCTCTTCTGGATCGCGTAGGGGGCAGACTGCCGCTCTTTTCTGTCGCTTGGTTCAGGGACATACAGGATCCATGGGTCTGGAGATCATAGCTCAGGGTTACAAGATAGATTCAAGTCTCAGCCACCCAAGGACAGATTCCTCCTCTCAAACCTTTTTTCCTGACCAGAAAAGAGGGAAGCATTTCTGGGGTGCGTACGGGATCTGTCCTCTTAGGAGTTATTGTCCTGACTCCTATCACAGAGAGAGGTTTGGGATACTATTCAAACCTTTTTGTGGTCCCGAAGAAGGAGGGAACTTTCCATCCAATTCTGGACCTAAAGTGCTTAAACAAGTTTTTAAATGCCCCTTCATTCAAGATGGAAACAATAAGGTCCATTCTTCCCCTAGTTTGAGAAGGGCAGTTCATAACCACAATAGATCTGAAGGATGCTCCCTTCACATACCAATTCACAAGGACCACTTCACTTCCAGTTTATTGCACTTCGTTTGGTCTAGCTATGGCTCCAAGAAATTTTTCGAAGAGTAGACCATTTGGAATCTCTCCTCTGTCTTCTTCGATCCTATGGATGGAAGTTAAATCTAGAGAGAGTTCTCTTATATCAAATACCAGGGTAGAATTCCTGGATACTATAATAGACTCAATAGGCATTTCTAACAGACCAGAGACGTTTGCAAGCTAGCTTCCACATGTCTTGCCCTCCAGACCTACTTAAGGCCATCTGTGGCTCCGGTATATGGAGGTGATGGTCTCATGGATCCCAGCATGGGCATCATTCCCTTTGCCATGTTTCACCTCAGACCGTTGCAACTGTGCATGTTGAGGCAGTGGAATGGCGATCATTTAGATCTGTCTCATTAGATTTCTCTGGACAAACGATCGAGAGAATCTCTCTCTTGGTAGTTTTGTCCAGATCACTTGTCCCTAGGGACATCCGTCTTAAGATCATCCTGGGTGATTGTGAGTATGCAATTTTAAACAACTTTCTAATTTACTCCTATTATCATTTTTTCTTCATTCTCTTTCTTTCTTTATTTGAAAAAGAAGGCATCTAAGCAATTTTTTTTGGTTCAGAAACATGGAAAGCACTTGTTTATTGGTGGGTGAATTTACCCACCAATCAGCAAGAACAACACAGTGTGTTCACCAAAAATGGGCCGGCATCTAAACTTACATTCTTGCATTTCAGATAAAGATACCAAGAGAATGAAAATAATTTGATAATAGGAGTAAATTAGAAAGTTGCTTAAATTGCATGCTCTATCTGAATCACGATAGAAAAAAATTGTGTTCAGTGTCCCTTTAAGACGGAAAACATAAATTATGCTTACCAGATAATTTCCTTTCCTTCTGTACAGGGAGAGTGCACGGCCCCCACCTGTATTCTCCAATGGGCGGCCCTACATTTTAATTTATTCTTCTGGCACCTTTTTCACCCTGATATTTTTCCTACTGTTCCTGTTCCCTCGGTAGAATGACTGGGGTTATGAGGAAGTGGGGGAAGTGTCTTTGCCTCCTCCTGGTGGCCAGGTTCAGTATTTCCTACAATTAAGAAATGCAGCTGTGGACTCTCCCTGTATAGAAGGAAATTAAATTATCGGGGTAAGTATAATTTATGTTTTTTATAAAATGCTGTCTCAATGGCATTTGAAACCTCTTAGATTGTTCCAGATATCACACTCACACTCTCCAATGTGTTGGAGAGGTTGCAGAGTGGATGGGACCCATGCACATATGTGGTGGGAGTGCTTGAAAATCCGAAGACAGTGGGGAATAGCCCTCAAATGGGACTTGTTCATGTGTTCTCTGAAAATCTACCAGCTCACATTCTTAACCTTGTTATCCACTTGTTTATTGCTGTTAAGTTGGCTATTGCTAGGATTTTGGCGTCAACCCAAGGGCCCTGGGTGGACCCAAGGACCTAAGAATTTTATCACATATAGGCCCATAGTTATCAAGGTCTGGCGGACCTGATCCGACACTGCGGATCAGGTCCGCCAGACCTCGCTGAATATGGCAAGCAATACGCTTGCCGTATTCAGCATTGCACCAGCAGCTCACAAAGAGCTGCCTGGTGCAATGCCGCCCCCTGCAGACTCGCGGCCAATGGGCCGCCAGCAGGGGGGGTGTCAATCAACCCGATCGTACTTGATCGGGTTGATTTTAGGCAATGTCTGTCCGCCTGCTCAGAGCAGGCGGAAAGGTTATGGAGCAGCGGTCTTTGTGACCGCTGCTTCATAACTGCTGTTTCTGATGAGTCTGCAGGCTCGCCAGAAACACGGGGCATCAAGCTCCATTCAGAGCTTGATACATATGCCCCATAGAATCTATGGATAGCCCCATATTTGCTGCAGATAAAAAAAATTATATACATTGTATGTGTTGGGAGCTCTGGAGACAAAGCCAAGAGCCAGGAGGAAGAACTTAAAGGGACACTGAACCCAAAAAATTTTTCTATCGTGATTCAGATTGAGCATGAAATTTTAAGCAACTTTCTAGTTTACTCCTATTATCAAATTATTTTCATTCTCTTGATATCTTTATTTGAAATACAAGAATGTAAGTTTAGATGCCGGCCCATTTTTGGTGAACACACTGTGTTGTTCTTGCTGATTGGTGGGTAAATTCACCCACCAATAAACAAGTGCTTTCCATGGTCCTGAACCAAAAGAAATAGCTTAGATGCCTTCTTTTTCAAATAAAGAAAAGAAAGAGAATGAAGAAAATAGATGCTCTATCTGAATTGCAAAATAAAAAAATTGGGTTCAGTGTCCTTTAAGGACACAGCTTTCAGTTTGCTCAATTGTTTTATGACGGAAAAATTCCGTCATATGTCCTTAAGAGGTTAATTAAAAGTGATAACCTTACTCTAAACAACTGTTTATAAAATAGTCCTATAATAAAACAAAACTCACTCACTTTATCCCCAATATTAGTTAACTAACCATTTAAAGGGACACTGAACCCAAATGTTTTCTATTGTGATTCAGATAGAGCATGCAATTTTAAGCAACTTTCTAAGTTACTCCTATTATCAAATGTTCTTCATTCTCTTGGTATCTTTATTTGAAATGCAAGTTTAGATGCCGGCCCATTTTTGGTGAATAACCTGGGTTATTCTTGCTGATTGGTGGATAAATTCATCCACCAATAAAAAAGTGGTGTCCAGAGTACTGAACCAAAAAAGAAGCTTAGATGCCTTCTTTTTCAAATAAAGATAGCAAGTGAACAAAGAAAAATTGATAATAGGAGTAAATTAGAAAGTTGTTTAGAATTGCATGCTCTATCTGAATCACGAAAGAAAAAAATTGGGTTCAGTGTCCCTTTAAAGAGTAATCTATCTTCAAGAGCAATGGGCCGTAACCCCCCTTCCTTTTTTTTCTCTTTCTTTTTCTTTCTTCCCATCCTATCATCCCTCTCCTTATCCCCCACGAGACCAAGAGAAAATGATTTATATATATATATATACAGTATATATACTGACACTGGGGATATTAGCAAATAACTACATCATATTGTCAGTACTACACATTCTAAGTCTTCACAATCCAGCTTACTTTCAGTTTATCCTCTCATTGTTCCAGTACGTTTTTGCTTCCCAATTCAATGAATGACTAAAGATCGCATTATTATGTTTTTGTAATACTGAATTCTGCATTACAAGCCATTGATGTTTCTTTTCATATTACCCATATTACTAAGACGTCTTTTTACATTTTGTAATATGTACTTACATTAAAGAGAAATGATGCTGCGTCCTAGTTACATGTACTGTTTACAATGTGTTTTCTTGTTATTCTATTTTTATATGAAACTCCAATGAAAATGTATTACAAAAAAAATTATAAGAAAAAATCTACTGTTTATTTGAAATTCAGAGTAGGCGTTATTGCATTGTCTTTTTATTATGCACCTGTTAATTATGTAATTGTACTGCATTTAGTGGTTTTTAAAGGGATGTGAAACCCAACATGTTTCTTTCATTTTATAGAGCACATTATTATAAACAACTTCCAATTCACTTCCATTATCTAATTTGTTTGGTTCTCTTGCTATCTTTTGTTGAAAGATCAGCAATGCACTACTGGGAGCTAGCTGAATACAATTGGTGAGCCAATAACAAGACATATATATATACAGCCACCAATCAGCAGCTTGCTGCCAGTATTGCATTGTTGTTCCAGGGCCTACCTAGATATGCTTTTTAGCAAAGGTTACAAAGAGAATTAAGCTAATGAGATAATAAATCCCATTACTATGATTTATTAAATAAATATTACACTATTCTGTGTGCATCTTTATATTTTTCACTTTGAAACATTATCCTAAGGAAATTACTAAGTTTTGCTTCTCACAATATCTTTAACTTGTTCTTTACATAATACGATTATATTTATATTTCTCATGTTTCAGAGTCCTGAAAGGAATTTCCGTATTAGACCTTCGCTCCATAAGCATAGAATCAGCATCTTTTCAAGAGCGGCATCGAGTAACTATCAGTGGTTGGTATCTCAGCTTATGGGGCCAAGCTTCAGAAATCTGCTGGAAAAAGATGTCAGCTGTGTTTACATTTCTAATAATTACTCACAGTTTCTACAAAAAACATCAGAGTGCACGTTTGCCATTCTGTACCATACACGTAAACATGGGCGCATCAATATCACGGATGTTACAGACTCTCTGTACGATAAAGAACTGGGAGATTTGTCTCAGAAGCTTGGTGAGTCCCTGATAAAGTTGTTACTTTAGACCTTCTTCCTTCTCTCATGACAATACCTTCACCTTTCATGCTGACTATCTCTTTCTACAGGATAATTATCCTGAAGTCCTCTGCTTTATGGCTTGTGTTTGTCATTGTGTTGTCTATAGGTAAAGATAACATCATTGTGTTGTCTATAGGTAAAGATAATGTTATTGTGTTGTCTATAGGTAAAGATAACGTCATTGTGTTGTCTATAGGTAAATATATTGTCATTGTGTTGTCTATAGGTAAAGATAATGTTATTGTGTTGTCTATAGGTAAAGATAATGTCATTGTGTTGTCTATAGGTAAAGATAATGTTATTGTGTTGCCTATAGGTAAAGATAATGTCATTGTGTTGTCTATAGGTAAAGATAATGTTATTGTGTTGTCTATAGGTAAAGATAATGTCATTGTGTTGTCTATAGGTAAAGGTAATGTTATTGTGTTGTCTATAGGTAAAGATAACGTAATTATTTTGTCTATAGGTAAAGATAACGTCATTGTGTTGTCTATAGGTAAAGATAATGTTATTGTGTTGTCTATAGGTAAAGATAATGTCATTGTGTTGTCTATAGGTAAAGATAATGTTATTGTGTTGTCTATAGGTAAAGATAACATTATTATTTTGTCTATAGGTAAAGATAATGTTATTGTGTTTTCTATAGATAAAATAATGTCATTGTGTTGTCTATAGGTAAAGATAATGTTATTGTGTTGTCTATAGGTAAAGATAATGTTATTGTGTTTTCTATAGATAAAATAATGTCATTGTGTTGTCTATAGGTAAAGATAATGTTATTGTGTTTTCTATAGATAAAAATAATGTCATTGTGTTGTGTTGTCTATAGGTAAAGATAATGTTATTGCGTTCTCTATAGGTAAGGATAATGTTATTGTGTTGTCTATAGGTAAAGATAATGTTATTGCGTTATCTATAGGTAAGGATAATGTTATTGTGTTGTCTATAGGTAAATATAACGGCATTGTGTTGTCTATAGGTATATATATTATGTAATTGTGTTGTTTATAAGTAAATATAACATCATTGTGTTGTTTATAGTAAGGATAATGTCATTGTGCTGTCTATAGGTAAGGATAATGCAATTGTGTTGTCTATAGGTAAATATGATGTCATTGTCTTGTCTATAGGTAAAAATAATGTCATATTGTCTATAGGTAAAGATAACATTATTATTTTGTCTGTAGGTAAATATGATGTCATTGTGTTGTCTATAGGTAAATATAACATTATTATTTTGTCTGTAGGTAAATATGATGTCATTGTGTTGTCTATAGGTAAAGGTAACATCATTGTGCTGTCTATAGGTAAATATAATGTCATTGTCTTGTCAATAGGTAAAGATAACATCATTGTGTTGTCTATAGGTAAAGATAATGTAATTGTGTTGTCTATAGGTAAATGAAACACCATTGTGTTGTCTATAGGTACAGATAATGTAATTGTGTTGTCTATAGGTAAATACAATGTTATTGTGTTATCTCTAGGTAAATACAATGTCATTGTGTTGTCTATAGGTGAATATAATGTCATTGTGTTGTCTATAGGTAAAGATAATGTAATTGTGTTGTCTATAGGTGAAGATAATGTCATTGTGTTGTCTATAGGTAAAGATAATGTAATTGTGCTGTTTATAGGTAAATATAACATCATTGTGTTATCTATAGGTAAAGATAATGTAATTGTGTTGTCTATAGGTAAATATGACGTAATTATGTTCTATAGGTAAATATAACACCATATTGTCTATAGGTAAATATAACAACCTTGTGTTGTCTATAGGTAAAGATAACATTATTATTTTGTCTATAGGTAAAGATAATGTCATTATTTTGTCTATAGATAAATATATAGTCATTATTATGTCTATAGGTAAAGATAATGTCATTATTATGTCTATAGGTAAAGATCATGTCATTGTGTTGTCTATAGGTAAAGGAAAGTCATTGTGTTGTCTATAGGTAAAGATAATGAGGCCTATTTAACAATGGTCTTGCAGACCTGATCCGACAGTGCGGATCAGGTCCGCAAGACCTCGCTGAATGTTTAGAGCAATACGCTCTCCGTATTCAGCATTGCACCAGCAGCTCACAAGAGCTGCTGGTGCAACACTGCCCCCTGCAGACTCACGGCCAATCAACCGCCAGCAGGGGGGTGTCAATCAACCCAATCGTACTCAATCAAGTTGAATTGTGGCGATTCCTGTCCGCCTCATAAGAGCAGGCGGACAGGGTTATGGAGCGACGGTATTTAGACCGCTGCTTAATAACTGCTGTTTCTGGCAAGTCTGAAGACTCGCCAGAAACACGGGGCATCAAGCTCCATACGGAGCTTGATAGATAGGTCTCATTGTCATTGTGTTGTCTATAGGTAAAGATAATGTAATTGTGTTGTCTATAGGTAAAGATAATGTAATTGTGTTGTCTATAGGTAAATATGATGTCATTGTGTTGTCTATAGGTAAAGATAATGTCATATTGTCTATAGGTAAAGATAAAATCCTTGTGTTGTCTATAGGTAAATATAATGTCATTATTTTGTCTATAGGTAAAGAGAATGTCATTGTGTTGTCCATAGGTAAGATAATGTCATTATTTTGTCTATATGTATAGATAATGTAATTGTGTTGTCTATAGGTAAAGGAAACGTCATGTGTTGTCTATAGTTAAGGTAACGTCATTGTGCTGTCTATAGGTAAATATAACGTCATTGTGTTGTCTATAGGTAAAGATAATGTAATTGTGTTTTCTATAGGTAAAGATAATGTAATTGTGTTGTCTATAGGTTAAGGTAACATCATTGTGTTGTCTATAGGTAAAGGAAATGTCATTGTGTTGTCTATAGGTAAAGACAATGTCATTGTGTTGTCTATAGGTAAAGGTAACGTTATTGTGCTGTCTATAGGTAAATATAACGTCATTGTGTTGTATATAGGTAAAGGTAACGTTATTGTGCTGTCTATAGGTAAATATAATGTCATTGTGTTGTCTATAGGTAAAAATAACATAATTATTTTGTCTATAGGTAAAGATAATGTAATTGTGTTGTCTATAGGTAAAGATAATGTTATTATGTTGTCTATAGGAAAAGATAATGTCATTGTGTTGTCTATAGGTAAAAATAATGTCATTGTGTTGTCTATAGGTAAAGATAACGTAATTATTTTGTCTATAGGTAAAGATAACGTCATTGTGTTGTCTATAGGTGAAGATAATGTCATTGTGTTGTCTATAGGTAAAGATAATGTAATTGTGCTGTCTATAGGTAAAGATAATGTTATTGTGTTGTCTATAGGTAAAGGTAGCATCATTGTGTTGTCTATAGGTAAATATAACGGCATTGTGTTGTCTATAGGTAAATATTATGTAATTGTGTTGTTTATAAGTAAATATAACATCATTGTGTTGTTTATAGGCAAGGATAATGTTATTGCGTTGTCTATAGGTAAGGATAATGTTATTGTGTTGTCTATAGGTAAAGATAACGGCATTGTGTTGTCTATAGGTAAATATTATGTAATTGTGTTGTTTATAAGTAAATATAACATCATTGTGTTGTTTATAGGTAAGGATAATGTCATTGTGTTGTCTATAGGTAAGGATAATGCAATTGTGTTGTCTATAGGTAAATATGATGTCATTGTCTTGTCTATAGGTAAAAATAATGTCATATTGTCTATAGGTAAAGATAACATTATTATTTTGTCTGTAGGTAAATATGATGTCATTGTGTTGTCTATAGGTAAAGATAACATTATTATTTTGTCTGTAGGTAAATATGATGTCATTGTGTTGTCTATAGGTAACAGTAACATCATTGTGCTGTCTATAGGTAAATATAATGTCATTGTGTTGTCAATAGGTAAAGATAACGTCATTGTGTTGTCTATAGGTAAAGATAATGTAATTGTGTTGTCTATAGGTAAAGGAAACACCATTGTGTTGTCTATAGGTACAGATAATGTAATTGTGTTGTCTATAGGTAAAGGAAACACCATTGTGTTGTCTATAGGTACAGATAATGTAATTGTGTTGTCTATAGGTAAATACAATGTTATTGTGTTATCTCTAGGTAAATATAATGTCATTGTGTTGTCTATAGGTGAAGATAATGTCATTGTGTTGTCTATAGGTAAAGATAATGTAATTGTGCTGTTTATAGGTAAATATAACATCATTGTGTTATCTATAGGTAAAGATAATGTAATTGTGTTGTCTATAGGTAAATATGACGTAATTATGTTCTATAGGTAAATATAACACCATATTGTCTATAGGTAAATATAACAACCTTGTGTAGTCTATAGGTAAAGATAACATTATTATTTTGTCTATAGGTAAAGATAATGTCATTATTTTGTCTATAGATAAATATATAGTCATTATTTTGTCTATAGGTAAAGATAATGTCATTATTATGTCTATAGGTAAAGATCATGTCATTGTGTTGTCTATAGGTAAAGGAAAGTCATTGTGTTGTCTATAGGTAAAGATAATGAGGCCTATTTAACAATGGTCTTGCAGACCTGATCCGACAGTGCGGATAAGGTCCGCAAGACCTCGCTGAATGTTTAGAGCAATACGCTCTCCGTATTCAGCATTGCACCAGCAGCTCACAAGAGCTGCTGGTGCAACACTGCCCCCTGCAGACTCACGGCCAATCAACCGCCAGCAGGGGGGTGTCAATCAACCCATTCGTACTCAATCAGGTTGAATTGTGGCGATTCCTGTCCGCCTCATAAGAGCAGGCGAACAGGGTTTATGGAGCGACGGTATTTAGACGCTGCTTCACTAACTGCTGTTTCTGGCAAGTCTGAAGACTCACCAGAAACACGGGGCATCAAGCTCCATACGGAGCTTGATAGATAGGTCTCATTGTCATTCTGTTGTCTATAGGTAAAGATAATGTAATTGTGTTGTCTATAGGTAAAGATAATGTAATTGTGTTGTCTATAGGTAAATATGATGTCCTTGTGTTGTCTATAGGTAAAGATAATGTCATATTGTCTATAGGTAAAGATAAAATCCTTGTGTTGTCTATAGGTAAATATAACGTCATTATTTTGTCTATAGGTAAAGAGAATGTCATTGTGTTGTCCATAGGTAAAGATAATGTCATTATTTTGTCTATATGTATAGATAATGTAATTGTGTTGTCTATAGGTAAAGGAAACGTCATTGTGTTGTCTATAGTTAAAGGTAACGTCATTGTGCTGTCTATAGGTAAATATAACGTCATTGTGTTGTCTATAGGTAAAGATAATGTAATTGTGTTTTCTATAGGTAAAGATAATGTAATTGTGTTGTCTATAGGTTAAGGTAACATCATTGTGTTGTCTATAGGTAAAGGAAATGTCATTGTGTTGTCTATAGGTAAAGACAATGTAATTGTGTTGTCTATAGGTAAAGGTAACGTTATTGTGCTGTCTATAGGTAAATATAACATCATTGTGTTGTATATAGGTAAAGGTAACGTTATTGTGCTGTCTATAGGTAAATATAATGTCATTGTGTTGTCTATAGGTAAAAATAACATAATTATTTTGTCTATAGGTAAAGATAATGTAATTGTGTTGTCTATAGGTAAAGATAATGTTATTATGTTGTCTATAGGAAAAGATAATGTCATTGTGTTGTCTATAGGTAAAAATAATGTCATTGTGTTGTCTATAGGTAAAGATAACGTAATTATTTTGTCTATAGGTAAAGATAACGTCATTGTGTTGTCTATAGGTAAAGATAACATAATTATTTTGTCTATTTGTAAAGATAACGTCATTGTGTTGTCTATAGGTAAAGATAACGTACTTATGTTGTCTGTAGGTAAAGATAACGTCATTGTGGTGATTGATGATCTAGAGATTAGCAGTGAGGAGGAGAAAAGGAGGATCCTACAGAATCAGCCCAGCATTGAGAGACTGGCCCGAGAGACTTTCCTCTTCAGTGAGAAGGAGAAAACGTCTAAACATGGAAGCTCTTCATCTGAGTTTTTATTTGCTGATCAGAAACTGATGAGAAAACTGCAAGAAATGAAAGAAGTTATTGAAATGAGTTGTGAGTAAATCAGATCAGACACCTGAATACAGCAGCCTGGGCTCACTGGGAGAAATTGCATATCTCTGAGAGACACAGCTGCACCCTCTAATATGACACAACATCCCCTTACTTTGTGTCACTGCTCCCTGTGACATCTGCACATTGTATCCTCTGACCCTCACTTCAGACTTCTGCTGCTAAACAAACCAGACTGTTGTCTCACAGAAAACCTAATATGCACTGTACACTCTTTTTGTGTCAGATATTGTTCCCACTTAGTGATGCCCCGAATAGTTCACCGGCGAATAGTTCCCAGCAAACATAGCTTGTTCGCGTTCGCCGCGACGGGCGAACATATGCGATGTTCGGTCCGCCCCCTATTCGTCATCATTGAGTAAACATTGACCCTGTACCTCAAAGTCAGCAGACACATTCCAGCCAATCAGCAGCAGACCATCCCTCCCAGACCCTCCCACCTCCTGGACAGCATCCATTTTAGATTCATTTGGAAGCTGCATTCTTAGTGAGAGGAAGGACAGTGTAGCTGCTGCTGATTTAATAGGGAAATCGATAGCTAGGCTAGTGTATTCAGTGTCCACTACAGTCCTGAAGGACTCATCTGATCTCTGCTGTAAGGACAGCACCCCAAAAAGCCCTTTTTAGGGCTAGAACATCAGTCTGCTTTTTTTTTTTTTTTCCTGTGTAATCTAATTGCAGTTGCCAGCCTGCCAGCATGTGTGTCAGGCTCACAGCGTATACTGTGCCCACTTGCCCAGTGCCACCACTCATATCTGGTGTAACAGTAGTGTACATTTAAAAAAAAACAACACTTTTTTGACTGTGAAATAATAGCAGTCAGTTTCCTTCACACGTGTGCGTTTCAGGGCCTGCCAGGGCACAGTGTCACACCAGTGCAACTCATATCTGGTGTAACAGTAGTGTACATTAACCCCTTAATGACCGAGGACGTACGCCATACGTCCTCAGAAAAAATACAGTTAACGCCTGAGGACGTATGGCGTACGTCCTCGGTTTGGAAAGCAGCTGGAAGCGATCCTGAACGCTTCCAGCTGCTTTCTGGTTATTGCAGGATGCCTCGATATCGAGGCATCCTGCAATAACAAATTTTACCCCTCTGGTGCAGAGAGAGCCACTCTGTGGCACTCTCTGCACCGGGCATCGATGGCCGCATTTGTTGGTGGGTGGGAGCTGAAGTGGGAGGCGGGTGGGTGGCCATCGATGCGGTCCTTGTCAGAGAGGGGGGCGGGATCGGGGGCGGGATCGCCAGGGGCGCGGGCGTGCACGGGAGGAGGCAGGCGGGCGCGTGCACGGGGAAGGAGCGGGTGGGAACCGCTACACTACAGAAATTTTTTTTTTATAAGTGGGAGAAAGGGGTGCAAAATATTTAGTACTTGGAAATCTAAGTGATCTGGGAGCGGGTGGGGGATTGGTCTTTGGGGGGGGAAGCTACACTACAGACAAATGAATAAAAATAAAAAAAAAACATTTTATTTGCAATCTGGGTACTGGCAGACAGCTGCCAGTACCCAATATGGCCCCCAATAAGGCAGAGGGGGAGGGTTAGGAAGCTGTTTTGGGGGGGGGGGGATCAGGGAGGTTGGGGGCTAAGGGGGGGATCCTACACAACAGCATATGTAAATATGCTAAAAAAATATATATATAAAAAAAAGATACCTTTTATTTTAGTACTGGCAGACTTCTGCCAGTACTTAAGATGGCGGGGACAATTGTGGGGTGGGGGAGGGAAGAGAGCTCTTTGGGAGGGATCAGGGGGTCTGATTTGTCAGATGGGAAGCTGATCTCTACACTAAAGCTAAAATTAACCCTGCAAGCTCCCTACAAGCTACCTAATTAACCACTTCACTGCTGGGCATAATTCATGTGTTGTGCACAGTTGCATTTAGTGGCCTTCTAACTACCAAAAAGCAACGCCAAAGCCATACATGTCTATTTCGGAACAAAGGGGATCCCAGAGAAGCATTTACAACCATTTGTGCCATAATTGCACAAGCTGTTTGTAAACAATTTCAGTGAGAAACCTAAAGTTTGTGAAAAAGTTGACTATTTTTTTTAATTTGATCGCATTTGACGGTGAAATGGTGGCATGAAATATACCAAAATGGGCCTAGATCAATACTTGGGGTTGTCTACTACACTACACTAAAGCTAAAATTAACCCTACAAGCTCCCTAATTAACCCCTGCACTGCTGAGCATAATACACGTGTGGTGCACAGCGGCATTTAGCGGCCTTCTAATTACCAAAAAGCAATGCCAAAGCCATATATGTCTGCTATTTCTGAAAAAAGGGGATCCCAGAGAAGCATTTACAACCATTTGTGCCATAATTGCACAAAATGTTTGTAAAGGATTTCAGTAAGAAACCTAAAATTTGGAAAAATGTAACTTTTTTTTTTATTTGATCGCATTTGGCGGTGAAATGGTGGCATGAAATATACCAAGATGGGCCTAGATCAATACTTTGGGTTGTCTACTACACTACACTAAAGCTAAAATTACCCCAAAAAGCTCCCTACATGCTCCCTAATTAACTCCTTCACTGCTGGACATAATACACGTGTGGTGCGCAGTGGCATTTAGCGGCCTTCTAATTATCAAAAAGCAACGTCAAAGCCATATATGTCTGCTATTTCTGAACAAAGGGGATCCCAGAGAAAAATGTAAAACCATTTATGCCATAATTGCACACGCTATTTGTAAATAATTTCAGTGAGAAACCTAAAGTTTGTGAAAAAATTTGTGAAAAAGTGAACAATTTTTTTTATTTGATCGCATTTGGTGGTGAAATGGTGGCATGAAATATACCAAAATGGGCCTAGATCAATACTTTGGGATTTCTTCTAAAAAATATATATACATGTCAATGGCTATTCAGGGATTCCTGACAGATATCAGTGCTCCAATGTAACTAGCGCTAATTTTGAAAAAAAAAAAATGGTATGAAAATAGCAAAGTGCTACTTGTATTTATTGCCCTATAACTTGCAAAAAAAGCAAAGAACATGTAAACATTGGGTATTTCTAAACTCAAAATTTAGAAACTATTTAGCATGGGTGTTTTTGGTGGTTGTAGATGAGTAACAGATTTTGGGGGTCAAAGTTAGAAAAAGTGGGTTTTTTTCCATTTTTCCCCCATATTTTATAATTTTTTTTTATAGTAAATTATAGGATATGATGAAAATAATGGTATCTTTAGAAAGTGCATTTAATGGCGAGAAAAACGGTATATAATATATGTGGGTACAGTAAACGAGTAAGAGGAAAATTACAGCTAAACACAAACACCGCAGAAATGTAAAAATAGCCCTGGTCCCAAACGGGCAGAAAATGGAAAAGTGCTGTGGTCATTAAGGGGTTAATTTTTTTTTTTTTTAGAAATTTGACTGTGAAATAATAGCAGTCAGTTTCCTTCACACGTGTGCATTTCAGGGCCTGCCAGGGCACAGTGTCACGCCAGTGCAACGTATATCTGGTGTAACAGTAGTGTACATTTAAAAAAAACAACACTTTTTTGACTGTGTTAAATAATAGCAGTCAGTTTCCTTCACACGTGTGCATTTCAGTGCTTGCCTGCCAGGGCCCAGTGTCACCCCAGTGCAACTCATATCTGGTGTAACAGTAGTGTACATTTAAAAAAACAACACTTTTTGGACTGTGTTAAATAATAGCAGTCAGTTTCCTTCACACGTGTGCGTTTCAGTGCCTGCCTGCCAGGGCACAGTGTCACCCCAGTGCAACTCATATCTGGTGTAACAGTAGTGTACATTTAAAAAAAACAACACTTTTTGGACTGTGTTAAATAATAGCAGTCAGTTTCCTTCACACGTGTGCGTTTAAGTGCCTGCCTGCTAGGGCACAGTGTCACACCAGTGCAACTCATATCTGGTGTAACAGTAGTGTACATTTAAAAAAAAAAACACTTTTTTGACTGTGAAATAATAGCAGTCAGTTTCCTTCACTCGTGTGCGATTCAGGGCCTGCCAGGGCACAGTGTCACCCCAGTGCAACTCATATCTGGTGTAACAGTAGTGTACATTTAAAAAAAACAACACTTTTTGGACTGTGTTAAATAATAGCAGTCAGTTTCCTTCACACGTGTGCGTTTCAGTGCCTGCCTGCCAGGGCACAGTGTCACACCAGTGCAGCTCATATCTGGTGTAACAGTAGTGTACATTTAAAAAAAAATATATAATTTTGACTGTAATAGATTGAATAGCAGTTAGTTGTCTGCAAGCGTGTGTGTCAGGCCTGCAGCGTCTACTCTGCCAACTTCTGCCAGTGCACAGTGCCACTCATATCTGTTGTCACAGTAGCTTGCACGCATAGTACCACTAATCGAAAAAGAAATGATGACAGGCAGAGGTAGGCCACCCCGCAGGGGCCGTCGTGTTCGTGGTGCTGTGATTCCCTTTGGCCCTAGAATAATGCCCAGTGTTCAGAGGCCACGTACCCTGAACTTGAAAAGTTCTGAGGACATAGTTGACTTTATAACACAGGACACCCAATCTTCTACAGCTTCCGCTCGGAACCTTGACGCATCATCCTCCTCCAGCTTAGCTTCAGGCACCTCTCAAGTTACCACTCGCCCGCCTGCCGCCACCACCAACACTAGCACCACAGCCGCTTCACTTTATCTGTCAGCGGACTTATTTACACATCAGTTGGAAGAAATGAGTGATGCGCAACCATTATTGCCAGAGGATGTAGATAACAGGGATATGTCTCAGTCAGGCAGCATTGCACACATGGACGTACGGTGTGATGATGATGATGTTGTACCCACTGCTGCTTCCTTTGCTGAGTTGTCAGATACAAGTGAAGCGGTTGATGATGACGATGCGTCCGTGGATGTCACGTGGGTGCCCGCTAGAAGAGAAGAAGAACAGGGGGAAAGTTCAGATGGGGAGACAGAGAGGAGGAGGAGACGAGTTGGAAGCAGGGGGAGGTCGTCGCAAGGAGCTAGTGGCACAGTCAGACAGCATGCATCAGCACCTGGGGTCAGCCAGACAGCACGCTAATCAACGCATGCTGTTGCCACCAGCAGAAGGCCGTCATTGCAGAGCTCAGCAGTGTGGCATTTTTTTTGTGTGTCTGCCTCTGACAACAGCGATGCCAGTTTGGTCTGTCACTGTGAAGCGGGCGTAACCCTTACACTACCTGATCGATACAACATCATAGGAATGTTAGGTGATTTATGCCCTTTATGGATTAAAACCAGACTCTGCATCAACTATGTAATTTTCAATGTGAGTTTTGCCATGGATCCCCCTCCGGCATGCCACAGTCCAGGTGTTAGTCCCCTTGAAACAACTTTTCTATTGTGGCCAGAAAGAGAATACTAAATGTATTAACCCCTAAACCTAAGTCTAACCCTAACCCTAACACCCCCCTAACTTAAATATTATTTAAAAAAATGAAATAAAATTACTATTATTAACTAAATTATTCATATTTAAAACTAAATACTTACCTATAAAATAAACCCTAAAATAGCTACAATATAACTAATAGTTACATTGTAGCTATCTTAGGGTTTATTTTTATTTTACAGGCAAGTTTTAAAATTCGCCTGCCTATTGAAGTCTATGGCAGTTCGCCCGTTCGCGAACATTTGCGGAAGTTCGTGTTCGCCGCTCACGAACGGAAAATTTTATGTTCGCGACATCACTATCTCACTTGCTATGACAGCTTCTTCACCATCCTACTCACTGACTCACAGTACTTTAACCTGCTGAGCTGCACACATTTCTGCTCTCAGTCATATGTTGTCACACTCAGATGCCATCTGTGGTTTGTAGACATAATGAGATGTGTTTTTGTACCTGTGTAGAACTCACTATTAACACATTCTGTATGAGCAATAATATTAGTAACACACGCCTAGATTACGAGTCTTGCGTTAGACTTAAAAAACAGCGTTGAGAGGTCCCAACTCTGCTTTTT
Source organism: Bombina bombina (assembly GCF_027579735.1). Lineage (NCBI taxonomy): Eukaryota > Metazoa > Chordata > Amphibia > Anura > Bombinatoridae > Bombina > Bombina bombina. The sequence continues at coordinate 17,676,085 of NC_069509.1, read as the reverse complement.
AATGCCCGCTAGTATTACAAGTCTGGCAGGTACAGGTGTAACGCTCACTTTTTTTTCCGCGACTCGAACATACTGCAAATCCACTTACGTCATATTTTCAATGGGATTTTCCTAAAGCCGGTATTACGAGTCTTGGAAAAAGTGAGCGGTAGACCCTCTACTGTCAAGACTGGTACCTCATTTAAAAGTCAGTAGTTAAGAGTTTTATGGGCTAACGCCATAACATAAAACTCTTAACTAAATAGTGCTAAAAAGTACACTAACACCCTTAAACTACCTATTAACCCCTAAACAGAGCCCCCCCCCCCCCCCACCGCAAACACTTAAATAACATTTTTAACCCCTAATCTGCCGACCGGACATCGCCGCCACTTTAATAAATATATTAACCCCTAAACCGCCGCACTCCCGCATTGCAAACACTAGTTAAATTTTATTAACCCCTAATCTGCCGTCCCTAACATCGCTGACACCTACCTACATTTATTAACCCCTAATCTGCCGCCCCCAACGTCGCCGACACTATACTAAATGTATTAACCCCTAAACCTAAGTCTAACCCTAACCCTAACACCCCCCCTAACTTAAATATTATTTAAAAAAATGAAATAAAATTACTATTATTAACTAAATTATTCATATTTAAAACTAAATACTTACCTATAAAATAAACCCTAAAATAGCTACAATATAACTAATAGTTACATTGTAGCTATCTTAGGGTTTATTTTTATTTTACAGGCAAGTTTGTATTTATTTTAACTAGGTACAATAGTTATTAAATAGTTATTAACTATTTAATAACTACCTAGCTAAAATAAGTACAAATTTACCTGTAAAATAAAACCTAAGTTACAATTACACCTAACACTACACTATAATTAAATTAATTACCTAAATTAACTACAATTAATTACAATTAAATTAAATAAACTAAAGTACAGAAAAAAACACTAAATTACAGAAAATAATAAAATAATTACAAGTTTTTTAAACTATATACACCTAATCTAATCCCCCTAATAAAATAAAAAAGCCCCACAAAATAAAAAAAATCCCTACCCTATACTAAATTACAAATAGCCCTTAAAAGGGCATTAAGAAGCAGCGGTATTAAGACTGCTGCTCCTTAAAGGGCCACTGTAAGTAAATATTTTCTATGCCTGTTACTAACTAACTACCCCAAATACGCTTTTTATCAATAGCATTTCATTAACATATCTCTACCGTATATAAGAAATCTTATCTGCAAATTTAATTGTTTTCCAAACCCACTCCGTGGGTATCCTTTGCTCTGTACCAATCCGTTTACAATACCTAGGTTTCAAAATGGCGCTTTAAACACAAAGTTATTGGTTTAAGTATTTTGAACACACAGTGCTGAAAATAGTGGGCAGGATAACGTGACATCATCGGCGAATAAAAGATATAACTTTTAGAACGTTATGAAACTTCGTTTTGGAGAAAATATAGGTCAGTAGGTTTTAATTAATGTTTATTAACTTTAATATGTTAGTTGTTTAGCTTAAAAATTATAACAGAAAGTAATCCTTTAACTCAGTCGCCACCTCTGAGGCAGAGTACAGCAATCCGCCCATTTGTGTATGATCGGGCTGATTGACACCCCCTGCTCGGCGAATCTGAAGGGGGCGGCATTGCACAAGCAGTTCACTAGAACTGCTTGTGCAATGCTGAATGCCGACAGCGTATGCTGTCCGGATTCAGCGATGTCTGGCGGACATGATACGCTGCAGCGTTTCATGTCCACCAGACATTAATAAATCGGACCCTTTTCTATTGAAATGACGTATAACTTATAATATCTTCTTAATACTGTATTTTAACATTATTTAAACAGTTAGCCATGAAACCTACTGCCTTGCAACATTGTATCTGGCTAGGAGACCCTTAAACAAGATTGCGCTTTCATCACTGGGATTTTGTAGGGGACACGCCTCTGTTCACCAAGTTCAAACTCGTTCACAAAGAGTGGGCTAGATTTGGAGTTCGGCGGTAGCCGTCAAAACCAGCGTTAGAGGCTCCTAACGCTGGTTTTGGCCGCCCGCTGGTATTTGGAGTCAGTGATTAAAGGGTCTAACGCTCACTTTCCAGCCGCGACTTTTCCATACCGCAGATCCCCCTACGCCATTTGCGTATCCTATCTTTTCAATGGGATCTTTCTAACGCCGGTATTTAGAGTCGTTTCTGAAGTGAGCGTTAGAGCTCTAACGACAAAATTCCAGCCGCCTGAAAATAGCAGGAGTTAAGAGCTTTCTGGCTAACGCCGGTTCATAAAGCTCTTAACTACTGTACCCTAAACTACACTAACACCCATAAACTACCTATGTACCCCTAAACCGAGCTCCCCCCACATCGCCGCCACTCGATTAAAATTTTAACCCCTAATCTGCCGACCGCCACCTACGTTATACTTATGTACCCCTAATCTGCTGCCCCCTAACCCCGCCGACCCCTGTATTACATTTATTAACCCCTAACCTGCCCCCCACAACGTCGCCGCCAGCTACTTAAAATAATTAACCCCTAATCTTCCGACCGCAAAGCGCCGCCACCTACGTTATCCCTATGTACTCCTAATCTGCTACCCCTAACACCGCCGACCCCTATATTTATTAACCCCTAATCTGCCCCCCTCAACGTCGCCGACACCTGCCTACACTTATTAACCCCTAATCTGCTGAGCGGACCTGAGCGCTACTATAATAAAGTTATTAACCCCCTAACCCGCCTCACTAACCCTATCATAAATAGTATTAACCCCTAATCTGCCCTCCCTAACATCGCCGGCACCTACCTTCAATTATTAACCCCTAATCTGACGACCGGAGCTCACCGCTATTCTAATAAATTGATTAACCCCTAAAGCTAAGTCTAACCCTAACACTAACACCCCCCTAAGTTAAATATAATTTACATCTAACGAAATTAATTAACTCTTATTAAATAAATTATTCCTATTTAAAGCTAAATACTTACCTGTAAAATAAATCCTAATATAGCTACAATATAAATTATAATTATATTATAGCTATTTTAGGATTAATATTTATTTTACAGGCAACTTTGTTATTATTTTAACCAGGTACAATAGCTATTAAATAGTTAAGAACTATTTAATAGTTACCTAGTTAAAATAATAACAAATTTACCTGTAAAATAAATCCTAACCTAAGATATAATTAAACCTAACACTACCCTATCAATAAAATAATTAAATAAAATACCTACAATTACCTACAATTAACCTAACACTACACTATCAATAAATTAATTAAACACAATTGCTACAAATAAATACAATTAAATAAACTAGCTAAAGTACAAAAAATAAAAAAGAACTAAGTTACAAAAAATAAAAAAATATTTACAAACATAAGAAAAATATTACAACAATTTTAAACTAATTACACCTACTCTAAGCCCCCTAATAAAATAACAAAGCCCCCCAAAATAAAAAAATTCCCTACCCTATTCTAAATTAAAAAAGTTACAAGCTCTTTTACCTTACCAGCCCTGAACAGGGCCCTTTGCGGGGCATGCCCCAAGAATTTCAGCTCTTTTGCCTGTAAAAGAATAAATACAATACCCCCCCCCCAACATTACAACCCACCACCCACATACCCCTAATCTAACCCAAACCCCCCTTAAATAAACCTAACACTAAGCCCCTGAAGATCTTCCTACCTTGTCTTCACCATACCAGGTTCACCGATCCGTCCTGGCTCCAACATCTTCATCCAACCCAAGCGGGGGTTGGCGATCCATCATCCGGTGCTGAAGAGGTCCAGAAGAGGCTCCAAAGTCTTCCTCCTATCCGGCAAGAAGAGGACATCCGGACCGGCAAACATCTTCTCCAAGCGGCATCTTCAATCTTCTTCCATCCGGTGCGGATCGGGTCCATCTTGAAGCAGGCGACGCGGATCCATCCTCTTCTTCCGTTGTCTCCCGACTAATGACGGTTCCTTTAAGGGACGTCATCCAAGATGGCGTCCCTCGAATTCCGATTGGCTGATAGGATTCTATCAGCCAATCGGAATTAAGGTAGGAATTTTCTGATTGGCTGATGGAATCAGCCAATCAGAATCAAGTTCAATCCGATTGGCTGATCCAATCAGCCAATCAGATTGAGCTCGCATTCTATTGGCTGTTCCGATCAGCCAATAGAATGCGAGCTCAATCTGATTGGCTGATTGGATCAGCCAATCGGATTGAACTTGATTCTGATTGGCTGATTCCATCAGCCAATCAGAATATTCCTACCTTAATTCCGATTGGCTGATAGAATCCTATCAGCCAATCGGAATTCAAGGGACGCCATCTTGGATGGCGTCCCTTAAAGGAACCGTCATTCGTCGGGAGACAACGGAAGAAGAGGATGGATCCGCGTCGCCTGCTTCAAGATGGACCCGCTCCGCACCGGATGCAAGAAGATCGAAGATGCCGCTTGGATGAAGATGTTTGCCGGTCCGGATGTCCTCTTCTTGCGGATAGGAGGAAGACTTTGGACCCTCTTCTGGACTTCTTCAGTGGATGTCTAGCCCCCGCTTGGGTTGGATGAAGATGTTGGAGCCAGGACGGATCGGTGAACCTGGTATGGTGAAGACAAGGTAGGAAGATCTTCAGGGGCTTAGTGTTAGGTTTATTTAAGGGGGGTTTGGGTTAGATTAGGGGTATGTGGGTGGTGGGTTGTAATGTTGGGGGGGGGGTATTGTATTTATTCTTTTACAGGCAAAAGAGCTGAAATTCTTGGGGCATGCCCCGCAAAGGGCCCTGTTCAGGGCTGGTAAGGTAAAAGAGCTTGTAACTTTTTTAATTTAGAATAGGGTAGGGAATTTTTTATTTTGGGGGGCTTTGTTATTTTATTAGGGGGCTTAGAGTAGGTGTAATTAGTTTAAAATTGTTGTAATATTTTTCTTATGTTTGTAAATATTTTTTTATTTTTTGTAAATTAGTTCTTTTTTATTTTTTGTACTTTAGCTAGTTTATTTAATTGTATTTATTTGTAGCAATTGTGTTTAATTAATTTATTTGATAGTGTAGTGTTAGGTTAATTGTAGGTAATTGTAGGTAGTTTATTTAATTATTTTATTGATAGGGTAGTGTTAGGTTTAATTATATCTTAGGTTAGGATTTATTTTACAGGTAAATTTGTTATTATTTTAACTAGGTAACTATTAAAATAGTTCTTAACTATTTAATAGCTATTGTACCTGGTTAAAATAATTACAAAGTTGCCTGTAAAATAAATATTAATCCTAAAATAGCTACAATGTAATTATAATTTATATTGTAGCTATATTAGGATTTATTTTACAGGTAAGTATTTAGCTTTAAATAGGAATCATTTATTTAATAAGAGTTAATTAATTTCGTTAGATGTAAATTATATTTAAGTTATGGGGGTGTTAGTGTTAGGGTTAGACTTAGCTTTAGGGGTTAATACATTTATTAGAATAGCGGCGAGATTCGGTCGGCAGATTAGGCGTTAATAATTGAAGTTAGGTGTCGGCGATGTTAGGGAGGGCAGATTAGGGGTTAATACTATTTATGATAGGGTTAGTGAGGCGGATTAGGGGTTAATAACTTTATTATAGTAGCGCTCAGGTCCGCTCGGCAGATTAGGGGTTAATAAGTGTAGGCAGGTGTCGGCGACGTTGAGGGGGGCAGATTAGGGGTTAATAAATATAATATAGGGGTCGGCGATGTTAGGGCAGCAGATTAGGGGTACATAGGGATAACGTAGGTTGCGGCGGTTTACGGAGCGGCAGATTAGGGGTTAAAAAAAATATGCAGGGGTCAGCGATAGCGGGGGCGGCAGAATAGGGGTTAATAAGTGTAAGGTTAGGGGTGTTTAGACTCGGGGTACATGTTAGAGTGTTAGGTGCAGACGTAGGAAGTGTTTCCCCATAGGAAACAATGGGGCTGCGTTAGGAGCTGAACGCTGCTTTTTTGCAGGTGTTAGGTTTTTTTTCAGCTCAAACAGTCCCATTGTTTCCTATGGGGGAATCGTGCACGAGCACATTTTTGAGGCTGGCCGCGTCCGTAAGCACCGCTGGTATCGAGAGTTGCATTTGCGGTAAAAATGCTCTACGCTCCTTTTTTGGAGCCTAACGCAGCATTTGTTTGAACTCTCGATACCAGAGTTAATTTTATGGTGCGGCCAGAAAAAAGCCCGCGGAGCGTTAACAGCCCTTTTACCGCCAAACTCCAAATCTAGGCCAGTGTGTTTAAAAGTGCTTGAGCCTACATTACTGAAATTGTAAACTGTAACACGCCTTTGTGACCGTGAGTTCAATAATGTAGGTGCAAGCACTTTTAAGCACACTCTTGTGAACAAGATTGGACTTTGCTGCATGGAGGCGCGTCCCCTATTAAACCCGGTACAATGTTGCAGCTCAGTGAGTTCACACTTTACATGTTAAATAACATTAAAATCCAGTATAAAAATATATTATAAGCCCTTTGAAAAGAAACCTGTAGTCTTAATTTTGTTTTCAGATCACATCAAAATGGAAATGATTCTTTAACAAACAATACAATTAAATATTGTCAAAAACAATACTTGTCACAGTTTAAAAGCGACCAAATAGTGATAGGAAAATGGTGCACAAGCGGACCATCCTGACAATAGAAAACATGCAATCAGAAGGTTTAGCAGTGGTGCGGATGGATACAGATTACAATAGGTTTCTTTGAAAGTCACAATTGTACTATCCACTTTTAAAACACGATTTTAAAGACTCTTGTACAGATAGTGACAATCAAGACAGTGCAATTGTGACTTACAATCAAATATTAAAATAAAAATTAAAAATGCTATTAGTAGATATGAGGGTCCTGAAGTGACTTTGCCTGCTTATCCCCTTAGCTGTACAGAATATCACATCAACAAATATATATATATATATGTGTGTGTGCCTTGTACACTGTATACAGCCTCTCCAGTAAGAATCAATGGAGCTTTAATGAATCAGTATCATGTATGTTACTAGACTCTACAGTGTCTTCTATGGCCATTTCAGAGTTTTTGGCACAGGTGCAAGATAATAGGCTGTTTCCAAATAACTGACATATTTCAAAATGACCTTTCATGGACTTATTAAGTTACTAGAGATGTTGACTTTGAAATGGTAAAAAACTGGGCTTGAAAAAGTGTTCAAAGTGATTAGAAAATACATTCTGCTTGGTGAGAACTATTTGGTCCCCACATGAGAAATAGGGCTTTTACTGAGGATCTAAAACCCATTTGTGAGTACAGGAAAAAGCCACAGCCAATAGACAAATCATTTGAGACACAATTTTATAATTATATTAAGGGACTTAAAGTGACATGAAAACTCAAAATGATCTTAATTTAGAAACAGGATACAAATTTATTTCTAATTTGATTTGTTCTCTTGGTATCCTTTATTGAAAATCATACCTGGGTAGGCTTGGGAGCAGTAAAGCACTGCTGGGAACCTACTGCTGATTGGTAGCTGCAGATATATATCTCTTGTCATTGGCTGATCTGATTTGCTCAGCTAGCTACAAGTAGTGAACTGCTGCTCATTCAACAAAGGATGCCAAGAGAATGAGGCAAATGTGATAATAGAAGTAAATTGGAAAGTTGTTTTAAATGGTATGCTCTATCTGAATTATGAAATAAATTGTTTGGGTTTCATGTCCCTTGAAAAAATCTGTGGGGATGGAAGATTTTGCCATAAAAACAGCACCAACAACACAAGCATTTAATTTGTATTTCCTGTTGTTTTTATATTTATTTATTTTAATGATCATATAATTAACAACATATAGCCAGAAAACAATCACTCTGTATAGCAATAATACACAATATGTTAATGTCCTGTACAGATCATGCTCCTCAAAAGCCACCAGGCAAAGAAAAATATCCAATTACCACCAATAAACCAGAAGAGCAGCAGAGGAACAAGACACCTGCGGCAGAAGGTTATGGCTTCAGGAACCAGTCACCTTCTGAGTTACAATGTCATGAGAAGAGCAGACAAGGACATGACAATGACCCTAAAGGTCTCCACAGTCACCCTCTGCCTCGTGATGAAAGTACTGACATACCGACATATGCAGCATTACAAGGTATGGGAGAGACATTACAGTTCCCAATTATTGACACAGATTTGTATCAGGATATTAAGGAATTTAAGGGACTTTAATAACTTGAGGATGAAAACGTTTTTTACAAAAAGATCAGCACCAGGACAAAGGGTCAAAATCTCAAGTTTAAAGGTAGAAAGTTTGGAGTAATTTGTGGAAGTTCTTGACAGAAAGTCTACTTTTTTATTCATTGAAAAAACTTACAATAAATAAGGAAAGGGCAAAATCTGTAATGGGATATAAAATATTCTGGAAAACATATGGTTACCTCCTAAAGATTAACTAAACTGGTTGTCTAGTTCTTAGCTGCTGAGAAAGTTTATATTATTTATTTATTTATTCATTTACACCTAGATTACGAGTTTTGCGTTCGTGTTTTAACGCTGAAAAAATTGCCATTTCAGCATTAAAACAGCAACGCAGCCATTACGAGTCTTGTCACTATAGCTGTACCGCAAGCATTTTAGCCTGTAACGCAACGTCAGTCCCGCACTCAAAAAAATGACGTTTTTGTGTGGGATTTCCATAGCGCTGCCATTAAAAGTTTTGCAGTGAGGCTAAAAAGCTTGCGCACAGCCTATACCGACACGATCCATACCGCCATCTGAGACCTGTATGTATGAGTTTAGCACAACAAAACTGTTACACAAAACTCATAACTAAAGCGTTACAAAGTACACTAACACCCATAAACTATCTATTAACCCCTAAACTGAGGCCCTACCGCATCGCAAACTTTATATTAAAGTTATTAACCCCTAATCTGCCACTCCCGACATCGCCGCCACTATACTAAAGTTATTAACCCCTATCCCCCCGCACCACAACATTGCTTACACTATAATAAATATATTAACCCCTATTCCGCCACTAAATAAAGTTATTAACCCCTAAACCTCTGGCCTCCCACATCACTACAACTAAATAAACCTATTAACCCCTAAACCACCAGCCCCCCACATTGCCAAAAACAAAATTAAACTTTTAACGCCTAAACCTAACAACTCAATAACTTTAAATTAAAAATACAAGATCCCTATCTTAAAATATATAAAAACTTACCTAGGAAATTAAAAAAAAACTAACCCTACTAAAAAAAAAAAAAATTCTACAATTACAAAAAATTAAAAATACTAAATTACACAAAATACAAAAATTCTAAAGTACAAAAAATAACAAACACTAAATTACGAAAAATAACAAATGAAATTATCCCAAATAAAACCAATTACACCTAATCTAATAGCCCTATAAAAATAAAAAAGCCCCACCAAAAAAAAAAACTAAATAAACCCTAGCCTACAATAAACTACCAATAGCCCTTAAAAGGGCCTTTTGTAGGGCATTGCCCTAAAGAAATCAGCTCTTTTTTTCTGTAAAAAAATACAAAGACCACCCCAACAGTAAAACCCACTACCCAACCAACCCCCCAAAATAAAAAACCTAACTCTAAAAAAAACCTAAGCTAGCCATTGCCCTGAAAAGGGCATTTGTATGGGCATTGCCCTTAAAAGGGCATTCAGCTATTTTTCATTGCCCTTAAAAGGGCATTTGCCTCCTAGATGTCCGGACTTCAGAAACTGTAAGTGGATCTTCGGGGGTTAGTGTTAGGTTTTTTGTTTTTTAGAATAGGGTTTTGGGCTTTCTTAATGCCCATACAAATGCCCTTTTCAGAGCAATGGGTAGCTTAAGTTTTTTTAGAATAAGGTTTTTTTATTTTGGGGGGTTATTTGGGTGGTGGGTTTTACTGTTGTGTGGGTCTTTGTATTTTTCTTCTAAAGATATGGTAAGTCCACAGGTTCATCTTAATTACTGTTGGGAATATCACTCCTCGCCAGCAGGAGGAGGCAAAGTGCACCACAGTAAAACTGTTAAGCAGGGCCGCCATCAGGGGGTGACAGGGGTGACTACTGTCAGGGGCCCAATGAGCCAGGGGGGCCCCATGAGTCAAGAACTAAAAAAAAAAAAAAAAAAAAATTTTTTTTTTTTTTTTTTTTTTTTTAAATTTTGGCAGCCACCAGTGGGTACTACAGCAGAGTGCTAATTGAGCATGGGAAATGTTATTACAAGGAGAAAAGTATTAGCATTTGAGAGGATTTCTTAGTGTGCACTACGCCACTATGCGCAGTGTGAGACAGACTTGGCACTTTGTACAGTGTGTGCCTGAGTCAGACAGCAGATAACTTTCATTTGCAGAGGAGGTAGGACTTACTTAGAAAATGTTTTTTATTTCTTTGTGCAATTTTGGATTTTAACTTCAGTGTGGTAGTAGTTGTTTGGTGGGGCTAGGGGTCCATAAAAAAACATTTTTTTAGCAGCAGTGTATTTATGATTATTTGACAATGCTGTAGAAATTCTATATTTAAAACCATGCAGAAATGTTTCCTCCTCAATACACAAATGGTAGATGCCCTTTTGGCAGATATATATTACATTCCAGTTTACTGCCCCTTTATGCAAGGACTTTCCAGATGCAAGGAGGCATTTTATCTAAGATTTTTACATCTGCATAAAATGTTATACTCTTAGACTAAGATTGCTCAGTGTTTGAAATGAGACAGGTTAACTTAAAATAGTTCAGTTTACACTACAGATGACTTAATTTTGAAATACATACCAACAAGCCTAAATCCTGCATTTAACCAGATCTAATGGTATGAGTACCACAGCTTATGATCCCACCAAGACCATATAGAGTACAGCATTTTCAAAATCCATAAGTACAGCTGACAGCTGGGAAAATTTGTACACTATATTTGAAGTGGTGCTCTTGGTTGGGGAAAATGGGGACAAAACAAACAAACAAACAAACATATGTTAACCTTTTAAAGGTACTTTTCTTCATCTATCCATCTACCCAGCTCATAAATGTACAATTTTGAATTCACAGAATTATTTTTGTTTGCACATTTACAAATATGATTCTTTAAAAAGTGATCTCTTAATTTCTAAAAAATGTTTTATCATGCATGTGACACACTGTTGATTTAGGTGATGCAAGGTGCATAAATGTTTCCTCCTGTGAGTGTTTCTGTGGGTGTCTGTGTTTATGTCTTTGTGCTTTGGTTTGTGTCTCTATGAGTGTGTATGTATTTTTTATCTGTGGGTCTCTCTGTGGGAGTGGGTGTGTATGTCTTTGAGCTTTTTCTCTGGATGCCTCTGTGAGGGTGGGTGTGTATGTCTGTGTTTTCTGTGGATGTCTCTGTGAGGGTGTGTGTGGGTATGTATGTATGTATGTCTGTGTTTTCTGTGGATGTCTCTGTGAGGGTGTGTGTTTTCTGTGGATGTCTCAGTGAGAGTGTGTGTATGTATGTCTTTCTGTGTTTTTTATATGGTTGTCTCTCTGTGTGTGTATGTCTTTCTGTGTGTTCTGTGGGTGTCTCTGTGTGTGGGTGTATGTCTTTGTGTGTTTTCTGAGGCTGTCTCTGTTGGTGTTTCCTTGGGTGTATGTGTAAGTTTGAGTTTGTGTGTGTGTGTCCATTGTCTGTTCCTTTTTAGGACATTTTGACCTTACTACTAATTATTCACATCTTTCTACAGACTTTGAGACTAACAAGACCTTTCCGGAAGTAACCAATCCACCATTTAACCTTTAAATTATTGTTTAGGCAGTCTAGGGCCCTTCCTTTCAGCCACTGCATGCTGTTGTCATGATTTAGTTGGCATCTTCCTTTACAAAAAGATAATCAGAACTCCATATTTTGTTTTCTAAATCTCCTTTTTTTATTTACAAAACTATAGTTTACCTCATTACTTGTCAGGTCAATGTAAACAAGTGCTAAGTGTCTGTTTGGGTGTCTGTGTCTGAGTGTGTTTCTTTGCGTGTCTGCTAGAGTGTCTATATGTGAATCCTTATGTGTGAGTTTGTTTGTGTGTTTCAGTGTATGAGTGTGTCTGTGTGTGTGTATGTTACTACCTTTACAACATTTCCAAGTTTAAATAGACAATTAAGAATAAAGTGCATATACGTTTTAGTCACTTGGTCAAAAATTGCACATGTCAAAGGAGGGGGGGGGGGCCCTGATCAATGGATGAGTCAGGGGCCCCGAAATTCCTAGTGGCGGCCCTGCTGTTAAGTATCACTTCCCTACCCATACACCCCAGTCATTCTCTTTGCCTCTCGTGCATGGAGGAGGTGAAGTTTAGTGTGTAATTAAAATAGTTGTTTCTGTGAAGATGGATTACTTCAAGCGAGTTTACAACCTATGTGAAGTTGGCACCCCATGTTTTGAAAAACTGAATTAAAATATACCATTTGTTTGTGTTGCGTTTGTGCTGATTTGTGCCGCAAAAACGAACGTTTGTGCCAGTTTGGTTTAGGAGATATTGCGCATTATTTTTTTATGAAACCCCGCCCACTTTGCACCCCATGTTATGCAATTTTAAAAACAAATATACCATTTGTTTGTGCTGCATTTGTGCTGATTTGTGCCGCAAAAACGAACGTTTGTGCCGGTTTGATTTCAGAGATATAGCGCATTATATTTGCTGAAACTCCGCCCACTTTGCACCCCATGTTATGCAATTTTAAAAACAAATATACCATTTATTTGTGCTGCGTTTGTGCTGATTTGTGCCGCAAAAAAGAACGTTTGTGCCGGTTTGGTTTCAGAAATATAGCACATTATTTTTTTATGAAACCCCGCCCACTTTGCACCCCATGTTATGCAATTTTAAAAACAAATATACCATTTGTTTGTGCTGCATTTGTGCTGATTTGTGCAGCAAAAAACAAACGTTTGTGCCGGTTTGGTTTCAGAGATATAGCACATTATATTTGCTGAAACTCCGCCCACTTTGCACCCCATGTTATGCAATTTTAAAAACAAATATACCATTTGTTTGTGCTGCGTTTGTGCTGATTTGTGCTGCAAAAACGAATGTTTGTGCCGTTTTGGTTTCAGAAATATAGCGCATTATTTTTATGAAACCCCCGCCCACTTTGCACCCCATGTTATTCAATTTTAAAAACAAATATACCATTCGTTTGTGCTGCATTTGTGCTGATTTGTGCCGCAAAAACGAACGTTTGTGCCGGTTTGGTTTTGGAGATATTGCACATTATTTTTTTATGAAACCCCGCCCACTTTGCACCCCATGTTATGCAATTTTAAAAACAAATATACCATTTGTTTGTGCTGCGTTTGTGCTGATTTGTGCCTCAAAACCAATGTTTGTGCTGGTTTGGTTTCAGAGATATAGAGCATTATATTTGCTGAAACTCCGCCCACTTTGCACCCCATGTTATGCAATTTTAAAAACTTAATATACCATTTGTTTGTGCTGCGTTTGTGCTGATTTGTGCTGCAAAAACGAACGTTTGTGCCATTTTGATTTTGGAGATATAGCGCATTATTTTTATGAAACCCCGCCCACTTTGCACCCCATGTTATGCAATTTTAAAAACAAATATACCATTTGTTTGTGCTGCGTTTGTGCTGATTTGTGCCGCAAAAATGAACATTTGTGCCATTTTGGTTTCGGAAATATAGCACAAATTTTTTTTTTAGTATCATGTATGTTACTAGACCTCTACAGTGTCTTCTATGGCCATTTCAGAGTTTTTGGCACAGGTGCAAGATAATAGGCTGTTTCCAAATAACTATGACATATTTCAAAATGCCCTTTCATGGACTTATTAAGTAACTAGAGATGTTGAAAAAACTGGGCTCGAAAAAGTGTTCAAAGTGATTAGAAAATACATTCTGCTTGGTGAGAACTATTTGGTCCCAAAATGAGAAATAGGGCTTTTACTGAGGATCTAAAACCCATTTGTGAGTACAGGAAAAAGCCACAGCCAATAGACAAATCATTTGAGACAAAATTTGATAATTATATTAAGGGACTTAAAGTGACATGAAACCTCAAAATGATCTTAAGATAAGATGGTAGGGAGCTCACATGTTTTTGTAAGTTTCTGTCAATATATTGTGACAGATTACTCGTTATAGATCCAATGCCCAAGATGATAGGTCTCCCCGGGGGATTTACTAGTGTCTTTTGTATCTTGGGCAGATAATAGAAGATAGGGATTTTGGGGTGTTCAATTTTTAGATATCTGTGTTCTTTATCATTAAGGACACCCTTTCATTTTGCCCCTTCCAATAGTTTTTCTAATTCTGCCTTGAATCTAATTGTTGGATCCCCTCTCATAATTTCATAGGTATTAGAGTCTCCCAATATCTTATTTGATTCTGTCATATACGCATCTGTATCTAATAGCACAATGCACCCGCCTTTATCGGCCGGTTTGATAATCACATTTTTATTAATTACTTTTTTTATTTTTATTTTAAAGGTTTAAAATTGTGTGGAACGGCAATAGGGACCAGATTCATGCCTAGTATATGGGAAAATGGGAGACCATTTTCTGGGACTCCTGCCCAGCAAGCGTGGATCTGGTGCTCTACCATCGATATATCAATGATATATTTATGATATGGAAAGGTGATGAGGAAGATCTCAAATTCACAATTGAAGTCATGAATAGAAATGAACATAACCTCAGATTCACCTATGAATATAGTTATACCAGTATCACATTTCTAGATCTTAAGATTTAGCAAAATATAAACCTCAAGCTTTTTCAAAAAAGTTGACTGTAATAACTACATCCACCAATCATGTTGCCACAATCATGTTTGGAAATCAAATATACCCAAAGGGCAACTACTCAGGATTAAGAACAATTGTTCTAAGGTTGATAAATGGATGGAACAGTCACAACTTTAAAAAAAAAAAAAATTCTAGAAAGGGGGTATTCGGAGGATATGTTGAATAGTACTATTGAAACTGATAATAAGATAGACAGATAATCTCTTTTGGTGTATAAAGAAAAACAAATTTAAAGTGAAGATGAGATTAATGTTCCATTTATCACTAAATACAGCGAAAACCACAATTTGATTGAAAAAATTGTTAAAAGGAATTTGTACCTGTTGAAACAAGATTAAAATCTTGGGTGAGAAGCTAAGTGATGTCCCAAAGTTTATATATAAAAAATCTGAAAATCTAAAGTCCATATTGGCTCCTAGTCTACAAAAAACAAAACAAAGCTGATTGAGCCCAATATCAAAGGGAAGCGACTAAAAAGGTTCTATCCCTGTGGAAGGTGTAAAGCTTGCCAACCCGGGACTAAAACAGATACTTTCTTATCTAATAATAGTAGAGAGACTTTCAGAATAAATTATATAATTCACTGTCAAGATAAAGTAGTAATCTATTTGATTGAATGTGGCTGCAGCCTCCAATATGTAGGTCAGACCTCATGCAGTGTAAAAGATAGAATTAGGGAACATCTCTTAGCTATTAAACACAATAGGGACGTTGTCCCATTGCATAAACATTTTAAAGAAAAACATGGAGGTAACAATGCAAGTCTTATATATTTGGGTATCTGCAAGGTACCAAAACAATAGAGAGGTGGGGATTATGGCAAAAAACTATTACAGGCTAAAGCCAAATTAGCTGGAGCCGGAGATTAATCGTATACAATAATGATAATTAACTAGGATTTACTAATAGCATTTAAAAACACTATTCAACCCAAAACAGCCTATCTAAAAGTAAGAGGGGATCATCAGTAATATAAAGTTTCAGCCTACGCCTAATCAACCACCACTGAGAATACAAATAGCTGGCAACCTACCCTAGTGTTGTTATTAAGTAAGGATTAAAAATATTCAGTAGATTGATTGGAAACGGCAGGCAAAAAAAGACTAAGGATAGGAAAATATATTCTAAGTCAAAGTAGCCTCAGTGTAATGAGGAGCTTGTCTCCATAACAGCACAATAAAGTAAGGACTGCATTGTTTCTATGTAAATATAGGTATGCCTGTAATAATATTGATGAATCATATTAACTGGGTGTGGGCCCTACACCCAACAACAGACAGACCATACATGTATATACACAAATGTCTATAACTAATAATAATGTGTTGAGCTCTGTGGGTTTAACACCCAGCGAAAAAGTGTAAATTAATAATGTATAGGTAGTGGTTAGCTGAACATTAGTGGGGCGATCATAGTAATGCTGTCCTATATCTAACTTTATATGTCGCCTAGAGTAGGTACATCTAAAACCTTCCCTTATCAATGAAGAGAGTAACCAATATCTGGGCTAAAAAATAAAATAGCACTATATGTGTCTTGGGTCCCCATACTGAAATCTTAACCAAAAAGCATTTGTAAACAAGTAACTTTTGGTACTCAAATTGGGTTAGTTGGATTGTATTGTAAGCAAATACAACATATACTTATATATCCCCTTACATTATATCATTGATTGGTGTACACATGTTAAAAGGTAAATATTGGCTATATCAATCCAACGTTTAAAGGTGTAAGTAAAACAAAGGGACATAGCAATCCCCTGAAGGATCAGAAACTATCCACCACTTAGTGAAGAGTTTAACATTAACTTTGGTTGGTAAGACAAATTGGAGGAAATACATTAATACCTGGTTTATATATAAAGATATGTAATGAGCCTGTGGATAGCAGTTCTATAATTACAGAACTGGTAGTCTTGGAGGAGACAAGAGTAATAAAGTAAAGTGAACTGAACTGTAAAAGCACATACATTTGTTGTGTACAAGTTGTAATCAAACCATGACTCCCATCTAGTGGTGGAAAATGGCAATTGCATCTTCTAACAAGGGATATTCATTTAAAACCATATTCTGCAACGTGACTTGTATTTATGTAAATAGCTCAAGTGATATAGGTCTATATAACTTAATAAATAGCAGATATATAAACATCTAATCCACATAGCCTTCAAGTACCTCTATGACTTGGTGCAACATACAAATTAGACATAATAGATGATCACGAATGCAACCTACTAATCTAAAATAATATATGGCTGTAAAAAATAGTAGATAACATTTGTTTACTGTTGGTGTAATGCTTAAAATACAGGGTTAATCCATAAACCCGCAGAGGACTAAGAGGGTTTTGAATAATACAATCCATATTGTCTCACTTCAGCTTTCAGCTTATATGGTCAGTAATGTATATAAAAGGCAAAGTGGAGCTAAACTCCCAAAAAAAAAAGAAGAAAAGTCTGAACAGTAATATATCATGCGAACATCTGTTTAAAAGTTAGTTGAGGAGAGACCTGTTACAGTTCCTCACTAGTTGACCATACTAGCCTGCTTCAAAATAGGTCAGAGACAGCGTATATAACGATAGTCCCTCACCCTGGAACAGCTGATCTCCAGAGAAATCTAGGAACAAAATGCTGCATCCCCAGCACAACACATCTTCAGCCCTTACATATGTTGCTATCTCATCCAGGCCAGCACCGCTACCGCAAAGCAGAGGGAGAACTTCCCAAACATGACACCCACCTATGGAAGCCACGCACACTGTGCTCAAAGGTTTGGTAGTAAGGTCAGATCCCTCGTGGAACATGTTGAATCAATAGCCAACCTTGAAACCGGGTTTGCAGCAGGACTGCTCTTAACTCTTACATTGCAGCTTAGCCAGCCTCTGCAGTGATAGGTATAAGTGCCCCCTTGCTGTAGAGAGTCAAAATGTCCGCACAAAATCCCGGGAGCTGGTAAAGCAATGAAATTACTCTGATAGGTGGTGGGGTCACTAGAATTCAGAGGAAGGGCGACATGCCGATCAGCTGTCCGTATAGGTTTGTCCTCCCCCGCCACTGTGTCTACACAACACTCACGCAGTATCAGCGCTAAGCTGGCAAAATGATCATATAGTAGCTGCGTCACAGTCAGACTCCAGACATCCAGGGCCTCCATCTTGACTAAACTTCTGGAACTCCCACAGAGCTGAAAATGTCCACCTAAGAGCTCCCAATGCCTCCAGTGTTGCTATATATGGAAGGGTTCCCTTTTAATGTATCAAATATTGTTTAAGGTGCCAATAAACATTAATTATATCATATAAGGGCCAGGAGCTCTTGACACACGTCTGGTTCCTATGATAGTTGGCTCCGCCCCCATTTTATCTAATTTTAATTATAATTACCCCTAATCCTATTTCCCTAAGACATACTTAGAGTAAATATCCCAAATAGGAGTATCCTTGGAATAACCGGAAGTGATGTAACGGCATAACCAGAAGTGACGTAACATACCGGTAGTAATAATGCAAGGTCGCCGTAGTCACTTACACGTTAGAACTAACTGACATTTACATTAAGGGAAATTAATACAATATTATTTCCAAAGTGTAGCCAGCATGTAAGGGCATTTTTTTGCGGGGCAGGGTTTATCTGTGATTGGCTGATAATGGCTATTTAAGCCTGAATAACACTAGCAGTTGATATCTTGAAAAAGGCCCACGCCGGGGCCTAAACGCATCAATAGAAGTCACTGCTCGAGTCTTTTACATAGGGTAAGCCCGGTTTTAGTAGGGTTTTAGCCATATTTTAGTACATTATTGTACTATGTAATTTTTTTTCCCACAGGCACTATATACGTTGGATTCTTTTGGATTCTTTTATTTTTATTTTTTATACATTTTTTCCTATTCTTTCAGATGTTTTATCAATTTTTTCTTAAAACACCTACTTTGAAAACTCCATTTTGGATCTTCTGGACACTTTTCACTTGCAGACTTTAATACTTTGGACATCATCATAGAGGACATCACAAACTTTAATTCCATTTCTTACCCTGTATATTTCTCATCAGAGACGTTGAGAACACATATATTACATCATTATTATATGTGTACATTTTTTATTTGTTTTTTTATATATGATTCATATAAGCCGGTTTATCTTTGACCTCTATAAGGTACCCTATTTCCTGTTGTTTATATTACAATAAATGCCTATTCTAATATAGAGTGATAACTTTAATAGAGTGATACTTAGCTTATTAGGGATCGCTTTTTGGGAGCTTGTGTCATTTTGTGTAGGCCCTGTGTGTATATATAACTTTTTCTAAAGTTAAGGAGCAGCGGTCTTAAAGACCACTGCTTCTTAACTTACATTTCTTCTACACATTGGGTGTAGAAGGCAGCATCCGCTGCTTGCTAAATCTACCCCACAGAATTAACTTTTCAGCCTAAATTTTATGTTTGGCCAAAGCCAATAATGATAACCATCCCAGGACGCCATACAGACTTTGAAGCACGGTGGCGGTAACATCATGCTTTGGGGCTGCTTCTCTTCAGCTGGTTCACGGACTCTTGTCAAGAAAGATTGGAAAAATTAATAACTTCAAATATCAAAATATTTGGAACAAAATGTTCTGCCTTTTTCAGAATTTCAATGCACACCCAAAGCACACATCTAATTCAACCAAGGCATGGCTTCCAAAAAGGGAACTTGAAGTCTTAGAATGGCCCAATCAGAACCCAAACCTCAGTCCCTTCAGAAACCTGTAGAAAGAGAGCTGTACACAGGCAATCCCTTTGAAATCTGAAGGAACTTGAACTTTTTTAGAAAAGAAGAGAGGCATAAAATACCCAAGTCTAGATGAAGTTAATAGAGACTTATTCACAAAGATTTGCTGCTGTAATAAATGGAAAAGGTGCTTAAACATAGTATTAGTTTTGCTCCTAATAATTAACTATTTTTTCCTCTGGATATTTCTTTTTCAGACTATCACATTACAGATGGAAAAAGTGTGACATTTTCATTATTGTTATTTCCATGTTTAAAAAAAAAAAAAACAACTCTGAAAATATGAATATGAGTAACACAAACCTTCAAACGGATTTATTTATTTTTGTTTTGAAGGGTGTTTCTAACCCATTATCTGATGTTTGTTCTACTTATACTGAAGTCGCACATCTCTTCTTCTTCTCCCAACTGGTTCTGAGCACAGACAGATTTATAAATTTAAAGGGAGTTCCTATAAAGAGCAGATCTGAAGCTGGAGGATAATGTGTTATACTGAAGATAAACTCTACTTGTTGTTGTGCTTAACTGTTTCCTTTTGCTATGGGACTTCATCTAAACACGCAGGGAAGGGAGTCCTGACAACTGAAAGCAAGACAGTTATCTCTCATGCCTTATACTAATGATCTCTCAGTGCTGGAAGCCAAACCTCTGCAGCAATATTTACAGCAAGGTTCTGCAGGGGAGTTATTTACTGAAGATGGACATTATCTGCAGCTGTAACTGAGGCTGCAGCGAGAAGTGCTGCTGTGATCCCTGCGCCTCTACTCAGGTAGAATTTCTTGGGGGGGGGCAATTGCTGCCCCTTGCTTCACCCTCTGAATGTCCTTAGCTGTAAACTGTTTGAGGAGGGTGAAGGGGGCACTTTTAGAGGCTGTATTTCAACCATAAAACTCCTGTAATTGGTAAGTGAATGGCATAACAATGGCATTCACCTACCTGATGGATTTACTGTATGGAAGACATTGGTCCCCTCACAGAACCATAGGAATACTGAACAATATCAGGGGCTGGGTTACGCCCTATGTTGCCCCCCATAATAAATAAACAAACTTGAGACCACATATTTTAAAGCAACAATCCTGCTCTTTCAAATGAGTGGTTCAAAGCCACCCACTGCCATCTGTCACAACAATGACAAATACCTCTCAGCTTTAGTACTATTTTAGGTATAAGAGGCCTTTATTATCCACTCACCACAATAATATATCATGAGACCCCACATTTCACAATCCCAGTAAGGAGTTACATGTCCCTGTAGCTATGAAATGATCAGCATAGCAATAATAAAAACGTTACTAGTGTCATTTTATTGTGTTGTTTATGTCATAGAAACATGTTTCTTTATACTAATGTTTTTTATATTAGGAATCAAAACAAATAGGAGAACTTGGTGAATGTAAACGTATGTGTTACCATGTGAAATTCTATATAGGATAACTTGGCACAACTTGCTTGTGTTTCTTTTTTGTGAGTATATCTGTTTCTGTATTTATCAGAGAAGATTGCAGCTATATACAACTGTGCTGCACTAGGATGCGCTTTCTGTTTCCTGGTATATCACAAAAAAAATTGTTGGTTTTATGTCTCTTTAAATCATTTAGGTTTCTGTACTGTATTTATATCTTAATTTTGAACAATGCTTTGTTTTGTGTTCTTTCCTTAGACAAAAAAGAAATATTTGATGAAATGTTACTGAAGATGAAAATGAAAGCTCACAGAAACAATAAACTCACCCTGCAAGAATCTGTAAAAGGAATGAATAGCTGGTCACCTGGCAATCCAGTGTTGGACTATTTATATAAGCTTCAATTACTAGATGCTACAGCAAGAAACCCCTGTATGGGATTGGAAACATACAAAACAAATCTGGATATGGAACCTGATGCATCAAATGTCATTCATCCACTTGATATTTTATGTGTTCTCCTACATTGTTCAGACACATTGTTACAACAGTACATTCTATCAAACATGTCTATGTGCCAGTTTTCTGTTCCTTTGCTGCTTCCGGGTGTTGATGGTCCAGATTACACCTTCATGCTATGGGCAATGAGAGATATTGTGAAGAGGTGGATACCTCAATCATTAGTAGCTTCTAAAGGGTTTACAGAAGACAACTTGGTACAAATACAGATGCCGGTTTTCTCTTTTGTTAGATTGGGTACTTGTAACATATCAAAGTCTAAAGTTCTCAATGAAGTTCTTAGCCCGGCACAGCAGTATCATGACTTCTTTACACACAGAAATATGGAAGGTGGTAATGTTCCTCGGCAAATTTCCAGTGGGTTAGTGGAAATATTCTGGTATTTTCCTGCAGGCAAAGACTATTTAGATGTATTTACAGAACCTGTTGCAATTACAAATCTAAGAGGAGATCTGGAGTCTAACTTAAAGCAATTCCACTTCTTGTCACAAATATCATCTTCAGTTTTTATTATTGCTGAAAGTATCACTAATGACCAATACCAGCTGCTACATAACATAAAAGACTCAAAGACAAAATATTTCTTCATTATAGCCCCCACTGGTGGGAAAATGGATACAGACACACAGGAATTCCTAAAGCAGCTTTTAAGCCCTAACAGGACAAACATCTTAGTGATGAATAAAGCTTCCAATGAAGCAGCACTTGTAAAAAATATCCGGTCAGCTATAGTCAAGTTAGGACAAAACAACTCACAGAACCTTAGTATCGAAAATATGGTGCAAATAGCTGAGGATTTTAAAATCTTTATAGATGAAAACTCAGAAGAATGTCAGAAAGCAAAAGAAGATGCCAGAAAAATAACTGAGAAGATACAAGATGTGGTAGAGTACAAGAGGGAAACAGTGAAGTTACAGGGTGATCCTTGGAAAGAATTAGCCAAACTGGAAAAAGAAATGTGTCAAATGAAAAGACAAGGAACTAATAATGGTGAAGAATATGAATATAGAATTAATCAAAGGTGTTCAGAAATACGAAAGCAACAATATACAATCAGGGGTCCAAATGACATAACCAGTTTTATTACAGCCATAACAAACAAGAGTCATGTTGAAAGGTGGTATTTTGTAAAGTGGATGAAGTTTTATCTTAATTTAGCAGCTAGAAATAAACTTTCTATTCAAAATCAGTGTAATAATGAACGTATATATTTAACTAACAAAGAACTAGCAGGACTGGATCAGAGGATTTCAGATGGTTCATTAGGAGTTGAACATTTCATGAGAGAGTTGAGTCAATTATATGAGGCAGAATACTTCACAGTAAAAGAAAAAACAGATAGAAACAATAGTGGTCTCCCAGGTATAGCAGCTGATCTCCTGCTGGATGGGTTCCCATTGGAGCTGATTGATGGAGATGCCTCCAACATCCCCCTGCAGTGGGTAACTGATGTCCTGACTGAGCTGGACAACAAGACAGGAGGAGGATGCAGACTGAGGGTGATAACTGTTCTGGGGAAGCAAAATACACGAACCTCAGCTCTTCTGAATATCATCTTTGGGTTGCAGATCCCTATACCTAGTGGATATTGCATACATGGAGCCTTTATGACACTTATTAAAGTGAAGGAGAACATTAAGGGGAAGCTAGGATTTGACTTTATTCTGGTGATTGACACAAAAGGTCTGAAAACATCTAGACTGGATGACAGATGTGAACATGAAAATAAATTGCTCACACTTGCTATCGGGCTAAGTGATATAACCATTATTAACATGGATACTGAAAATACAGACAACATAAAAAACATTTTACAAATTGTGGTCCAGGCTTTTCTCAGGGTGAAAGAAACAGGAAAAAAACCTAGATGTCAAATGGTGCATCAGGATGTGAGAGATGTATTTGATCATGAAAATAACATGAGGGACAGAAAGAAATTCTTGGAACAACTAAATGAAATGACAAGACTTGCAGCAAGTATAGAGAGAAAATATGACATCACAGCATTTTCTGATATTATGGAATATGATCTTGAGCAACACGACTGGTACATCCCTGGGCTCTGGCATGGGTCCCCTCCCATGGCTCCTGTAAGCTCTGGATACAGTAAAAAAATATGTGAGCTAAAACGTAATCTATTTCAGTTTCTTAAAAAGTCTTCTAAGAAGGCACAAACAATTCCAGAATTTGTTAAATGGATATCAAGTTTTTGGAACTCTTTAAAGGATGAGAGATTCATATTTAGCTTTAGAAATAACCAGTCTGTCATGGCATACAACCAGCTGGCCAAAAAATATTCAGAACTAGAACAGAACTTCAGCAAAGAGGTCCATGAATGGGTGCTAAAAACTGAAAAAACTATAAAAGAACAATCTCCTGATCAGCTAGAAATGATGGTAAATCAGTTTAAGGAACAGATTTCTTTTATCGTCACAACACAAGAAAAGAAAATGCTGTCAGAATTACAGAATATTTGTCAGATACTAACTGGATTGGTTCCTTTAATAGAGGGCTTCCAGGAACACTTTATTAACATTGTGCAAAACCTCAAGAAAAAACTTGAAACATCTTCAATTGAGAGTTGTAAACAAACCATTAGAATAAAAAATGATCTGTATAAGATCCAGAACATGCATGAAACCTGCATAAAAGCTATTGAGAAAAAAGTATCCTCAATCTGTAAAGCAAACAAAAAAGAGGTCAGTCATGCAGAAGAGTTTGATAACTTGTGGTGTGAGATCGCATCAGACTTGAATGTGATTAAATTACCAGAACGTGATATTGAGAGGGAGATGCTGGATACACTCACTAAAGAAATGTGTTCTAGAGGATCTTCTGTCAATGAAAAATTACATTGTATCAAGTGTTTACCTGAAAAAGAGCAAGTTACAGACACAGTTGGTTATAGTAAATTTAAGCTTTTTAAAACGTCTATATTAGAGAAATGTTCTAATTATCTAAGAAAGGCAGTACACATAGACCATGATTATGATGAGACCTATTGTAGGGAACTACTGAATATTGTCACTGCCAGCTGTGCACACGATGACGCTAAAGACCTTCACATCACTGCGGAAACTGAGCTGGAACTGATGCTCTCAGCTTTGGGATCCGCTGTGGGAGAATTTAAACAGATGCACAATGACTTCATCCAGAACAATGACCCTTATTACCATTTTGATCAGCAAAAACAAAAATACAGTGACATGTTTAATAAAATATTCAGTGAGAAAATTGAAGGCCAAAAATGTGGAAAGCAATGTTTTGAACATTACTTAAAGCCAGCTTTGGTTGATCACATTTATAAAACATATATTAAAGAAATAGTGAACATATTAAGCAGCATAGATTTTTCTACATATACATTTTGTTTCTTTCAATATACTATCCTGGAACAAATGCTAGAAGAAAGTGATTTCCACCAATATTTAGAATATTGCAGAAATTATGAAAACTATAGCAAAAAGCGATTATTAAAATTAATCTTGAAAAATCGCATTACCTGCCAATTGCACTATGAAACACTGTTTAGTGTCACCAAGAAGATGAGAGAATGCCTCAAGGATGAAGAAATCCTACAAAGTCGCAATGCCCAGGAGTTTCTACAATGTGTTTCTGATAAGTTAAAAAATGAGCTGGATATTTCACAGAATGAGGTGAAAGATGTTTTCCAAACATTTCCAAATATCAAAGAGTTTGTTGCTTGTGTTGAGAAGTCACTGAAGGACACAGAAGATGAAATCAGATCTGAAATAGAATCTCCGGACAACAAGTCTTTGTTTTCTAAGGCCACGCTAGACCACTTAGATGAGGTTTTTAAGAACATGCCTAGGTGTAAGACACAGTGTCAGTTCTGCAAAGCGTCCTGCGATGTTGAAGATATTGGCCACAAAGTGCACTCCTCTTTAGTACATCAACCTGAGGGACTAGGAGGAAAGATATCAGCAACAACAGAAATGTTTGATAATGAGACCTGCTCTACAAATACAGCTGGAAATCGCTCATTAACAAGCTCAGTAACCGATGGTAACTCAGTTTCTCCCAAAGACTACCAGACATATTACCCAGAATGGTTCACTGCTACCAACTTGAGTACTGAAGCCTCTGACTACTGGAAATATGTTCTTAAGGAGTTTGATGAGCAGTTTGCAGAAGCATTTAAAGTGCAGCCTTCTGCTTATCCTAAAGAATGGAACAAAATAACCAAAGAGCAAGCGCGTGTGAGTCTAAGGGCAGCTTTCCATATACAAAACAAATAGAGAAACTCTACTGTTGTACACTATCTATGTGACAATAAGTTCCTTATGTCCTGTAACAATTGTGACACAGTTAATGACAGTTGATATTGTAATGCATTTAATAGTTTTTTGTTTTTATTACCAACATAGAACAGATGCAAACACTTTACAAATCCAATCATCCTTTGATCTTCCTGTAAATAAAGTAGGAAGTTCTTTGCTTGTCCATCTAACCCATTTTATTTGCACATATTTTTTATTAGAATTGTATTAAAAATTTAAAGAGAGTGCAAGAACTCAAAGCTGAAAAATAAAAGTAAAAAAGATTGAAGAACAACTAAACTAAGATGTACTAATATATAAAGACCATGGGCACATATACAGAGTGACTGAAAGTGCACCTAGTTTTATTGCTTTACCAATGTGATATGTGATAAAATATTAATAATGTTATAAAGGAATAAAACACTTACTATAAATAATTAAAATGTTACTAACAAGATAAGAAACAACACAGGCTTCTGTATTAATAACCAATAAATATATGTACCTTAAATAGTATATTGCCTCCTTTATACTGATACTTAATAATGCAGTGCAATTACCAATTCTTCATCTGAAGGCTGTTGTACAGACACATGCACGCTCCTGAGCTTATCTCCCTGTCTTTCAACAAAAGATGCCAAGAGAACTAAGAAAATGTAATAACAAAAATAAGTAAATTGTAAAGTTGTGTTTCATGTTTCTTTAATACAATGGGCTAGATTACAAGTGTCACGCTTAATATTATTATTTTTTGGTTCTCGTGCTAACACAGCTGAAAGAAAACTTTTAACACAGACATTGAAATTAAAAAGTTAGTGTGAGTGAAACCGGATGCGCATTAAATTCAGGACTTCAGATATTATGACTGCGTTATCCTTGTCTCCCCGTAGACTTCAATGGCACGCACTGATTAAAAAAATCTTTTAGATTAGACCTACAGCGATAAACTCAAACGTAGTTATGCATATTTTACACTCCAACGGCTAGATTACGAGTTTTGGCGGTAAAGACTTGCGTTGCTAACGAGCCTTTTTTTTCCAGCGCTAACTTTAAACAACACTGGTATTACAAGTTTTCTGAATGGCTGCGTTAGCCTCAGAAAAGTAAGTGTTGAGCAAATTTAGTGCCACTTCTCACTGTAATACCAGTGTTGCTTACGGTAGCGGTAAGCTGGCTAAAACATGCTCGTGCACGATGTCGCCATAGGAAACAATGGGGCTGAGATGGCTGAAAAAAAACCTAACACCTGCAAAAAAGCAGCGTTCAGCTCCTAACGAAGCCCCATTGTTTCCTATGGGAAAATACTTTCTAAGTCTACACCTAACACCCTAACATGAACCCCGAGTCTAAACACCCCTAATCTAACACTTATTAACCCCTAATCTGCCGCCCCCCCCGACATTGTCGCCACCTGAATTATACTATTAACCCCTAATTTGCCACTCCGGACACCGCCGCCACCTACATTATACCTATGAACCCCTAATCTGCTGCCCCTAACATCGCCGCCACCTACATTATATTTATTAACCCCTAATCTGCCGCCCCAATGTCGCCGCCACCTACCTACTAAGTCTAACCCTAACACCCTCCTAAGTTAAATATTATTTAAATAAATCTAAATACAATTACTATAATTAAATAAATTATTCCTATTTAAAACTAAATAGTTACCTATAAAATAAACCCTAATATAGCTACAATATAACTAATAGTTACATTATAGCTATTTTATGATTTATTTTTATTTTACAGGCAACTTTGTATTTATTTTAACTAGGTACAATAGTTATTAAATAGTTATTAACTATTTAATAACTACCTAGATAAAATAAATACAAATATACCTGTAAAATAAACCCTAACAAAAGTTACAATTACACCTAACACTACACTATAATTAAATTAATTACCTAAACTACCTACAATTAAATACAATTAAATTAAATAAAATAAATTACGGAAAAAAACACTAAATTACAGAAAATAAAAAAGAAATTACAATATTTTAAACTAATTACACCTAATCTAATCCCCCTAATAAAATAAAAAAGCCCCCCAAAATAATAAAATTCCCTACCCTATACTAAATTACAAATAGCCCTTAAAAGGGCCTTTTGCGGGGCATTGCCCCAAAGTAATCAGCTCTTTTACCAGCCCTTAAAAGGGCTTTTTGCAGGGCATTGCCCCAAAGTAATCAGCTCTTTTACCTGTAAAGAAAATACAATACCCCCCCAACATTAAAACCCACATACCCCTACTCTAAAACCCACCCAACTCCCCCCATAAAAAAACATAACACTAACCCCCTGAAGATCACCCTACCTTGAGCCGTCTTCACCCAGCCGGGCCGAAGTCTTCATCCAATCTGGGCGATGTGGTCCTCCATCCGGCAGAAGTCTTCATTCGATCGGGGCAGAAGAGGTCCTCCATCCGGCAGAAGTCTTCATCCAAGCGGCATCTTCTATCTTCATCCATCCGCAGCTCCATCTTCAAGACCTCCGATGTGGAACATCCTACTTGACCGATGACTAGACGACAAATGACGGTTCCTTTAAATGACGTCATCCAAGAAGGCGTCCCTCGAATTCCAATTGGCTGATAGGATTCTACAGGGAGTGCAGAATTATTAGGCAAGTTGTATTTTTGAGGATTAATTTTATTATTGAACAACAACCATGTTCTCAATGAACCCAAAAAACTCATTAATATCAAAGCTGAATAGTTTTGGAAGTAGTTTTTAGTTTGTTTTTAGTTATAGCTATTTTAGGGGGATATCTGTGTGTGCAGGTGACTATTACTGTGCATAATTATTAGGCAACTTAACAAAAAACAAATATATACCCATTTCAATTATTTATTTTTACCAGTGAAACCAATATAACATCTTAACATTCACAAATATACATTTCTGACATTCAAAAACAAAACAAAAACAAATCAGTGACCAATATAGCCACCTTTCTTTGCAAGGACACTCAAAAGCCTGCCATCCATGGATTCTGTCAGTGTTTTGATCTGTTCACCATCAACATTGCGTGCAGCAGCAACCACAGCCTCCCAGACACTGTTCAGAGAGGTGTACTGTTTTCCCTCCTTGTAAATCTCACATTTGATGATGGACCACAGGTTCTCAATGGTGTTCAGATCAGGAAAACAAGGAGGCCATGTCATTAGATTTTCTTCTTTTATACCCTTTCTTGCCAGCCACGCTGTGGAGTACTTGGACGCGTGTGATGGAGCATTGTCCTGCATGAAAATCATGTTTTTCTTGAAGGATGCAGACTTCTTCCTGTACCACTGCTTGAAGAAGGTGTCTTCCAGAAACTGGCAGTAGGACTGGGAGTTGAGCTTGACTCCATCCTCAACCCGAAAAGGCCCCACAAGCTCATCTTTGATGATACCAGCCCAAACCAGTACTCCACCTCCACCTTGCTGGCGTCTGAGTCGGACTAGAGCTCTCTGCCCTTTACCAATCCAGCCACGGGCCCATCCATCTGGCCCATCAAGACTCACTCTCATTTCATCAGTCCATAAAACCTTAGAAAAATCAGTCTTGAGATATTTCTTGGCCCAGTCTTGACGTTTCAGCTTGTGTGTCTTGTTCAGTGGTGGTCATCTTTCAGCCTTTCTTACCTTGGCCATGTCTCTGAGTATTGCACACCTTGTGCTTTTGGGCACTCCAGTGATGTTGCAGCTCTGAAATATGGCCAAACTGGTGGCAAGTGGCATCTTGGCAGCTGCACGCTTGACTTTTCTCAGTTCATGGGCAGTTATTTTGCGCCTTGGTTTTTCCACACGCTTCTTGCGACCCTGTTGACTATTTTGAATGAAACGCTTGATTGTTCGATGATCACGCTTCAGAAGCTTTGCAATTTTAAGAGTGCTGCATCCCTCTGCAAGATATCTCACTATTTTTGACTTTTCTGAGCCTGTCAAGTCCTTCTTTTGACCCATTTTGCCAAAGGAAAGGAAGTTGCCTAATAATTATGCACACCTGATATAGGGTGTTGATGTCATTAGACCACACCCCTTCTCATTACAGAGATGCACATCACCTAATATGCTTAATTGGTAGTAGGCTTTCGAGCCTATACAGCTTGGAGTAAGACAACATGCATAAAGAGGATGATGTGGTCAAAATACTCATTTGCCTAATAATTCTGCACTCCCTGTATCAGCCAATCGGAATTAAGGTAGGACAAATCTGATTGGCTGATTCAATCAGCCAATCGGATTGAAGTTCAATCCGATTGGCTGATCCAATCAGCCAATCGGATTGACCTCGCATTCTATTGGCTGATCGGGTCAATCCGATTGGCCTACCAGCGTTAGGAAAATCCCATTAAAAAGATAGGATACGCAATTGACGTAAGGGGATTTGCGGTAGCCAAAAGTCGCGGAAGAAAAGTGAGCGGTACACCTGTACCTGCCAAACTTGTAATACCAGCGGGCATTAAAAAGCAGCGTTGGGACCTCTCAACGCTGCTTTTTAAGGCTAACGCAGAACTTGTAATCTAGGCGCAATGTTCTTCACATAGAATAACTTGTTCTTTTTATTTTTAGGTATTTATTACTTTAAATATATGAAGATGTTTTTTGTTAAATATGTATTTATAGATAGTAGTAGTAGATGATTCTGGTCTATTGAGTGATTTTCTCTAGTAAGTGAAGAGAAAAAATGCTTGATGCATATATTGAAGCCAATTAATATGGGTGCAGTATACTCACTCCATAAGATGAATCTTTACAGCTGAAAGGGAACGTAGCGTCAGATGGCAAGAGTCCACAGGTTCCTGGAGTCAAATACTGAATTTTCAGGTTTATCCAAAAGTGGACTATAAATGAATAGAGACCCAAATGACAAAAGTGTATAATTGAAAAAATGTAGTAACTTACTCCATAAATAAGGAGATTCCAGCTCAGCACAGCAAAACAAGATCTTGACAATCTTTCAACAAAGGATAAAAGGTTTTATTTGCTCAACGTGTTTCAACGTATTACACGTCTTTATCAAGAGCATACATTAAAACAGGTAAGTAAAACCAAGTATTGAGTGTAAATATGTATTTATACCTATGTATCTATATTAATATATACAGTTTTATATATATAATATATATATATATATATATATATATAAACATTTAAAAATAAAAATAACATTTTCTTGTAAGTGAAGAACATTGGAATGTAAAATATTTACAATAAATACACAGTAAAACACATTAAAAAAAATTGAATCCAAATGATTTTTTAGGCTTTAAGGTATTTGAAGGGAAAGGGCTGTATATATATGTGTGTGTGTGTGTGTATATATATACAGTATCCCACAAAAGTGAATACACCCCTCACATTTTTGTAAATATTTTATTATATTTTTTCATGTGACAACACTGAAGAAATGACACTTTGCTACAATGTAAAGTAGTGAGTGAACAGCTTGTATAACAGTGTAAATTTGTTGTCCTTTTTAAAATAACTCAACACACAGCCATTAATGTCTAAACCGTTGGCAACAAAAGTGAGTACACCCCTAAGTGGAAATGTCCAAATTGGGCCCAATTAGCCATTTCCCTCCCCGATGTCATGTGACTTGTTAGTGTTACAAGGTCTCAGGTGTGAATGGGGAGCAGGTGTGTTAAATTTGGTGTTATCGCTCTCACACTCTCTCATACTGGTCACTGGAAGTTCAACATGACACCTCATGGCAAAGAACTTTCTGAGGATCTGAAAAAAAGAATTGCTACTCTACATAAAGATGGCCTAGGCTATAAGAAGATTGCCAAGACCCTGAAAAAGAGCTGCAGCACGGTGAGCAAGACCATACAGTGTTTTCACAGGACAGGTTCCAATTAGAACAGGCCTCACCATGGTCGAGCAAAGAAGTTGAGTGCACGTGCTCAGAGTAATATCCAGGGGTTGTCTTTGGGATATAGACATATGAGTGCTGCCAGCATTGCTGCAGAGGTTGAAGTGGTGGAGGTCAGACTGTCAGTGCTCAGACAATACGCCGCATACTGCATCAAATTGGTCTGCATGGCTGTCATCCCAGAAGGAAGCCTCTTCTAAAGATGATGCACAAGAAAGCACGCAGTTTGCTGAAGACAAGCAGACTAAGGACATGGATTACTGGAACCATGCTCTGTGGTCCGATGAGACCAAGATAAACTTATTTGGTTCAGATGGTGTCAAGCGTGTGTGGTGGCAACCAGGTGAGGAGTACAAATACAAATGTGTCTTGCCTACAGTGAAGCATGGTGGTGGGAGTGTCATGGTCTGGGCCTGCATGAGCGCTGCCGGCACTGGGGAGCTACAGTTCATTGAGGGAACCATGAATGCCAACATGTACTGTGACATACTGAAGCAGAGAATGATCCCCTCCCTTAGGAGACTGAGCCGCAGGGCAGTATTCCAACATGATAACGACCCCAAACACACCTCCAAGCCAACCACTGCCTTGCTAAAGAAGCTGAGGGTAAAGGTGATGGACTGGCCAAGCATGACTCCAGACCTAAACCCTATTGAGCATCTGTAACGGTACCAACAGGATACCAAGGGTTAATACCAGATGAACAATGTCCTGACTAGGGAATCAGCAATTCACAAACCAGCCAGTTTTCAGGTTTAAAACAGAATGTACTTTATTAAGGCTCATATGCCCAGTATTTATGCAGGTGTGACCCCCCAGATGGGGGGTTGAAAGAATGTTGTACATTAGATGGAGGGACCACACCCTTGGACAGACCACAATAGAATCACATTACTTTACTAGGTAGATAACAACTTAAACACAAAACACATTTGGCTTTCCTTATCACCTAGGCGTCTGCTCTCTGAGGGTGATTAAACAATGGACTGTTTATCACTAACTTTAATGACAGTACACAATAGCTGAGGCTAGTAACCTTGTCGTTCAAGAATAGCTCTTAAAGTGGAACACAGTTAACTCCTTCAGTACTGACAGAAGGGTCTGTCACATCTACATAGCACACAATACAGCCTATAGACAACCTTTCTTACATTATAGTCCAGAAGTGGCTAGGTTTGCCACAGCATCTGTGGGGCATCCTCAAACGGAAGGTGGGGGAGCACAAGGTCTCTAACATCCACCAGCTCCATGATGTCGTCATGGAGGAGTGGAAGAGGACTCCAGTGGCAACCTGTGAAGCTCTGGTGAACTCCATGCCCAAGAGGGTTAAGGCAGTGCTGGGAAATAATGGTGGCCACACAAAATATTGACACTTTGGGCCCAATTTTGACATTTCCACTTAGGAGTGTATTCCCTTTTGTTGCCAACTGTTTAGACATTAATGGCTGTGTGTTTAGGTTATTTTGAGGAGACAGCAAATTTACACTGTTATGCAGGCTGTTCACTCACTACTTTACATTGTAGCAAAGTGTCATTTCTTCAGTGTTGTCACATGAAAAGATATAATAAAATATTTACAAAAATGTGAGGGGTGTACTCACTTTTGTGAGATACTGTATATATATATATATATATATATATATATATATATATATATATATGTTTTTGTGTGTATAGGAATATATATTTGTATATATGTATGTATATACATATTTACAAATATTAACACATAAATACACATGTACATTATATACATATATGCACACACACACACACCACACATATGCAAGCTAGGGCCAAGTGTGTATGTGTATATGTTACTTGGATGACCTTAAGTTTACTTATTACTATTAATAGGAATATTTTCTGATTTCACATTAATGTTTTCACTCAATAAAAATCCACAACCTGATACAAGACATTCATAACTAAATATAAAACTGTTTCACTACTGACATCCCCAGGGAAATATGGGGTTAAAGCTTCAAACATACGTATTCCCATAGTAATTAATTAAAATGTGTATTGTACTATGTGCCCTTTATCTGTGCTCTTGTGAGTATTCAACAGATGAAAAATACCACAAATAGCTCATAGACGTTCTAGTTAGGGAACATTAGTTAATGTTCTGGTTAGGGAACATTAGCTGATGTTCTGGTTAGGAAACATTAGCTGATGTTCTGGTTAGGGAACATTAGCTGACATTCTGGTTAGGGAACATTAGCTGACGTTCTGGTTAGGGAACATTAGCTGACTTCTGGTTAGGGAACATTAGCTGACGTTCTGGTTAGGGAACATTAGCTGATGTTCTGGTTAGGGAACATTAGCTGATGTTCTGGTTAGGGAACATTAGCTGATGTTCTGGTTAGGGAACATTAGCTGATGTTCTGGTTAGGGAACATAAGCTGACGTTCTGGTTAGGGAACATTAGCTGATGTTCTGGTTAGGGAACATTAGCTGACGTTCTGGTTAGGGAATATTAGCTGACGTTCTGGTTAGGGAACATTAGCTGACGTTCTGGTTAGGGAATATTAGCTGAGGCTGAATATTTCTGCATCACTTAGCAAACTAGAGCACTTTTTAATTTAATATTATTTTTTATTTTACGAATAATTATTCAATTATTTAAACATCTCAGCTAAACAGTATATTACAATACCTGCGAGTATTATAAGTTCAAAGTAAAATGTTTTCGCTCACACGCTAACCCGACGTGCACACAAAGCCGAAGTTATAATATTGCAATCAATTTAACATATTCCCCCATGAAAGTCAATGGAGTCTATTTGTACGCAAACCTGATCACATTTTCTCAAGTGCGCTAACCCCAAATGAAAATATGAATATTTTACATTACAATGTTCTTCACATAGCAGAATATATTCTATATAGTTTTATATATATATAATTGTATTTTGGTACAATATTTATAAATACCTTTATATAAATATCTATTTATAACTACTGAGAATGCATTTCCTTATGGGAATGTGAATAATGTACAGTTAATACACAGTTAAAGACTTTATTAAAGTGAATGTAAAGTTTAAGGAATGAGTGCTCGGTTTTTAAAAATACTATATAAAACAGGTAAACAAAACAGTATATAGTAAAATTATAACAGTGTGTATAATCAAACAATAAAAGTGAAAAAAGAAGGAAATGATACCATACAACAACCTGGACTATAAGATAATGGGATAATATTCAAAAGGTGATGATCTTCTTCATACCTCAAAGAAAATGGAGAGAAACTTTCATAGTGTTAAACCATATGAGAATATCCTTTTAAGCACAATGGAAAACTACTCACATGATTTTGAGCTACTATAGTTCTATGTGATGTTCTCAGTACAAATGGATCCAAGACTGTATTTGTTGTAGTGGGTTCCACATTTTAATAACAAAAATACAGACGTGTTAAAAACAAACCGCTAGATTTAGAGTTTTGTCGGTAAAGACCCGCGTAGCTAACGCTGCTTTTTTCCCAACGCACCCTTCCAACAACGCTGGTATTTAGAGTTGTCTGAGGGGCTGCGTTAGGCTCAAAAAAGGTTGCGTTAAGCCAAATTTAGCTCCACTTCAACCCTCAATACCAGCGTTGCTTACGGTAGCGGTAGGCTGGAAAAACGTGCTTGTGCACGATATCCCCATAGGAAACAATGGGGCATTTTGGGTTGGAAAAAAACCTAACACCTGCAAAAAAGCAGCGTTCAGCTCCTAACGCAGCCCCATTGTTTCCTATGGGGAAATACTCTCTAAGTCTGCACATAACTCCCTAACATGAACCCCGAGTCTAAACACCCCTAACCTTACACTTATTAACCCCTAATCTGCCACCCCCGACATCGCTGACACCTACATTATATTATTAACCCCGAATCTGCCGCTCCGGACACCGCCGCAACCTACATTATAGCTATGAACCCCTAATCTGTTGCCCCTAACACCGCCGACACCTATATTTATTAACCCCTAATCTGCCCCCCACCAACGTCACCGCTACGTAACTACACTTATTAACCCCTAATCTGCCGACCGGAACTCGCCGCCACTATAATAAATGTATTAACCCCTAAACCGCTTCACTCGCACCTCGCAAACACTAGACTAAATAGTATTAACCCCTAATCTGCCCTCCCTAACATCGCCGCCACCTACCTACAATTATTAACCCCTAATCTCCCGCCCACACCGTCGCCGCTACTATAATAAAGTTATTAACCCCTAAACCTAACTCTAACCCTAACACCCCCCTAACATAAATATAATTTAAATTAAATGAAATAATATTCCTAAAATTAACTAAATTAATCCTATTTAAAACTAAATACTTACCTATAAAATAAACCCTAATATAGCTACAAAATAACTAATAGTTACATTGTAGCTATTTTAGGATTTATATTTATTTTACAGGCAACTTTGCATTTATTTTAACTAGGTACAATAGCATAATAACTATTTAATAGCTACCTAGTTAAAATAAGTACAAAATTACCTGTAAAATAAATCCTAACCTAAGTTACAATTAAACCTAACACTACACTATCATTAAATGAATTAAATAAATTACCTACAATTACCTAAAATACAATTAAATAAACTATTCTATAATACAAAAAAACCAAACACTAAATTACAAAAAATAAAAAAGAATTACAAGAAGTTTAAACTAATTACACCTAATCTAAGCCCCCTAATAAAATAAAAAAGCCCCCCAAAATAAAAATTTCCTACCCTATTGTAAATTACCAAGTAACCAGCTCTTTTACCAGCCCTTAAAAGGGCTTTTGGCGGGGCATTGCCCCAAAGTAATCAGCTCTTTTACCTGAAAATAAAAATACAATACCCCCCAACATTAAAACCCACCACCCACATACCCCTACTCTAACCCACCCAAACCCCCCTTAAATAAACCTAACACTACCCCCCTGAAGATCTCCCTACCTTGAGTCGTCTTCACCCAGCCGGGCCGAAGTCTTCATCCGATGGGGCAGAAGAGGACATCCAGACCGGCAGAAGTCTTCATCCTATCCGGGCAGAAGAGGACATCCAGACCGGCAGAAGTCTTCATCCTATCTATGTAGCAGAGGACATCCGGACCGGCAGACATCTTCATCCAAGTGGCATCTTCTATCTTCATCCATCCGACGAGGAGCGGCTCCATCTTCAAGACCTCCAGTGCGGAGCATCCTTCTTGGCCGACGGACTAACGACGAATGCCTGGACCTTTACATGACGTCATCCAAGATGGCGTCCCTCGAATTCCGATTGGCTGATAGGAACAGCCAATAGAATTCTATTGGCTGATCGCAACAGCCAATAGAATGCGAGTTCAATACGATTGGCTGATTGGATCAGCCAATCGGATTGTACTTCAATCTGATTGGCTGATTGAATCAGCCAATCAGATTTTTCCTACCTTAATTCCAATTGGCTGATAGAATCCTATCAGCCAATCGGAATTTGAGGGACGCCATCTTGGATGACGTCATTTAAAGGACCAGGCATTCGTCGTTAGTCCGTCGGCCAGGAAGATTGCTCCGCGCCGGAGGTCTTGAAGATGGAGCCGCTCCTCGTCAGATGGATGAAGATAGAAGATGCCGCTTGGATGAAGATGTCTGCCGGTCCGGATGTCCTCTTCTGCCCGGATAGGATAAAGACTTCTGCTGGACTGGATGTCCTCTTCTGCCCCATCGGATGAAGACTTCGGCCCGGCTGGGTGAAGACGACTCAAGGTAGGGAGATCTTCAGGGGGGTAGTGTTAGGTTCAGGGGTGAAACTACAGGGGGTGCAGAGGTCGCAGGTGCGATTGGGCCCCTGAGGGTGGGGGCCCAGCTTAAAAAAAAAAAAAATTATATTTTCTTTTAATAAAAAACATTAACCTACCACTGCCTGCACTGATATCATGTGAGTGTGACATGACTACAGGGGTTAGTGTTTCTGTTTTACCCATTGGTGTTTATGTGTGTGTGTATGGTGTGTGTGTGTGTATGTATGTGACAGTGTGTGTATTTATGCATGTATGTGTGTTTGTGTATGTTTGTGGAACCAGCAAATTACAGACCTTGTTACTACAGCATGGGGGGGGCAGGGGGTAAACAGTGTCACTATACAGTACCACTATATACAGTATGGGGGGAGTGGACCATGTCACTGACTACTGTGGTCACTTTATAAAGTACTGGGCGGGTAGGGTCAGGCCAGCCATCTCACCGGCAGATTACAGACTGTGTCATTAACTTACTATATACAGTACTGGGGGGTTAAATAGTGTCACTATATATATACAGTAATAGGGTTTATATATATAAAAAGGTATTAAATTCACCTTTTTTTGGAGGTGGGAGGGGTGGTGGGGGGGGGGGCTTCTTAGATTCTTGTACCTGGGCCCTGTGGTTTCTAGTTACACCTCTGGTTAGGTTTATTTAAGGGGGGTTTGGGTGGCTTAGAGTAGGGGTATGTGGGTGGTGGGTTTTAATGTTGGGGGGTATTGTATTTTTATTTTCAGGTAAAAGAGCTGATTACTTTGGGGCAATGCCCTGCAAAAAGCCCCTTTAAGGGCTGGTAAAAGAGCTGGTTACTTGGTAATTTAGAATAGGGTAGGGATTTTTTTATTTTGGGGGGCTTTTTTTATTTTATTAGGGGGCTTAGATTAGGTGTAATTAGTTTAAACTTCTTGTAATTCTTTTTTATTTTTTGTAATTTAGTGTTTGTTTTTTTGTATTATAGAATAGTTTATTTTATTGTATTTTATTTTAGGTAATTGTAGGTAATTAATTTAATTGATTTAATGATAGTGTAGTGTTAGGTGTAATTGTAACTTAGGTTAGGATTTATTTTACAGGTAATGTTGTACTTATTTTAACTAGGTAGCTATTAAATAGTTATTAACTATTTAATAGCTATTGTACCTAGTTAAAAAAAATACAAAGTTGCCTGTAAAATAAATATAAATCCTAAAATAGCTACAATGTAACTATTAGTTATATTGTAGCTATATTAGGGTTTATTTTATAGGTAAATATTTAGTTTTAAATAGGATTAATTTAGTTAATTTTAGGAATATTATTTTGTTTACTTTAAATTATATTTATGTTAGTGGTGTGTTAGTGTTAGGGTTAGACTTAGGTTTAGGGGTTAATAACTTTATTATAGTAGCGGCGACGGTGCGGGCGGGAGATTAGGGGTTAATAATTGTAGGTAGGTGGCGGCGATGTTAGGGAGGGCAGATTAGGGGTTAATACTATTTATTCTAGTGTTTGCGAGGCGGGAGTGCGGCGGTTTAGGGGTTAATACATTTATTATAGTGGCAGCGAGGTCCGTTTATCAGATTAGGGGTTAATAAGTGTAGTTAGGTAGCGGTGACGTTGGGGGGGGGGGCAGATTAGGGGTTAATAAATATAATATAGGGGTCGGCGATGTTAGGGGCAGCAGATTAGGGGTTTATAGGTATAATGTAGATGGTGGCGGTGTCTGGTTGGCAGATTAGGGGTTAAAACATTTTTTATAGTGGCGGTGCTGTTGGGGGGCCTCGGTTTAGGGGTACATAGGTAGTTTATGGGTGTTAGTGTACTTTATAGCACAGTAGTTAAGAGCTTTATATTCACGCGTTAGCCCATAAAGCTCTTAACTACTGACTTTTTTTTGTCGGTAGGAGTCTTATCGGTAGAGGGTCTACCGCTCACTTCTCCCAAGACTCCAAATACCGGCGTTAGGCAGATCCCATTGAAAAGATAGGATATGCAATTGGCATAAGGGGATCTGTGGTAGCCTGGAATCGCGGTAGGGAAGTGAGCGTTAGACCCATTCCTGGCTGACTCTAAATACCAGCGGGCGGTAAAAAGCAGCATTAGGACCCCTTTAACGCTGCTTTTGACGGCTAACGCAGAACTCTAAATCTGGGTGAATGATTCTTTAAAAAGCCAAGTCCTTGCAAAATAAAAAGGCAATAAATGTCTGTCACTCTGGGGTGTGGTGACATCACTCTGGGGTCCCAGTGGCTATCAACAGGTAACACTTTAAGATATTCCTTGCTCTCCTTGTGACTTTGCCGTTGTAACTGCTGACTCCACCACCTCTCCAATATGATTTTACATGTTTCAACTCTATAAATTGTAATCCACTTGGATCTCCTTAAAATTTCTCTGATACTAAATGTTTTTTAAAAAAACATTTTTAATGTTCCTAATATGTCCCCCAATTCTTTTATGTAAGGGTCTTGTGGTCCTTCCAATATATTGAAGACTACATGTGCATTGTAATAAATATATAACATTCCTAGTATTACATGTTATTAATTCTTCAATCTTATATTCTCTCTTATTTGCTATCCCCTTAAAGTGTATTTGCATATTTTGTTGTAACTTAATCTGGCATCCTATACACATTCCACATAAAGAATCCTTTAGAATTAGTATCTAGCCATGTTTTTTGATGTTTTTCTTCCTTAATATAACTTTTTATTAATATATTACTCAGATTAGTAACTTTCTTAAAGATAATTTTTGGATTCGCTGGTAATATGTCCTTTAAAGCTTTATCTTTCTTTAATATATCCCAGTGTTTATTGATTATTCTTTGTACACCCTTACTTTGGGTATTTTAATCTAATATAATTGGAACTGACTTCTGTTGGTTATACAATGAAATCTTTTCTCTATACTTTAAGAATTCATCTCTATCCTTTAGACTTAAATCGTTAATTACTTCTAATAAATCCTCCTTATTATAGTCTTTTTTCTATGAATCTCTGTTTTAAGATATCTGTTTGAGATATAAATACTTTTGTTTCCGTACAATTCCTTCTTAATCTATGCATTTGTCCCTTAGGGATATTTTTCAACCACCTGTAATGATGACAACTATTCATATTTATATAATTGTTGGGTTTAAAGTAATTTTTAGTCTTCAATATCCCATCTTCTATATAAATAGTTAGGTCCAAAAAATGTACATTATTTTGACTGTATTCCCATGTTAAATTAACTTTCCAGTCACTCATATTTAACCCCTTAATGACTGACGATGTGCAGGGTACGTCCTCTAAAAAAATACCTTAACGACCGAGGACGTACCCTGCACGTCGTTGGTCTGGAAAGCAGCTGGAAGCGATCCTGATCGCTTCCAGCTGCTTTCTGGTTATTGCAGTGATGCCTCGATATTGAGGCATCCTGCAATAACCTTTTTTACAACTCCAGTGCAGAGAGAGCCAATCTGTGGCCATCGATGGCCGCAATCGTTGGTGGGTGGGAGCCCAAGTGGGAGGCAGGTGGGCGGCCATCGATGGGTTCTTCTTCTGAGAGGGGGGCGGGATCGGGGGCATCTTCCAGTACCCAAGATGGATCCTAATAAGTTAGAGGGGGAGGGTTAGAGAGCTGTTTGGGGGGGGGGGTCAGGGAGGTTGGGGGCTAAGGGGGGATCCTACACAGAAGCATGTGTAAATATGCTAAAAAAATTAAAAAAAAATTACAAGAGAGCTTTTATTTTAGTACTGGCAGACTTTCTGCCAGTAGTTAAGATGGCTGGGACAATTGTGGGGTGGGGGAGGGAAGAGAGTTGTTTAACCCTACAAACTTCCTACAAGCTCCCTAATTAACCCCTTCACTGCTAGCCATAATATGATGCACAGCGGCATTTAGCGGCCTTCTAATTACCAAAAAGCAACGCCAAAGGCATATATGTCTGCTATTTCTGAACAAAGGGGATCCCAGAGAAGCATTTACAACCATTTGTGCCATAATTGCACTAGCTGTTTGTAAATAATTTTAGTGAGAAACCTAAAATTGTGAAAGTTTTTTTAATTTGATTGCATTCGACGGTGAAATGGTGGCATTAAATATACCAAAATTGGCCTAGATCAATACTTGGGGTTGTCTACTACACTACACCAAAGCTAAAACTAGCTTTAACAAGCTGTAAATCACGTAGAATCACAGAGAAGCATTTACAGCCATTTGTGCCATAATTGCACAATTTGTTTGTAAATAATTTCAGTGAGAAACCTAAAGTTTGTGAAAAAAATTGTGAAAAAGTGAACAATTTTTTTATTTGATTGCATTTGGCGGTGAAATGGTGGCATGAAA
This sequence comes from Bombina bombina, assembly GCF_027579735.1. NCBI lineage: Eukaryota > Metazoa > Chordata > Amphibia > Anura > Bombinatoridae > Bombina > Bombina bombina. The sequence continues at coordinate 17,634,396 of NC_069509.1, read as the reverse complement.
TATATCAAAATGGGCCTAGATCAATTGGGATGTCTTCTAAAAATATATATATACATGTCAAGGGTTATTCAGGGATTCCTAAAAGTTATCAGTGTCCCAATGTAACTAGCGCTAATTTTGAAAAAAAGTGGTTTGGAAATAGCAAAGTGCTACTTGTACTTATTGCCCTATAACTTGCAAAAAAAGCAAATAACATGTAAACATTGGGTATTTCTAAACTCAGGACAAAATTTAGAAACTATTTAGCATGGGAGTTTTTTGGTGATTGTAGATGTGTAAAGGATTTTGGAGGTCAAAGTTAGAAAAAGTGTTTTTTTTTCATTTTTTCCTCATATTTTATAATTTGTTATAGTAAATTATAAGATATGATGAAAATAATGGTATCTTTAGAAAGTCCATTTAATGGCGAGAAAAACGGTATACAATATGTGTGGGTACAGTAAATGAGTAAGAGGAAAATTACAGCTAAACACAAACACCGCAAAAATGTAAAAATAGCCTTGGTCCCAAACGGACAGAAAATGGAAAAGTGCTGTGGTCATTAAGGGGTTAAATAATTCAAATATGATATTAAATCACTCTTCTCTTTTCACCTTTTATTTTTTGTGTAGTTTGGGAAATGGTATAGAAAGTAGCTGTTCTGGAAAATTTTAGTGAAAGAAATTTGAATCCATTTTCAAAACCTTCCTTGACCATTTTTTGCAATTAAATACACCTGTGGGTGGGGTTATATTTCAAAATGTTATATTGTTTCCTGTCTAAAAATTGCTTTGAACACTCTTTTTCATAGTCCTTTGTGTTTAATATCACCACCTTTATCTGATGGATTTATGGTGATACTTCTGTCCCTTACTAATTCCTTTAAAGCTGCTCTTAACTGAGGCGTTAACTTATAATCTTGATTTTTAGTCATTTCCATTTTGTTCTATGTCCTGTTCAACTAATTTATCAAATTTACTTTTGATGGCAAGTATTATCAACAAATTAGGGGCACAGCCATGGGCACATGCCTATACCTGGGTAAGTGGATGAAGCTTGTCATCTATGAACGGAAGGAAAGTGCAGATATTAAGCTGTGACTTTGTTTCATAGATGACAAATTGTTAATCAGGTCAGGAACAACACAAACCTTGCATGAATTTATGCAGGAGATTAATCCGAATGAATTTAATTTGAAGTTTACATATGAATGGAGTCAAAATAAAATTACTTTTTTAGATTTGGTAATTCAAGTTGAAGGAGACAAAATAATATCCAGTACATATGGAAAACCAACCTGGGGCAATACATTATTAATGGCAGATAGCCATCACCCTCCATATTTAATTAGAAATATCCCAAAAGGCCAATATTTGAGACATCACAGAAATTGTACTAATCTGAATAAATTTCAAGAAGAAGCGGCAGCTTTGAAAGACAGCTTTAAAGATAGAGGATATTCCAATAGCTGTTTAAAATCAGCCTTTAACACTGCAGTGAAACGTGATAGGGATACACTATTATATAAAGGGCAAAATAAAGAAAAGGAGGAAGGAAAAATAAGATTAATATCCAAATATAATAATAAATGGCAAAACACAAGAGGAATCCTACAAAAACATTTGGATGTCCAGACAAATTAATAAGGACATCATACAATTTGTGGGGGGAAGAACCTCTTGTGACAGCACGTAGGGCATTAAATGTAAAGGATACATTAGTAGCACGTAGGGCATTAAATGTAAAGGATACAGTAGTAGCACATAGGGCATTAAATGTAAAGGATACATTAGTAGCACATAGGGCATTAAATGTAAAGGATACATTAGTAGCATATAGGGCATTTAATGTAAAGGATACATTAGTAGCACGTAGGGCATTAAATGTAAAGGATACATTAGTAGCACATAGGGCATTAAATGTAAAGGATACATTAGTAGCATGTAGGGCATTAAATGTAAAGGATACATTAGTAGCACGTAGGGAATTAAATGTAAAGGATACATTAGTAGCACGTAGGGCATTAAATGTAAAGGATACATTAGTAGCACGTAGGGCATTAAATGTAAAGGATACATTAGTAGCACGTAGGGCATTAAATGTAAAGGATACATTAGTAGCACATAGGGCATTAAATGTAAAGGATACATTAGTAGCACATAGGGCATTAAATGTAAAGGATACATTAGTAGCACGTAGGGAATTAAATGTAAAGGATACATTAGTAGCACGTAGGACAATAAATGTAAAGGATACATTAGTAGCACATAGGGCATTAAATGTAAAGGATACATTAGTAGCACGTAGGGAATTAAATGTAAAGGATACATTAGTAGCACGTAGGGCATTAAATGTAAAGGATACATTAGTAGCACGTAGGGCATTAAATGTAAAGGATACATTAGTAGCACGTAGGACATTAAATGTAAAGGATACATTAGTAGCACGTAGGGCATTAAATGTAAAGAATACATTAGTAGCACGTAGGGCATTAAATGTAAAGAATACATTAGTAGCACGTAGGGCATTAAATGCAAAGGATACATTAGTAGCACGTAGGACAATAAATGTAAAGGATACATTAGTAGCACGTAGGGCATTAAATGTAAAGGATACATTAGTAGCACGTAGGGCATTAAATGTAAAGAATACATTAGTAGCACGTAGGGAATTAAATGTAAAGGATACATTAGTAGCATGTAGGGAATTAAATGTAAAGGATACATTAGTAACACGTAGGGAATTAAATGTAAAGGATACATTAGTAGCACGTAGGGCATTAAATGTAAAGGATACATTAGTAGCATGTAGGGCATTAAATGTAAAGAATACATTAGTAGCACCTAGGGAATTAAATGTAAAGGATACATTAGTAGCACGTAGGGCATTAAATGTAAAGGATACATTAGTAGCACGTAGGGAATTGAATGTAAAGGATACATTAGTAGCACGTAGGGCATTAAATGTAAAGGATACATTAGTAGCATGTAGGGCATTAAATGTAAAGGATACATTAGTAGCACGTAGGGAATTAAATGTAAAGGATACATTAGTAGCACGTAGGGAATTAAATGTAAAGGATACATTAGTAGCACCTAGGGAATTAAATGTAAAGGATACATTAGTAGCACGTAGGGCATTAAATGTAAAGGATACATTAGTAGCACGTAGGGCATTAAATGTAAAGGATACATTAGTAGCACGTAGGGCATTAAATGTAAAGGATACATTAGTAGCACATAGGGCATTAAATGTAAAGGATACATTAGTAGCACATAGGGCATTAAATGTAAAGGATACATTAGTAGCACGTAGGGAATTAAATGTAAAGGATACATTAGTAGCACGTAGGACAATAAATGTAAAGGATACATTAGTAGCACATAGGGCATTAAATGTAAAGGATACATTAGTAGCATGTAGGGCATTAAATGTTAAGGATACATTAGTAGCACGTAGGACAATAAATGTAAAGGATACATTAGTAGCACGTAGGGCATTAAATGTAAAGGATACATTAGTAGCACGTAGGGCATTAAATGTAAAGGATACATTAGTAGCACGTAGGGCATTAAATGTAAAGGATACATTAGTAGCACGTAGGACATTAAATGTAAAGGATACATTAGTAGCACGTAGGGCATTAAATGTAAAGAATACATTAGTAGCACGTAGGGCATTAAATGTAAAGAATACATTAGTAGCACGTAGGGCATTAAATGCAAAGGATACATTAGTAGCACGTAGGACAATAAATGTAAAGGATACATTAGTAGCACGTAGGGCATTAAATGTAAAGGATACATTAGTAGCACGTAGGGCATTAAATGTAAAGAATACATTAGTAGCACGTAGGGAATTAAATGTAAAGGATACATTAGTAGCATGTAGGGAATTAAATGTAAAGGATACATTAGTAGCACGTAGGGAATTAAATGTAAAGGATACATTAGTAGCACGTAGGGCATTAAATGTAAAGGATACATTAGTAGCATGTAGGGCATTAAATGTAAAGAATACATTAGTAGCACCTAGGGAATTAAATGTAAAGGATACATTAGTAGCACGTAGGGCATTAAATGTAAAGGATACATTAGTAGCACGTAGGGAATTGAATGTAAAGGATACATTAGTAGCACGTAGGGCATTAAATGTAAAGGATACATTAGTAGCATGTAGGGCATTAAATGTAAAGGATACATTAGTAGCACGTAGGGAATTAAATGTAAAGGATACATTAGTAGCACGTAGGGAATTAAATGTAAAGGATACATTAGTAGCATGTAGGGCATTAAAAGTAAAGGATACATTAGTAGCATGTAGGGCATTAAATGTAAAGGATACATTAGTAGCACGTAGGACATTAAATGTAAAGGATACATTAGTAGCATGTAGGGAATTAAATGTAAAGTATACATTAGTAGCACATAGGGCATTAAATGTAAAGGATACATTAGTAGCACGTAGGGCATAAATGTAAAGGATACATTAGTAGCACGTAGGACATTAAATGTAAAGGATACATTAGTAGCACGTAGGGCATTAAATGTAAAGGATACATTAGTAGCACGTAGGGCATTAAATGTAAAGGATACATTAGTAGCACATAGGGCATTAAATGTAAAGGATATATTAGTAGCACGTAGGGCATTAAATGTAAAGAATACATTAGTAGCACATAGGGCATTAAATGTAAAGGATACATTAGTAGCACATAGGGCATTAAATGTAAAGGATACATTAGTAGCACGTAGGGAATTAAATGCAAAGGATACATTAGTAGCACGTAGGGCATTAAATGTAAAGGATACATTAGTAGCACGTAGGGAATTAAATGTAAAGGATACATTAGTAGCACATAGGGCATTAAATGTAAAGGATTCATTAATAGCACGTAGGGCATTAAATGTAAAGGATACATTAGTAGCACGTAGGGCATTAAATGTAAAGGATACATTAGTAGCACGTAGGGCATTAAATGTAAAGGATACATTAGTAGCACGTAGGGCATTAAATGTAAAGGATACATTAGTAGCACCTAGGGAATTAAATGTAAAGGATACATTAGTAGCACGTAGGGCATTAAATGTAAAGGATACATTAGTAGCACGTAGGGCATTTAATGTAAAGGATACATTAGTAGCATGTAGGGCATTAAATGTAAAGGATACATTAGTAGCACGTAGGGCATTAAATGTAAAGGATACATTAGTAGCATGTAGGGCATTAAATGTAAAGGATACATTAGTAGCACGTAGGGAATTAAATGTAAAGGATACATTAGTAGCACATAGGGCATTAAATGTAAAGGATACATTAGTAGCACGTAGGGCATTAAATGTAAAGGATACATTAGTAGCACATAGGGCATTAAATGTAAAGGATACATTAGTAGCACATAGGACATTAAATGTAAAGGATACATTAGTAGCACGTAGGGAATTAAATGTAAAGGATACATTAGTAGCACGTAGGGAATTAAATGTAAAGGATACATTAGTAGCACATAGGGCATTAAATGTAAAGATTACATTAGTAGCACGTAGGGCATTAAATGTAAAGGATACATTAGTAGCATGTAGGGCATTACATGTAAAGGATACATTAGTAGCACGTAGGGAATTAAATGTAAAGGATACATTAGTAGCATGTAGGGCATTAAATGTAAAGGATACATTAGTAGCACGTAGGGCATTAAATGTAAAGGATACATTAGTAGCATGTAGGGCATTAAATGTAAAGGATACATTAGTAGCACGTAGGGAATTAAATGTAAAGGATACATTAGTAGCACATAGGGCATTAAATGTAAAGGATACATTAGTAGCACGTAGGGCATTAAATGTAAAGGATACATTAGTAGTACATAGGGCATTAAATGTAAAGGATACATTAGTAGCACGTAGGACATTAAATGTAAAGGATACATTAGTAGCACGTAGGGAATTAAATGTAAAGTATACATTAGTAGCACATAGGGCATTAAATGTAAAGGATACATTAGTAGCACGTAGGGCATAAATGTAAAGGATACATTAGTAGCACGTAGGACATTAAATGTAAAGGATACATTAGTAGCACGTAGGGCATTAAATGTAAAGGATACATTAGTAGCACGTAGGGCATTAAATGTAAAGGATACATTAGTAGCACATAGGGCATTAAATGTAAAGGATACATTAGTAGCACGTAGGGCATTAAATGTAAAGGATACATTAGTAGCACATAGGGCATTAAATGTAAAGGATACATTAGTAGCACATAGGGCATTAAATGTAAAGGATACATTAGTAGCACGTAGGGAATTAAATGCAAAGGATACATTAGTAGCACGTAGGGCATTAAATGTAAAGGATACATTAGTAGCACGTAGGGAATTAAATGTAAAGGATACATTAGTAGCACATAGGGCATTAAATGTAAAGGATTCATTAATAGCACGTAGGGCATTAAATGTAAAGGATACATTAGTAGCACGTAGGGCATTAAATGTAAAGGATACATTAGTAGCACGTAGGGCATTAAATGTAAAGGATACATTAGTAGCACGTAGGGCATTAAATGTAAAGGATACATTAGTAGCACCTAGGGAATTAAATGTAAAGGATACATTAGTAGCACGTAGGGCATTAAATGTAAAGGATACATTAGTAGCACGTAGGGCATTAAATGTAAAGGATACATTAGTATCATGTAGGGCATTAAATGTAAAGGATACATTAGTAGCACGTAGGGCATTAAATGTAAAGGATACATTAGTAGCATGTAGGGCATTAAATGTAAAGGATACATTAGTAGCACGTAGGGAATTAAATGTAAAGGATACATTAGTAGCACATAGGGCATTAAATGTAAAGGATACATTAGTAGCACGTAGGGCATTAAATGTAAAGGATACATTAGTAGCACATAGGGCATTAAATGTAAAGGATACATTAGTAGCACGTAGGGCAATAAATGTACAGGATACATTAGTAGCACGTAGGGCATAAATGTAAAGGATACATTAGTAGCACGTAGGACATTAAATGTAAAGGATACATTAGTAGCACGTAGGGCATTAAATGTAAAGGATACATTAGTAGCACGTAGGGCATTAAATGTAAAGGATACATTAGTAGCACATAGGGCATTAAATGTAAAGGATATATTAGTAGCAAGTAGGGCATTAAATGTAAAGGATACATTAGTAGCACATAGGGCATTAAATGTAAAGGATACTTTAGTAGCACATAGGGCATTAAATGTAAAGGATACATTAGTAGCACATAGGGAATTAAATGTAAAGTATACATTAGTAGCACATAGGGCATTAAATGTAAAGGATACATTAGTAGCACGTAGGGCATAAATGTAAAGGATACATTAGTAGCACGTAGGACATTAAATGTAAAGGATACATTAGTAGCACGTAGGGCATTAAATGTAAAGGATACATTAGTAGCACGTAGGGCATTAAATGTAAAGGATACATTAGTAGCACATAGGGCATTAAATGTAAAGGATATATTAGTAGCAAGTAGGGCATTAAATGTAAAGGATACATTAGTAGCACATAGGGCATTAAATGTAAAGGATACTTTAGTAGCACATAGGGCATTAAATGTAAAGGATACATTAGTAGCACGTAGGGAATTAAATGCAAAGGATACATTAGTAGCACGTAGGGCATTAAATGTAAAGGATACATTAGTAGCACGTAGGGAATTAAATGTAAAGGATACATTAGTAGCACATAGGGCATTAAATGTAAAGGATTCATTAATAGCACGTAGGGCATTAAATGTAAAGGATACATTAGTAGCACGTAGGGCATTAAATGTAAAGGATACATTAGTAGCACGTAGGGCATTAAATGTAAAGGATACATTAGTAGCACGTAGGGCATTAAATGTAAAGGATACATTAGTAGCACCTAGGGAATTAAATGTAAAGGATACATTAGTAGCACGTAGGGCATTAAATGTAAAGGATACATTAGTAGCACGTAGGGCATTAAATGTAAAGGATACATTAGTAGCATGTAGGGCATTAAATGTAAAGGATACATTAGTAGCACGTAGGGCATTAAATGTAAAGGATACATTAGTAGCATGTAGGGCATTAAATGTAAAGGATACATTAGTAGCACGTAGGGAATTAAATGTAAAGGATACATTAGTAGCACATAGGGCATTAAATGTAAAGGATACATTAGTAGCACGTAGGGCATTAAATGTAAAGGATACATTAGTAGCACATAGGGCATTAAATGTAAAGGATACATTAGTAGCACATAGGACATTAAATGTAAAGGATACATTAGTAGCACGTAGGGAATTAAATGTAAAGGATACATTAGTAGCACGTAGGGAATTAAATGTAAAGGATACATTAGTAGCACATAGGGCATTAAATGTAAAGGATACATTAGTAGCACGTAGGGCATTAAATGTAAAGGATACATTAGTAGCATGTAGGGCATTACATGTAAAGGATACATTAGTAGCACATAGGGCATTAAATGTAAAGAATACATTAGTAGCACATAGGGCATTAAATGTAAAGGATACATTAGTAGCATGTAGGGAATTAAATGTAAAGGATACATTAGTAGCATGTAGGACATTAAATGTAAAGGATACATTAGTAGCACGTAGGGCATTAAATGTAAAGGATACATTAGTAGCATGTAGGGCATTAAATGTAAAGGATACATTAGTAGCACATAGGGAATTAAATGTAAAGGATACATTAGTAGCACGTAGGGAATTAAATGTAAAGGATACATTAGTAGCACATAGGGCATTAAATGTAAAGATTACATTAGTAGCACGTAGGGCATTAAATGTAAAGGATACATTAGTAGCATGTAGGGCATTACATGTAAAGGATACATTAGTAGCACGTAGGGAATTAAATGTAAAGGATACATTAGTAGCATGTAGGGCATTAAATGTAAAGGATACATTAGTAGCACGTAGGGCATTAAATGTAAAGGATACATTAGTAGCATGTAGGGCATTAAATGTAAAGGATACATTAGTAGCACGTAGGGAATTAAATGTAAAGGATACATTAGTAGCACATAGGGCATTAAATGTAAAGGATACATTAGTAGCACGTAGGGCATTAAATGTAAAGGATACATTAGTAGTACATAGGGCATTAAATGTAAAGGATACATTAGTAGCACGTAGGACATTAAATGTAAAGGATACATTAGTAGCACGTAGGGAATTAAATGTAAAGTATACATTAGTAGCACATAGGGCATTAAATGTAAAGGATACATTAGTAGCACGTAGGGCATAAATGTAAAGGATACATTAGTAGCACGTAGGACATTAAATGTAAAGGATACATTAGTAGCACGTAGGGCATTAAATGTAAAGGATACATTAGTAGCACGTAGGGCATTAAATGTAAAGGATACATTAGTAGCACATAGGGCATTAAATGTAAAGGATACATTAGTAGCACGTAGGGCATTAAATGTAAAGGATACATTAGTAGCACATAGGGCATTAAATGTAAAGGATACATTAGTAGCACATAGGGCATTAAATGTAAAGGATACATTAGTAGCACGTAGGGAATTAAATGCAAAGGATACATTAGTAGCACGTAGGGCATTAAATGTAAAGGATACATTAGTAGCACGTAGGGAATTAAATGTAAAGTATACATTAGTAGCACATAGGGCATTAAATGTAAAGGATACATTAGTAGCACGTAGGGCATAAATGTAAAGGATACATTAGTAGCACGTAGGACATTAAATGTAAAGGATACATTAGTAGCACGTAGGGCATTAAATGTAAAGGATACATTAGTAGCATGTAGGGCATTAAATGTAAAGGATACATTAGTAGCACGTAGGGAATTAAATGTAAAGGATACATTAGTAGCACATAGGGCATTAAATGTAAAGGATACATTAGTAGCACGTAGGGCATTAAATGTAAAGGATACATTAGTAGTACATAGGGCATTAAATGTAAAGGATACATTAGTAGCATGTAGGGCATTAAATGTAAAGGATACATTAGTAGCACATAGGGCATTAAATGTAAAGGATACATTAGTAGCACGTAGGGCATTAAATGTAAAGGATACATTAGTAGTACATAGGGCATTAAATGTAAAGGATACATTAGTAGCATGTAGGGCATTAAATGTAAAGGATACATTAGTAGCACGTAGGGCATTAAATGTAAAGGATACATTAGTAGCACGTAGGGCATTAAATGTAAAGGATACATTAGTAGCACATAGGACATTAAATGTAAAGGATACATTAGTAGCACGTAGGGAATTAAATGTAAAGGATACATTAGTAGCACGTAGGGAATTAAATGTAAAGGATACATTAGTAGCACATAGGGCATTAAATGTAAAGGATACATTAGTAGCACGTAGGGCATTAAATGTAAAGGATACATTAGTAGCATGTAGGGCATTACATGTAAAGGATACATTAGTAGCACGTAGGGAATTAAATGTAAAGGATACATTAGTAGCATGTAGGGCATTAAATGTAAAGGATACATTAGTAGCACGTAGGGAATTAAATGTAAAGGATACATTAGTAGCACGTAGGGAATTAAATGTAAAGGATACATTAGTAGCACATAGGGCATTAAATGTAAAGGATACATTAGTAGCATGTAGGGCATTAAATGTAAAGGATACATTTGTAGCACGTAGGGAATTAAATGTAAAGGATACATTAGTAGCACGTAGGACATTAAATGTAAAGGATACATTAGTAGCACGTAGGGCATTAAATGTAAAGGATACATTAGTAGCACGTAGGACAATAAATGTAAAGGATACATTAGTAGCACGTAGGGCATTAAATGTAAAGGATACATTAGTAGCACGTAGGGCATTAAATGTAAAGGATACATTAGTAGCACGTAGGGCATTAAATGTAAAGGATACATTAGTAGCATGTAGGGCATTAAATGTAAAGGATACATTAGTAGCACATAGGGCATTAAATGTAAAGGATACATTAGTAGCATGTAGGGAATTAAATGTAAAGGATACATTAGTAGCACGTAGGGAATTAAATGTAAAGGATACATTAGTAGCACATAGGACATTAAATGTAAACGATACATTAGTAGCATGTAGGGCATTAAATGTAAAGGATACATTAGTAGCACGTAGGGCATTAAATGTAAAGGATACATTAGTAGCACGTAGGGCATTAAATGTAAAGGATACATTAGTACATAGCCACTACGTAAAACCACCTAAGCGATCAAATTGGTTACAAACCCAGTTGAACAAGGAAGGAAATACAAAATGTCACAAATGTTCAGTTTGCTGCAAGATGCAACAAGGCAGTTTTTTTCTAGACAAATTCAGAAAATCAAAAGGAAAATAAATTGTAGAAGTGAAGAAGTTATATATTTAGTATTTTGTAACTGCACGATGTACTATGTAGGTAAAACCTACAGGGAATTTAAATAACGAATTAAAGAACATAAAAGGGACATCAAAAATAAAGCAATGAGTAGTAATGAATCCCACTATTTCTAAACAGTTCACAATAGCAATGCTGAGATTCTGACATTTATAAGGTTGGAAAAAATAGATTTAATGAAAAGAGGGGGAAATTTGGAAAAACTACTGTTGCAGAGGGAACGCAAATGGATATTTAATTTAAAGTCTTTAAAACTGATAGGATTGAATGAAGAAATAAATTATGCACCCTTCCTGTAAATAATATTCTCCCTAAAAATGTGGGTTTTTATAAAATTTAAAAACTACATAAATAATAATTCTAAATTTAAAATGATTGATAAAAAAATCTTTTTGTTGTTGAAAAAAGCCATTTGTTAATTTTTGAAAATGAAATTAATTTAAATAAATATATTTATATAGGGTTAGATTGCTGCAATAATATAGAGAATGAATAGGTAAAATAAAAATAAGTGGTGGTTGAGTGTATCTTCTAGTATTATGATTAGGCTTATACACAAGAAACTATTCAGATTGAAACCGAGGTATATTATTGAAACTTAAGTATTCTAATTGTAGAAATTGTATAGCAATGTATATACTAAAATGAACAACTAATGATGCCACTGTATCTAGTATAATTTATTAACAATGTATGACTATATGCTATGGCAACATTTCACTAATGTGGGCGGAGTAAAATGATAAGTTAAAGGTCAGAACTTTTGAACCACTCAGAATGCAGAGACAGGATTCACAAGGGTGAAATGCGCATTGCTATAACAGTTTGTTCCAACTTAGGGGTCAAAAGTTAAACCCCTTCCTTCAGACCTTAGGAATATTCCGACCCAGGTGGTGAAGACACGGACACTCTCTCAAAGAGTTTGCTGCATAGGATATAGAGCAGGCACGGAAGGAGCTGGACTTGCACCCGCCATCAGGAAATAGTTCATGTATAGCCGTGTATATCGAGACGCTCTGCAGGACATTTTTGGCCATGAACATAAGAGCAGGAATATCGCTCTGTAACCTGACCAATGTACGCCAGAAAGGCTACACCTGGTAAGGTAGGCAATCAACTTAATCTTAAGCCATAAAACCCTGGAGGTGTAGTATGAACATTTACTATTCAAGTAGTTAAAATGAAATGGTCGTGAAAAGTGCCCTATACATTTTCAAATGCAGAGTGAGAGGTTTCCTATTTCCATATCCTCTTGTTCTTGTATATTAGAAAGTAGCCTTAAAGTTGTATATTTCCACCATCCGTTGGACAGGATTACAAATATCACCTATGTTGATTTTTTTTATGAGTGGGCTCATTCTTTAGGTCTTTTCCTATGGTTAATAAATGACATAGTTATTTTTATGTTTTATTTTGTTTATTTCTATTTCATGCAGCTATTACCACAGAATGTTTTATTTGCATTTTTTGTTGCTTTAAAACTGTCTTTTCCTTTTCTCAGGTATATCTATATTTAATCAGGTAATATACTTAGGTGCTGGATAAGGGAGGTCTCAGTTCCCCAGGGACTCTGGTGTCCCCTACCCTTTACGTGTGTTCTTTGGTCTCACTAACCCGAAAAGCTTTAATTTAATTTGCACTCCAGCAAAAGTGTTTACTTTCAAAATGTAATATGGGCGCAAATTAACGTTGTTGCGATACTACTTATCACTACTCATACTAACAATAGCGCACCACTTGTAATTTGGCTCCTTGGTGGTACTGACCAAAGTTCAGAAATCTTTATCTGACAAAAATAAAGTCAAGCTTTATGTCTCTTTCACCTTTAGACAACACTGATCAAAATCCTGTAAAAGGGGAAATACCAAGGGGTGTGTTCTGTCTTACTGCAATATGAAGATTATATATGGAAGGAAGGGCCTTATTAATAAATAATACTACATATAATATAGAATCCAAAAGATGCAAAAGCATCCTTCAAAAAGTTCAGCAACGTATGAACATAGTCCCAGTGGGTAGTCCTATCTTATAAGTAGTATCAAAGGATATATGTTCAGAGGGCTCCCTGGGACTAAAGTCGTGTAGATTTCTGAAAGAAACACCTTTAGGGAATACAACAAAATAGGGGCACCACATAGCATAATGCAACTTATCAATAATGATCAATATCAAGCAGAAAGAAGCTACAGACATGAAACACCTACAGGTGCCTTAAACTTTGATTTTGCAGCCTAAGAAGCTGGCTGCACATTCAACTAACAGCTTGGTAAACTATTCTTTTGCCATCTGGTTTTGTCTAATATATAATAGATTTTGTTTATTAGTTTGGCCTGGAGTGATTACTGCATTTGGATCTCGGATGTTTTGTTTACTTATGTGACATGGTCTCTGTATATGACCGTATACCACTGTGTATTCTACATGATTCACTGTCAATGCTCAATCCTCCCGATGTTCTACATATAATTATCTTTCAATATCTGACCACTGGTCGGAAAGATCTAAAGCTATAACCAGGGCTGTTGGGACAGTTATTTTAAAATTCTGATTATCCTAGCTTGTGAAGGAACAATCTAGATTTTATTAAAGACACAGAGACAAATATTTAGCTTTATCTTTCTTTTGCTACTCAATGCAGCATTTTAAAGACAATAAACTTGGTGAGAACGTTACAGAAAAGAACAGCACAAAGAATAGACACAATTAGCAAAATAAATGACTAAATTTGAACAAGCTGAAAATGACCAATGCAACCTCCTCTTTCTTTTTTGATGCTCATGGAAGAAGACTTTAAAACAATAGAGTATAAACAAAACCTTGCTAATAATAAAACTCCAATGCAGAGAATCGAGAGAAAGTTGTACAGTACATGACAAGATAAAAACTTCTTCCATTTCACGGAAAGAAGTCTGGTAAATCTTGATTGAAGATCAGACTAATATGATGTCATTGATGGAACGAAGCCTGTTTGCTGTAAATCATCCTGGTTAGATGTTAACAGAAATAAAATATAATAAATATTAAGACATGAATAAAAGGGTGGGTACTACAGAGGTGGGAATATATTGGTCTTTGTGTATTTAATAAAATGTAGATTATTCCTTCATAAAATAGGATAATCTGAATTTTATTACAAGACCAGAGACTTCATATTTTGCTAGTTCAAAGCAAATAATTAAATAAATGAAACAAGGCACGTTGAATAGGTTTAAAATAAAATAAAAAAAAAAATAGAATCAGAGGACCAATCTGCTTTGTGTAAAATTTGTTGAAGAGGAGCAGATTTAAAAAATCCTTTAGAAGCTGTGGATCCTCTTACAGAATGAGCAGAAAAAGACAAATCTATGCCTGCTTCTTTCAAAATCCATTTAACCCACCTAGCTATAGTGCTGGAAGTGACAGGGGCATGAGGAGGGATGAAAGAGATCAGATGCCATTCTAAGAGAATATGTTTTAAATTCATATTATTCAGAGAAATGGTTCAGAAGGTAAATATGGATAGAAAATAGTGGAAAAACAAGTTTTAGTTCTTCGAGATAAAAGAAAAGTAAAGACTTCTGGAGATAAACGTTTAGAATTAAAGTCTAAAACTTTAAAATCAGAGACCCTACAAAAGGATATGAGACAAAGGATAGTAGCAAAGCGCAAAGAGAGAGAGGATTCAAGTGTAGTTTTAAAACAACATAATTAGCGCAATAAGTGATAATTCTACTCACCAGATTTAAATGATGAAAGTGCCTTTATTTATTTACAAGGAATAAAAACTTTGTTTCTGTGCACAGCACCTGGCAATTACAGACAACTGATAACTGGAAGGTCTTTGAAATGCAGATCACAACCTGCGGCGGGGTTTCCGGATAGCCCGCCCTCAGTGAGTCAGTTCTGTTCTCGGGTGCTCCTGACGGATGTGAACCCCAACGCGTTTCCCCCGGTACTCGCCGGGCTTTATCAAGGGGATATTGTCCAAAAAAAGATGTTCCCAGAGAAGAATTTACAACTATTTATGCCATAATTGCACAAGCTGTTTGTAAATAATTTCAGTGAGAAACCAAAAGTTTGTGAAAAAATTTGTGAAAAAGTGAACGATTTTTTGTATTTGATTGCATTTGGCGGTGAAATGGTGGCATATATATTCTTCCTTCTCTAAATGTTTTAATTTTTTAACACATTTTTTAGGCTTTTTAATTTCTGTCTCATTAAATTGATCAGTGGACTAAAAAACAGGAGTCTGACATTATGTCAGAGTACTCACTAGATGAACCCGAAACTGAAGGGGAGTCATGTTTAATAATTTTACGTTTAAGATAAGACCTATTCTTCTCTCTCATTACAATACCCTTGGGAGAAAGGGTTCTTTCTGCAGCTGTTTTAACCCTAGGAGTATTCATTTCATATAATAGGTTACGAGATCTTGAAATTAGTTTTTTGTTGGTTTTAACAGCAATACAAGAGGATTTGCATTTAATTGCCCTTTTGGAAACCCCAGGCTTATTTGTAGATATATTTTTTTTAATTTAAGACATCAGTTACCCCAGGGAATTGTCTATCATATTTGGAATATCTTCTAAAGTAAAATAATTTTTTGAATTTTGAGACATTTTTAAAACTAATAATTTAAATAAAGATGGAATCAAAATGTCTTACAATAAAATATGGAAGCAGTAAATATTAATAAAAATGTATATAAACAATATTGAAAAATGTAATAAAAAATATATATGTAAGTGTAATGAGGATATTGAACCACCAGAGGGCAATATCAACTAACAAATGAGAAAGAATGTGAAAACTAAGTGAAAATAATATCAATAAACTAATAGAAAGTTTGTAGTTAGTCAGTAGCTTAGGATAGACGGATCCAGTAAAAATTAATGAAGGCCGGGAAGATAGCCATGATACAGTTAAAGGGATACTGAACCCAATTTTTTTCTTTCGTGATTCCGATAGAGCATGAAATTTTAAGCAACTTTCTAATTTACTCCTATTATCAAATTGTCTTCATTCTCTTAGTATGTTTATTTGAAAAGCAAGAATGTAAGTTTAGATACCGGCCCATTTTTAGTGAACAACCTGGGTTGTCCTTGCTGATTAGACAGCACCAATAAACAAGTGCTGTCCATGTTCCTGAACCAACAATTTGCTGGCTCCTTAGCTTAGATGCCTTCTTTTTCAAATAAATATAACAAGACAACGAAGAAAAATTGATAATAGAAGTAAATTAGAAAGTTGCTTAAAATTGCATGTTCTATCTGAATCATGAAAGAAAAAAATTGGGTTCAGTGTCCATTTGAGAAACCGCCCCTAAGATAGCGTTGGTGTAACATGACTGCAGTGTGGTCGAGAAGATGGAAGGAAAAACTAAATGCTGGCCGAATAAGCAGCAAAAGATAGTGGAGCGTTAAAATAGGTGAAGGAAAGGGGAGGAATTAATATAAAGGAACCAGAAGAACCGGAATGGGGACAAACTAAAATAACATTTTATATTATATGGTTTGATGCATAATGGAATGAGTGTGTTGGAAGGTTATTAGTTAGATAGCTTTTTTACTGTAACCAATAGAAGTTATATTTTATCTCATGTTTATAAAGCTACATTCTATCTATAGAAGGTGACGGTCTAACGGCGCTAACTTGAGGACCTAAGCTCCTATAGGTAATGGGTCTCAAGTTACCCATAAATAGGTTATGAACAGACCAGTGATATGTGTAAGGAGCGCCTAAAATAAAGGCCAGGTCAGGTAGAATTCAATATGATGAAAAGTCTAACAGCAATGTGCTAGAATTAATTAAAATTGTCACCATATATGCCAACGCGTTTCGGCCCACCAATAGGGCCTTTTTCAAGACTCACAGACAATTTTGCTCATAATCATATTTGTTTTTATGTTCTGAATTGTATCCTGTATTTTATCTTGTCTCACATTGCCTGTATTTTATCTTGTCTCACATTGCCTGTATTTTATCTTGTCTCACATTGCCTGTATTTTATCTTGTCTCACATTGCCTGTATTTTATCTTGTCTCACATTGCCTGTATTTTATCTTGTCTCACATTGCCTGTATTTTATCTTGTCTCACATTACCTGTATTTTATCTTGTCTCACATTGCCTGTATTTTATCTTGTCTCACATTGCCTGTATTTTATCTTGTCTCACATTGCCTGTATTTTATCTTGTCTCACATTGCCTGTATTTTATCTTGTCTCACATTGCCTGTATTTTATCTTGTCTCACATTGCCTGTATTTTATCTTGTCTCACATTGCCTGTATTTTATCTTGTCTCACATTGCCTGTATTTTATCTTGTCTCACATTGCCTGTATTTTATCTTGTCTCACATTGCCTGTATTTTATCTTGTCTCACATTGCCTGTATTTTATCTTGTCTCACATTACCTGTATTTTATCTTGTCTCACATTGCCTGTATTTTTCCATAATCCAATTGCATTATGTATTAGCTTATATTGTGTATTGTTTTTTAGTCACTACTATGGATCCATGTACTTTGTTTTAATTTGTTCTAATTTATGCTATTGATTGTTGTTGCTTTATGCACTATTAAATATATCTGACATTACAATTTTAATTAATTATATCACATTGCTGTTAGACTTTTCATCATATTGAATTCTACCTGACCTGGCCTTTATTTTAGGCGCTCCTTATACATTCTATCTATCATCTAAAGGTGTAAATACTTTTTGAGTCAGTTCTTCTTTGACTTAGTTTAACTAAGTATTATGTGTTATTGATCAGTCTAATGGTAGTAACAAACTCTAATGTACGTGTTAGAACAAAGACAATAACACATAGTATAATACTCAGTAGTACTGGAAAGAAAAGCACAAAGAATAGACATAATAAGCCAATGGAAAGGCTAAATTTGAATAAGCTGAAAATAATGACCAATCAGAGTCCCCGGAATGACCATATACTGTCCATTGAGCACCCAAACCTCCTCTTTCTTTTGCTGCTCAGAGAAAAGATAGGTGCTCTCTACATTTGTTCACATTGTGCATTATTTTGTTCTTCCGCTTGTTTTTTTATTGTCAAAGCTACTACTTTTTTCATTTATCCTGTTTTTCATCATTTACTAGTTCAATTTAATTTTGTTTAAATAACCAGAGCAATTTCCTCAATACTATAGGGTTATTTTTACACTTTTATTCTTTCAATAACATTCAGTGTTTCATAGAGAAAAAGTATTTTGTCCAATCTATAAATGATCATATAGTTCATTTCCTCTCAAGGTCAGTCACAAATCCCTCTCACTTCTCTGTACTATGAACCCTCAGAGAACCTTCTGCTCTCAGCAAATACGTCTGTTTGTCATGATCTTCAGCTAAGTAATAATATTATAATTTATTGCTTATTTCCCTGTAAGTCTCCCTTCTTGGGCTCCCACCACAGATAACTATTGTACAGTATATTTTACACACTCTGTTTCTGTCTTTCTCAAAACTCAAAGCAATTAAAAACAGTTACCTGCTCACTTCCTCAAACTTGTATGAAAAAAGGAGAATTTAGTACAATATATTCTCCAAGCCATGTAACTAACCTGCTCACATCAAGGCGAATCTCATAGGTAAGTCCTACTGTAATAAATTGTAATATGTCATCCATTTAATATTAGTTGTACTGTGCACTCATGCCTGTGGCTGTCTTTGTACACAGTGCATCTCTAACTGCAACATAAATAGACATTGCTGGGTAATGGTCTTGGTTCAATTTCAATTGTTAGCTTTTGTAATTAGCAAAAACTGAGCCAAAGCTGCTCTCAAAGGGGTCTATTTGTTATAGCAAATCAGGTTCGCCCGACATCGCTAAATGCAGACAGCATACGCTGTCAGTATTTACCATTACATAAGCATCTCACAAGAAATGCCTGTGCAATGCCGCCCCTGCACATTTGAAGCCATTGGGCCACTAGAGGGTGTCAATCATCCCGATTAAATTGGGGTGATTGCAGAAGAGTTAAGGAGCAGTGGTCTTATGACCCAGCAGCTATGCAGGGAGATAGCAGCATCCGCTGCTTATTAAATCTACCCCTAAATGTCTGCTGATTACAAACAGCCAATGGTTGAAAATGTGTGCATGTGTGTGTATGTTTGTATCTGTGTTTATGTGTATGTATGTGTGCATGTGTGTATGTGTGTTTATGTGTATGTGTGTGTATTTTGTGTTTGGGTGTGTATATGTGTGTATGCCGTGTGCATGTGTGTTAATGCTTGTGTATGCAGTAGGTATGTATGTGTTTGTCTGCCTGTATGTATGAGTGTTGTGCCTGTGTATGTGTGTGTGTGTGTTTGGGTGTGAGTAGGTGTGTGGACATGTGTGTTTTTTTGTATATGTGTATACATGTGTGTTTGTGTGTGCATATGTGTGTGTGTGACTGTGTATGTGTGTGTGTGTCTGCTTAAGTATGTGGGTGTGAGTAGGTGTGTGGACATGTGTGTTTTTTTGTATATGTGTATACATGTGTGTTTGTGTGTGCATATGTGTGTGTGTGACTGTGTATGTGTGTGTGTGTCTGCTTAAGTATGTGGGTGTGAGTAGGTGTGTGGACATGTGTGTTTTTTGTATATGTGTATACATGTGTGTTCGTGTGTGTGTTTGTGTGTGTGTATAAGTATGTATGTGTGTGTGTATGGGTAGACTTGATGAGCCTTTTTGGTTCTTATCTACCATCAAATTCTATGTATCTATGTGTGTGTATATGTGCTTGTAGCTGTATTTGTTTGTGTGTGTTTACTATGTGTGTGTGTGTGTTTGTGTGTGTATAAGTGTGTATTTCTATGTGTGTGTCTATGTGTGTGTGTGCCTGTTTAAGTATGTATGTGTATGTTACTGTCTATGTGTATATGTGTGTGTATGTGTGTGTATGTGTTTATGTGTGTGACTGTGTATGTGTGTGACTGTTTATGTGTGTGTGTTTTGCCTTTTTTGTGCACAACCCTTGGGGCTCAGAAGTACTTATTGTCTCCTCTAGGTCTGTCTCATTGTCCTCTGAACTTTCTGTCTTATTATCTCACACTCTTGCATCTGCACTTTGTATAAACCTAAGTCTCAGCAGCATCCGTTACTTGTTGATATCTTGTTTAGGTTCATTTTTAAACCTAACTATGGAGTTGATCACAATCCTTTAAAAAAAATGTTATCAAATTATCTACAAAATCCCCCACAGACATTAATGGGGATATTCTGTAGAAAATGGTTGCTGATTGGTGGTTGCACATATATGTCTCTTGTCATTGGTCTACTGATGTGTTCATCTAGCTTTCAGTAGCGCATCAATGCTTCTTCAATAAAGGATACCAAGAAAATTATGCAAAATTAATAATAGAAGGCAATTGGAAAGTTGTTTAAAATTGTATGCTCTATTTGAATAGTGAAATCAAAATGTTAGGTTTCATTTCCCTTTAAGACGTGCACGCTCCTGAGCTCACCTAGGATTATTTTTAACAAAGGATACTAAGCAAAGTTGCCAATAGAAGTTAACTGGAAAATTGTTTAAAATGTCATGCTCTATCTAATCCCTTTAAGTTTAAATTTGACTTTACTGTTCTTATAAGAAAATGTTATATTTTTATTCCCAGATAAACTAATCAAAGCAGACAAAGGCATAAAGTCCAGAAGGCTATAGTGGAATTGTTAAACAAAGCTCTAGGAGACTGATTTATCCTCTGTGTGTTTGTTTAAGCTTAGTAGCCACACATGGAAGGGCGGCTTGTGAGTCTGGTGCATTTCCTGCTGGGATATCACTTAGTGCCGGATGACCTAAAGCTGTCTGCTCTGGTGATATTATCTAAGAAGCTTTATCAGTACCAGAAGGTTCCTCAATTAAGTTTAGAAAGGTGCATTTTAGCTTGAGAGCTGTCTATCTCATGACACAGGGGTCTGGGTGTAAAGGAAAGAAACTTGCATTTCAAAATAATGCTCAGAAGATATATTGTGAGATTTCTCTTTATTATGGTGAGTTATTCATCATCAGGCCCTTAGTCATACCTGAAAGAAATATCAAGCACATATAGTATACAGAGGCAAATGCAGAAAGCGGTTCAAGATTTGACAATATTATCATCAGTGAAACCAAGAACAAGGCGTGCATGAGCAAAAATACATAGGGGGATATCTATCAAGCCGTCAACTTTGTTACATTCGATGGCACCAATACGCTCGCCTAACATTGCGGCCGCGGACCTGAATACGATCTCCATATCTATAAAAAAAGCTGCGCACCAAGTAAAGGGCGATGAGTAGCAAACTGTTGTTAACTAGCAGTCATAGATCTTGCTGCTCTTCGGCTTTTTACCAGCTTTATTTATACCCTGTCACTAAACACTGCCACTATACTAAAATGTTTAACCCTTATCCCACCGCTTCCGGACCCCACCGCAACTTTAATAAAATTATTAACCCCCTGGCCTCCCACATCACTACCATTAACTAAACCTATTAGCCCCTAAACCGCCAGCCCCCCACATAGCCATAAACTAAATTAAGCTATTAACCCCTAAACCGAACAACCTGCTAACTTTACATTAAAATTACCTCATCCCTATCTTATAATAAATTAAAACTTACCTTTAGAATTAAAATAAACTATATTAAACTATTAATTAACCTACCCTAACTATTATACTACAATTACATTAAACTAACAATTAAATTAACTATATATTACATATTTAAAAACCTAACCCTACTCATATTATTTAAATCTACTATTAAAAATTACTAAATTACAAAAAATAAAAACTAACAGGTAGATTACGAGTTTTGCGTTAGGCTGAAAAAGCAGCGTTAACAGGTGCTAACGCTGCTTTTTCACTGCCGCTGGTATTAAGAGTCTTGCAGGTTTAGGGGCACAGCACACTTTTTTGGCCTTACTGCAAAATGACTTACGTAAACTTCGTAAAGTCTTTTTTCTATGGGGCTTCCATAGCGCTGATATTACGAGTCTGTCCTGGGAGGCCAAAAAGTGAGCGGTACACCCTACCCTGTCAAGATTTCTACCGCATTTTAAAGTCAGTAGTTATGAGTTTTATGGTACAACGCCGTAACATAAAACTCATAACTAAAGTTCTAAAAAGTACACTAACACCCATAAACTGTCTATTAACCTCTACCTCTTATCCGAGGCCCTCCCGCATCGCAAACACTAAAATACATTTTTTAACCCCTAATCTGCCGCTCTGGACATCGCCGCCACCTACATTATATTTTTAACCCCTAATCTGCTGCCCCCAACATCGCCAACACCTACATTATATTTATTAACCCCAAATCTGCTGCCCCCAATGTTGCCGCAACCTACCTACACTTATTAACCCCTAATCTGCCGCCCCAACGTCGCCACCACTATATTAAAGTTATTAACCCCTAAACCTAAGTCTAACCCTAACACCCCCTAACACATATAATTAAAATAAATCTAAATAAAATTCCTATCATTACCTAAATAATTACTATTTAAAACTAAATACTTACCTATAAAATAAACCCTAAGCTGGCTACAATATAACTAATAGTTACATTGTAGCTAGCTTAGGATTTATTTTTATTTTACAGGCAAGTTTGTATTTATTTTAACTAGGTACAATAGTTATTAAATAGTTATTAACTATTTAATAACTTCCTAGTTAAAATAAGTACAAAAGTACCTATAAAATAAAACCTAACCTAAGTTACAATAACACCTAACTCTACACTACAATTTAATCAATTCCCTACATTAAATACAATTAAATCAATTAAATTAAATTAGCTAAACACTAAATTACAGAAAATAAAAAACAAATTACAGATATTTAAACTAATTACACCTAATCTAATAGACCTATCAAAATAAAAAAATGCCCCCCCAAAATAAAAAACCTAGCCTAAACTAAACTGCCAATAGCCCTTAAAAGAGCTCTTTTACCTGTAAAAATAAATACACACAACCCCCCCAACAGTAAAACCCACCACCCACACAACCAACCCCCCAAATAAAAACCTAAATAAAAAAACCTAAGCTCTCCATTGCCCTAAAAAAGGGCATTTGGATGGGCATTGCCCTTAAAAGGGCAGTTAGCTCTTTTGCAGGCCCAAAGTCCCTAACCTAAAAATAAAACCCACCCAATACACCCTTAAAAAAACCTAACACTAACCCCATGATGATCAACTTACTGGGAGAAGTCTTCATCCAAGCCAGGCCGAAGTCCTCAACAAAGCCTGGGAGAAGTCTTCATCCAAGCTGGGCAAAGTGGTCCTCCAGACGGGCAGAAGTCTTCATCCAGATGGCATCTTCTATATTCATCCAGCGGGTCCATTTTCAAGACATTCGACGCGGAGCATCCTCTTCATCCGGCGACTAAAGACGAATGAAGGTACCTTTAAGTGACGTCATCCAAGATGGCGTCCCTTAGATTCCGATTGGCTGATAGAATTCTATCAGCCAATCGGAATTAAGGTAGAAAAAATCCTATTGGCTGATGCAATCAGCCAATAGGATTGAATTTTAATCCTATTGGCTGATCCAATCAGCCAATAGGATCGAGCTTGCATTCTATTGGCTGATTGGTACAGCCGATAGGATTGGACTTCAATCCTATTGGCTGATTGCATCAGCCAATAGGATTTTTTCTACCTTAATTCCGATTGGCTGATAAAATTCTATCAGCCAATTGGGATCTAAGGGACGCCATCTTGGATGACATCACTTAAAGGTACCTTCATTCATCTTTAGAGGATGCTCCACGTTGGATGTCTTGAAGATGGACCCGCTCCTCGCCGGATGGATGAAGATAGAAGATGCCGTCTTGATGAAGACTTCTGCCCGTCTGGAGGACCACTTCGTCTGGCTTGGATGAA
Source organism: Bombina bombina (assembly GCF_027579735.1). NCBI lineage: Eukaryota > Metazoa > Chordata > Amphibia > Anura > Bombinatoridae > Bombina > Bombina bombina. The sequence goes on along the minus strand of NC_069509.1, from coordinate 17,610,147 downwards.
GACATCTCCTGGCCTCATTGAGGACCTCGGCCCGGCTTGGATGAAGACGTCTCCTGGTAAGTCGATCTTCAGGGGGTTAGTGTTAGTTTTTTTTAAGGGTGTATTGGGTGGGTTTTTTTTTAGGTTAGGGTTTGGGCCTGCAAAAGAGCTAACTGCCCTTTTAATGGCAATGCCCATCCAAATGCCCTTTTCATGGCAATAGGGAGCTTAGGTTTTTTTATTTAGGTTTTTATTTGGGGGGGTTGGTTGTGTGGGTGGTGGGTTTTACTGTTGGGGGGGTTGTGTCTATTTTTTTTGCAGGTAAAAGAGCTGATTACTTTGGGGCAATGCCCTGCAAAAGGCACTTTTAAGGGCTATTGGCAGTTTAGTTTAGGCTAGGGTTTTTTTATTTTGGGGGGGCATTTTTTTATTTTGATAGGGCTATTGGATTAGGTGTAATTGTTTTTTTATTTTTGATTAAACTTAATTAGTTTAATATCTGTAATTTGTTTTTATTTTCTATAATTTAGTGTTTGTTTTTGTACTTTAGCTAATTTAATTTAATTGATTTAATTGTGTTTAATGTAGGAAATTGATTTAATTGTAGTGTAGTACTAGGTGTTATTGTAACTCTGGTTAGGTTTTATTTTACAGGTACTTTTGTATTTATTTGAGCTAGGTAGTTATTAAATAGTTTATAACTATTTAATAACTATTCTACCTAGTTAAAATAAATACAAACTTGCCTGTAAAATAAAAATAAATCCTAAGCTAGCTACAATGTAACTATTAGTTATTTTGTAGATAGCTTAGGGTTTATTTTATCGGTAACTATTTATTTTTAAAAAGGAATAATTTAGTTAATGATAGAAATATTTATTTAGATTTATTTAAATTATATTTAAATTAGGGGGTGTTAGGGTTAGACTTAGATTTAGGGGTTAATACATTTAATATAGTGGCGGCGATGTCCGGAGCGGTAGATTAGGGGTTAATAAATGTAGGTAGATTGCGGCGACATTGGGGGCGGCAGATTAGGGGTTAATAAATATAATGTAGGTGTCGGCGATGTCGGGGGAGGCAGATTAGGGGTTCATAAGTATAATGTAGGTGGCGGCGGTGTCCGGAGCGGCAGATTAGGGGTTAATAAATATAATGCAGGTGGCGGCGATGTCGGGGGCGGCAGATTATTGGTTAATAAGTGTAAGATTAGGGGTGTTTAGACTCGGGGTTCATGTTAGGGTGTAAAGCGTAAACATAAAATGTTTTTCCCCATAGGAATCAATGGGGCTGCGTTACTGAGTTATACGCTGCTTTTTTGCAGGTGTTAGACTTTTTCTCAGCCGGCAATCCCCGTTGATTGCTATGGGGAAATCGTGCACGAGCACATACGTCCAGCTCACCACTGACTTAAGCAGCGCTGGTATTGAAGTGAGATTTGGAGCAAAATTATGCTCTACCCTCACTTTTTGTCTTTTAACACCGGGTTTATAAAAACTCGTAATACCAGCGTTGTATGTAAGTGAGCGGTGAGAATAAACTGCTCGTTAGCACCGCATAGCCTCTAAAGCGAAGCTCGTAATATAGGCGTAAGTTACAAAAAATAAAAAACACAGTATCAAAAATAAAAAACAATTACACCTAATCTAATAGCCCTATCAAAATAAAAAAGACCCCCAAAATAAAAAAAACCCTAGCCTACACTAAACTAGTTTTAATTTATTATAAGATAGGGATGAGGTAATTTTAATGTAAAGTTAGCTGGTTGTTAGGTTTAGGGGTTAATAGCTTCATTTAGTTTATGGCGATTTAGGGGGCTGGCGGTTTAGGGGTTAATGGCTTTAGTTAGTGGTAGTGATGTGGGAGGCCAGGGGTTTAGGGGTTAATAATTTTATTACAGTTGCGGCGGGGTCCGGGTGCGGCGGGATAGGGGTTAATAAATTTTATTTAGCTTGCAGCGATGTCGGGCGGCAGATTAGGGGTGTTAGGACTTGGGGCTTATGTTATGTTTCAGACTCCTATTGATGCCTATGGAATCCGTGGCCTCCAGGGTGGCGGATTGAAAACCAGGTACGCTGGGCCGGAATAGCGGCGAGTGTACCTGTTATAAATTTGTTAACTTGCAAAAGCTGTCAGATAGTGCCAAATTTGTATTCGGAACATCTGTAATGACGTAAGCATCGATCTGTGTCGGATTGAGACCGGCGGATCGTATGTTATGTCACAAATTTCAACTTCTGCCGGTCTGTAGGCTTTGATAACTAGGTCGAATCAGGCTCGCCACAATTATGCTGCGGAATTCCGGCGTATTTGCGGTTGACGGCTTGATAGATATCCCCCTAAATAATGCAAAAGATACAGCAAAAACACATGGAAATAACTGATAATAAGTATTCAATTATGTACACACATCTATCTATCTATCTATCTATCTACAGTATATATATATATATATATATGTATCAAAATAACAAGAGTATTGTATTGAGCAATTATACTTTTTTATTGGACTAACTATACATTTATTAGATGACAAGCTTTTGGAAGAGTGTCTTCTTTTTTCAAGTCTGAAGCAATACTGACCAATTAGATGGAATTTACAGATTATGGAGCATATTTATCATGATGCGAACGGACATGATCCAATATTGCGGATCATATCCGCTGCACATTGATAAATGCCGTCAGCTTACGCTCTCAGCATTTATTATTGCACCAGTAGTTCTTGTGAACTGCTGGTGCAATACTGTCCCCTGCAGATTCGTGGCCAATCGGCCGCTAGCAAGGGGTGTCAATCAACCTGATCATATTGGATCGGGTTTATTTCCGGCAATGTCTGTCCGTGGCCTCAGAGCAGCCGGACAGGTTATGGAGCAGCGGTCTTTTTTTTTCTGGCGAGCCTGAAGGCTCTCCAGAAACACAGGGCATCAAGCTCCATACGGAGTTTGATAAATAGGCCCCAATATCTTAAAACATAGGATGGCTAAAAAGACAGAAAGTGTTACAGAGGTCTGAATGCAGGGGGAGGAGGGGGTGTCGTAAAAATCATGAGGGGGTTTAGGAGAAAGAGGCTAGCACGGCTACTCCAATCAAAGTGTATATATGTACATATATGTATGGGTGATATAAATATATATAAAATTAAATAAAAAAGAAATAAAACAAGATTTAACGGGACAATAGAAGTCAAAATTGTTTCATGATATTGTTAGAACTTACCTATTTATGTATATTATCAACATTAAGTTTGTTCTTTTGAAGAGTAACCCTAGGTAGTCTCATAGCATAGGAGCTCAGGAGGGTGCATGTGTCTTCTACGCTTCTTGCAACAAGGTTTATTGCAATGTTATACATAGTTGCAAACACTGTTGCCATAAAAGTAAATTAGAAACTTGTTTACAATTGCTGCTCTGAATCATGAAAGGTTACTGTGACTATTCCCTTCTGCACGTAACTGAAAACCATGGAGTTACTTTTACACTTTTATTCTGTAAATGACAATTCGTGTTTTAGATGAGAAAAACAAGTGTTTGTTTGAAAGTGCTGTTAAATATAATGATCATATAGTTCACTGCTTGTGAGAAAAGGTCACTGATTCCTCTTTCACTTTCTGTTCTCTGTACAATAAAAGCTCAGAGAACCTTCTGCTGTCAGCAAATACCTCTGTCACGATCTTCAGGTAAGCAATAATATATATTTTTTTGCTGTTGTTGCTTATTTCTCTATAACTCCCCCTCTTTAGACTGGTATTTGCTCTGTCTACAGATCATTACTGTGCGCTTCATTTTCTACCTACAGTACAGACCCTCTCTCTCTCTGTTCCTCCTTCTCTGCTTTCACAAAGCCTATAGCAAGAGAAGAACAGTTACCATCTCACTATTCCCAAACGTATATGATACAGGGAATTTTAGCACAAGATATCTGCCAAACATGAAACTCACCTGCTCACATCAAGGCAAACCCTATAGGTGAGTCTTACTGGAATAGGTTTCAATATATGATGCATTTAACATCAGTGTACTGTGCACCTATTCCTGTGGTTCTCTCTGTAACCTACACAGTGCATCTGTAATGAGATCAGTTGTACTGTGCACCTATTCCTGTGGTTCTCTCTGTAACCTACACAGTGCATCTGTAATGAGATCAGTTGTACTGTGCACCTATTCCTGTGGTTCTCTCTGTAACCTACACAGTGCATCTGTAATGAGATCAGTTGTACTGTGCACCTATTCCTGTGGTTCTCTCTGTAACCTACACAGTGCATCTGTAATGAGATCAGTTGTACTGTGCACCTATTCCTGTGGTTCTCTCTGTAACCTACACAGTGCATCTGTAATGAGATCAGTTGTACTGTGCACCTATTCCTGTGGTTCTCTCTGTAACCTACACAGTGCATCTGTAATGAGATCAGTTGTACTGTGCACCTATTCCTGTGGTTCTCTCTGTAACCTACACAGTGCATCTGTAATGAGATCAGTTGTACTGTGCACCTATTCCTGTGGTTCTCTCTGTAACCTACACAGTGCATCTGTAATGAGATCAGTTGTACTGTGCACCTATTCCTGTGGTTCTCTCTGTAACCTACACAGTGCATCTGTAATGAGATCAGTTGTACTGTGCACCTATTCCTGAGGTTCTCTCTGTAACCTACACAGTGCATCTGTAATGAGATCAGTTGTACTGTGCACCTATTCCTGTGGTTCTCTCTGTAACCTACACAGTGCATCTGTAATAACATCAGTTGTACTGTGCACCTAATCCTGTGGTTCTCTCTGTAACCTACACAGTGGCTCTGTAATGAGATCAGTTGTACTGTGCACCTATTCCTGTGGTTCTCTCTGTAACCTACACAGTGCATCTGTAATGAGATCAGTTGTACTGTGCACCTATTCCTGTGGTTCTCTCTGTAACCTACACAGTGCATCTGTAATGAGATCAGTTGTACTGTGCACCTATTCCTGTGCTTCTCTCTGTAACCTACACAGTGCATCTGTAATGAGATCAGCTGTACTGTGCACTTATTGCTGTGGTTCTCTCTGGAACCTACACAGTGCATCTGTAATGAGATCAGCTGTACTGTGCACTTATTGCTGTGGTTCTCTCTGGAACCTACACAGTGCATCTGTAATGAGATCAGTTGTACTGTGCACCTATTCCTGTGGTTCTCTCTGTAACCTACACAGTGCATCTGTAATGAGATCAGTTGTACTGTGCACCTATTCCTGTGGTTCTCTCTGTAACCTACACAGTGCATCTGTAATGAGATCAGTTGTACTGTGCACCTATTCCTGTGGTTCTCTCTGTAACCTACACAGTGCATCTGTAATGAGATCAGTTGTACTGTGCACCTATTCCTGAGGTTCTCTCTGTAACCTACACAGTGCATCTGTAATGAGATCAGTTGTACTGTGCACCTATTCCTGTGGTTCTCTCTGTAACCTACACAGTGCATCTGTAATAACATCAGTTGTACTGTGCACCTAATCCTGTGGTTCTCTCTGTAACCTACACAGTGGCTCTGTAATGAGATCAGTTGTACTGTGCACCTATTCCTGTGGTTCTCTCTGTAACCTACACAGTGCATCTGTAATGAGATCAGTTGTACTGTGCACCTATTCCTGTGGTTCTCTCTGTAACCTACACAGTGCATCTGTAATGAGATCAGTTGTACTGTGCACCTATTCCTGTGGTTCTCTCTGTAACCTACACAGTGCATCTGTAATGAGATCAGTTGTACTGTGCACCTATTCCTGTGGTTCTCTCTGTAACCTACACAGTGCATCTGTAATGAGATCAGTTGTACTGTGCACCTATTCCTGAGGTTCTCTCTGTAACCTACACAGTGCATCTGTAATGAGATCAGTTGTACTGTGCACCTATTCCTGTGGTTCTCTCTGTAACCTACACAGTGCATCTGTAATGAGATCAGTTGTACTGTGCACCTATTCCTGTGGTTCTCTCTGTAACCTACATAGTGCATCTGTAATGAGATCAGTTGTACTGTGCACCTATTCCTGTGGTTCTCTCTGTAACCTACACAGTGCATCTGTAATGAGATCAGTTGTACTGTGCACCTATTCCTGTGCTTCTCTCTGTAACCTACACAGTGCATCTGTAATGAGATCAGCTGTACTGTGCACCTATTCCTGTGGTTGTCTGTAACCTACACAGTGCATCTGTAATGAGATCAGTTGTACTGTGCACCTATTCCTGTGGTTCTCTCTGTAACCTACACAGTGCATCTGTAAAGAGATCAGTTGTACTGTGCACCTATTCCTGTGCTTCTCTCTGTAACCTACACAGTGTATCTGTAATGAGATCAGTTGTACTGTGCACCTATTCCTGTGCTTCTCTCTGTAACCTACACAGTGCATCTGTAATGAGATCAGTTGTACTGTGCACCTATTCCTGTGGTTCTCTCTGTAACCTACACAGTGCATCTGTAATGAGATCAGTTGTACTGTGCACCTATTCCTGTGGTTCCCTCTGTATCCTACATGTGCGGTGACTTCAGAGGCTGGTGAGGCAGTGGCTAGGAATCGGATACGCCTTCATTCTTTAGATATCCTTTGTTGAAGAAATAGCAATTGCACATGGGCGAGCAAATATCTATATGCAGCCACCAATCAGTATCTACTGAGCATATTTAGATATGATTTTCAACAAAGGATATCTGATTTTCTTCATTCTTTTGATATCCTTTGTTGAAAAGCATATCTTAATATGCTCATTAGCCACTGAGCATATTTAGATATGCTTTTCAACAAAAGATATCAAAAGAATGAAGAAAATCAGATATCCTTTGTTGAAAATCATATCTAAATATGCTCAGTAGCTAATGAGCATATTTAGATATGCTTTTCAACAAAGGATATCAAAAGAATGAAGAAAATTAGATAATAGAAGTAAATAGGAATGTTGTTTGCAATCGTATTTTCTATCTGAATCATGAAACAAAATGTTTTGACTTAATGTCCCTTTAAGTAAAAAATGAGGAGGTCTCAAAATTGCAAATATACCTTGAATATGTGTGGGAACAAGGTGACCTTATTAACACTATATGAAAGGGGGGGGAATAAATTAAAACATAACTTAATACACACACATACCAAATACACACACCACTGACCACATACACATAGATTCAAACATAGAATACACACACCACATACACAGCATATGCACACTACATAACATTCACTTATATGCAGACACACAAAACATGAACAACTAGGCATAGCTTACACAATTATATGATACAAAAGGGACATATTATAGCTTTAATTAGATGGGACTGTTATTGGATTTCAGGCATTGTGCTTAGTTAGCATTGTGTGCCTGTAACTAGCATAAATGATAAAAGGAATGTCAGGTACGTCAGCCCAGTGTCATTGCTGACATGTAAGTGCTGTGTTCCGGGGAGAATAAATGTGCTAGAGATAAGGAGCTTACTTTCCTGCTGGGTCATTCAAGCAATACAAGGAGAGGGGGGGAGGGCAGGGGAAGAGAGAGAGGGCAGCACGGTGCTGCTGTAAATCTGTCAAATCAAAGTAAACTAGTGCTGCAGCTCCTGCTAAATACCAAACAAGACAGGGAGAAATATAAACAACACTGGCCGCTGCACTAGTTCTTACCTGGCTCACTGCTACATAAATGTCTCCAGCTCAGCAACACCCTCACAGTTAGCTCATGAACTAGATTATTGCCAATGCTGACTCAGTCAAGGAGAATGCCGGTGGCCAGTGAGTGAGTGAACTTTCAACTCAGCTGGCAAAGCAAGAGCACCTCCTCCCACCCGGTCTCCCTGAGTGCCGCAAATTTCACTTCTAGTCAGTACTGATACTCACACACTGTGCTCCCAGCAGCAGCGAAACAGAACTTCTAAGTTCTTAGTGACTGTGTCCCAATCAGCTCAGCTGTCAGTGCAGCACAGTGCGTGAGTTACAGGACCTAGGGACTCTTAAGACCGACAGTCTGAGCCTCTACCCTCCAAGACACTGCCTGCTTGCTGCCTTCCCTAGTTGCAAGTCCCACACTGCCAGCACCTGGCTCCTGCCTCCATACATTATTACACTATCACTTACAGATAATTCACTGATTTGACTTACTAAGCTCCACTGAGAGACGAAGTAAGGATTCCTCCTGATGACCCGGCGTCCCACATCCTCACACTCTCACTCTGAATCAGCACCGCACTGAAGCTGCCACTACCTCACGCGTGCAGCTGTGCACCAAATGCTTGCCGGAAGGAAGTGAAACCACATGACCATCTGAACACTCGTCACACTTTTTTTAAAAAAAAAAAATGAAAAAATGTGCAGAATGTTTTTTGAGGGGGCACAGCATTTTATTTGGGTGGGCATTGCCCCCCAAAGCCACCCCTTGGAGCCGAACCTGTGACCACCCACCTCCTGACCCCACCGTTAATAAAGATTAACTGATTAAGAAAGTTGTTCGTTGTTCTTCTAAGTCCTAACACCTCACCTGAATAATTTGTCAACTATCATGCATGACAACTTTCCCTTCCTATCCACATCCAATCAATTACAAACAAATTTGAAGCAAATAGTTATGACCACCTCCTGCCCCCACTGTGACTGACCAATGTGACCATCTGTCACTTACCTCTCTGGCTACGCTCCTCCGTCCAGCTCCTAGTCCTCCTGACCACTGACCTGATGTCCACTCCTACTCCTGAGTCCTGACTGACAGTTGACTGACTCGCTCTCCACCACAGTGACAGTCCGACTCCTGACCGTCAGACACCGACTCACTCACTGAGGCTGTCCACTGCGTCCACACTGCACTGACAATCTGACGACTAAGAGCACTCAGCACAGCAGCACGTCCGTCTTCTTCAATCTTCTCTCTGCTCTGAGTGCTGAGGCTGCTCTGATGACACCGGTTGCACGTGACACACAGTGCACAACAGAACACAGTGACCACCAATGCGGTTGCGCATCTATTTCCCGCCCGGCAACTCAGCCTAGAGACTCAGACATACTGATGTCTGATTGGCTGAGGGGCGGGCAGGCAGGGCTAAGGGCTCCCGAGGCTAGACGAGTAAAGCCTCCGGTGGGAGCAGTTATGGGCTGCATTAGAGACTGCTGCATTAGCTATTATTCCCCACTGGGAGGCAGTCTCTAAAGCGGCCCATAACATAACAGAGAATTACATTCATATTGCGCAATGGAAGGCTAGCTCGCCTCTACCTTCTTGCGTAATATGAATGTAGTAAGTTAATATTACGTTATTTTAAATAAACAATAAAATTGCAATAAATAATGAATTTGGTGGAGGGGTGGGGGGGTAGGGGGGTCACCTTTTAATATGAAAAAAAAAATTGAAAGAAAAAAAAAGCATTTTTTTTTTTATTATTATCTTTTAAAAAAAAAGGCTGTAATTCCCACATTGGCCAGGGGAGGCACTGCCTCACCTGCCTCTTATGAATGCACGTCACTGCAGTGCATCTGTAATGAGATCAGTTGTACTGTGCACCTATTCCTGTGCTTCTCTCTGTAACCTACACAGTGCATCTGTAATGAGATCAGTTGTACTGTGCACCTATTCCTGAGGTTCCCTCTGTAACCTACACAGTGCATCTGTAATGAGAACAGTTGTACTGTGCACCTATTCCTGTGGTTTTCTGTAACCTACACAGTGCATCTGTAATGAGATCAGTTGTACTGTGCACCTATTCCTGTGGTTCTCTCTGTAACCTACACAGTGCATCTGTAATGAGATCAGTTGTACTGTGCACCTATTCCTGTGGTTCTCTCTGTAACCTACACAGTGCATCTGTAATGAGATCAGTTGTACTGTGCACCTATTCCTGTGGTTCTCTCTGTAACCTACACAGTGCATCTGTAATGAGATCAGCTGTACTGTGCACCTATTCCTGTGGTTCTCTCTGTAACCTACACAGTACATCTGTAATGAGATCAGTTGTACTGTGCACCTATTCCTGTGGTTCTCTCTGTAACCTACACAGTGCATCTGTAATGAGATCAGTTGTACTGTGCACCTATTCCTGTGGTTCTCTCTGTAACCTACACAGTGCATCTGTAATGAGATCAGTTGTACTGTGCACCTATTCCTGTGGTTCCCTCTGTAACCTACACAGTGCATCTGTAATGAGATCAGTTGTACTGTGCACCTATTCCTGAGGTTCTCTCTGTAACCTACACAGTGCATCTGTAATGAGATCAGTTGTACTGTGCACCTATTACTGTGGTTCTCTGTAACCTACACAGTGGCTCTGAAATGAGATCAGTTGTACTGTGCACCTATTCCTGTGGTTCTCTCTGTAACGTACACAGTGCATCTGTAATGAGATCAGTTGTACTGTGCACCTATTACTGTGGTTCTCTGTAACCTACACAGTGCATCTGTAATGAGATCAGTTGTACTGTGCACCTATTCCTGTGGTTCTCTCTGTAACCTACACAGTGCATCTGTAATGAGATCAGTTGTACTGTGCACCTATTCCTGTGGTTCTCCCTGTAATCTATACAGTGCATCTGTAATGAGATCAGTTGTACTGTGCACCTATTACTGTGGTTCTCTGTAACCTACACAGTGCATCTGTAATGAGATCAGTTGTACTGTGCACCTATTCCTGTGGTTCTCTCTGTAACCTACACAGTGCATCTGTAATGAGATCAGTTGTACTGTGCACCTATTCCTGTGGTTCTCTCTGTAACCTACACAGTGCATCTGTAATGAGATCAGTTGTACTGTGCACCTATTCCTGTGGTTCTCTCTGTAACCTACACAGTGCATCTGTAATGAGATCAGTTGTACTGTGCACCTATTCCTGTGGTTCTCTCTGTAACCTACACAGTGCATCTGTAATAAGATCAGTTGTACTGTGCACCTATTCCTGTGGTTCTCTCTGTAACCTACACAGTGCATCTGTAATGAGATCAGTTGTACTGTGCACCTATTCCTGTGGTTCTCTCTGTAACCTACACAGTGCATCTGTAATGAGATCAGTTGTACTGTGCATCTATTCCTGAGGTTCTCTCTGTAACCTACACAGTGCATCTGTAATGAGATCAGTTGTACTGTGCACCTATTCCTGTGCTTCTCTCTGTAACCTACACAGTGCATCTGTAATGAGATCAGTTGTACTGTGCACCTATTACTGTGGTTCTCTGTAACTTACACAGTGCATCTGTAATGAGATCAGTTGTACTGTGCACTTATTGCTGTGGTTCTCTCTGTAACCTACACAGTGCATCTGTAATGAGATCAGTTGTACTGTGCACCTATTCCTGTGGTTCTCTCTGTAACGTACACAGTGCATCTGTAATGAGATCAGTTGTACTGTGCACCTATTCCTGTGGTACGCTCTGTAACCTACACAGTGCATCTGTAATGAGATCAGTTGTACTGTGCACCTATTCCTGTGGTTCTCTCTGTAACCTACACAGTGCATCTGTAATGAGATCAGTTGTACTGTGCACCTATTCCTGTGGTTCTCTCTGTAACCTACACAGTGCATCTGTAATGAGATCAGTTGTACTGTGCACCTATTCCTGTGCTTCTCTCTGTAACCTACACAGTGCATCTGTAATGAGATCAGCTGTACTGTGCACCTATTCCTGTGGTTGTCTGTAACCTACACAGTGCATCTGTAATGAGATCAGTTGTACTGTGCATCTATTCCTGTGGTTGTCTCTGTAATCTACACAGTGCATCTGTAATAACTTCAGTTGTACTGTGCACCTATTCCCGTGCTTCTCTCTGTAACCTACACAGTGCATCTGTAATGAGATCAGTTGTACTGTGCACCTATTCCTGTGGTTCTCTCTGGAACCTACACAGTGCATCTGTAATGAGATCAGTTGTACTGTGCATCTATTCCTGAGGTTCTCTCTGTAACCTACACAGTGCATCTGTAATGAGATCAGTTGTACTGTGCACCTATTCCTGTGGTTCTCTCTGTAACCTACACAGTGCATCTGTAATGAGATCAGTTGTACTGTGCATCAATTCCTGAGGTTCTCTCTGTAACCTACACAGTGCATCTGTAATGAGATCAGTTGTACTGTGCACCTATTCCTGTGGTTCTCTCTGTAACCTACACAGTGCATCTGTAATGAGATCAGTTGTACTGTGCACCTATTCCTGTGGTTCTCTCTGTAACCTACACAGTGCATCTGTAATGAGATCAGTTGTACTGTGCACCTATTCCTGTGGTTCTCTCTGTAACCTACACAGTGGCTCTGTAATGAGATCAGTTGTACTGTGCACCTATTCCTGAGGTTCTCCCTGTAACCTACACAGTGCATCTGTAGTGAGATCAGTTGTACTGTGCACCTATTCCTGTGGTTCTCTCTGTAACCTACACAGTGGCTCTGTAATGAGATCAGTTGTACTGTGCACCTATTCCTGAGGTTCTCTCTGTAACCTACACAGTGCATCTGTAATGAGATCAGTTGTACTGTGCACCTAATCCTGTGGTTCTCTCTGTAACCTACATAGTGCATCTGTAATGAGATCAGTTGTACTGTGCACCTATTCCTGTGGTTCTCTCTGTAACCTACACAGTGGCTCTGTAATGAGATCAGTTGTACTGTGCACCTATTCCTGTGGTTCTCTCTGTAACCTACACAGTGGCTCTGTAATGAGATCAGTTGTACTGTGCACCTATTCCTGTGGTTCTCTCTGTAACCTACACAGTGCATCTGTAATGAGATCAGTTGTACTGTGCACCTATTCCTGTGCTTCTCTCTGTAACCTACACAGTGCATATCTAATGAGATCAGTTGGCTCATTTACATCTCACCAGGTAACCTGCTCACAAACTTATATGATTAAGAGATTTTGTAAGATAGTGAGCAGGTAACTGATTTTCTTTTGTTTATAAAATGTAGCTGAATGTTGTCCTTGCTGCACCACATTAAACTGGCTCCTCTGTCTTTCTTTCTCTCTCTCTCCCTCTTCTCTTTCTTTCTTTTTTTCTTATTTTCTTTGACCTAGATTTGGAGTTTGGCGTTAGCCGTCAAAACCAGCGTTAGAGGCTCCTAACGCTGGTTTTAGGATACCGCCGGTATTTGGAGTCACTCAAAATAGGGTCTAACGCTCACTTTTCAGCCGCGACTTTTCCATACCGCAGATCCCCTTACGTCAATTGCGTATCCTATCTTTTCAATGGGATCTTTCTAACTCCGGTATTTAGAGTCGTTTCTGAAGTGAGCGTTAGACATCTAACGACAAAACTCCAGCCGCAGGAAAAAAGTCAGTAGTTAAGAGCTTTCTAAAGCTCTTAACTACTGTACTCTAAAGTACACTAACACCCATAAACTACCTATGTACCCCTAAACCGAGGTCCCCCCACATCGCCGCCACTCGATTAATTTTTTTTAACCCCTAATCTGCCGACCGCCACCTACGTTATACTTATGTACCCCTAATCTTCTGCCCCTAACACCGCCGACCCCTATATTATATTTATTAACCCCTAATCTGCCCCCCTCAATGTCGCCTCCACCTGCCTACACTTATTAACCCCTAATCTGCCGAGCGGACCTGAGCGCTACTATAATAAAGTTATTAACCCCTAATCCGCCTCACTAACCCTATAATAAATATTATTAACCCCTAATCTGCCATCCCTAACATCGCTGACACCTAACTTCAATTATTAACCCCTAATCTGCCGACCGGAGCTCACCGCTATTCTAATAAATGTATTAACCCCTAAAGCTAAGTCTAACCCTAACACCCCCCTAAGTTAAATATAATTTTATTCTAACGAAATAAATTAACCCTTATTAAATAAATTATTCCTATTTAAAGCTAAATACTTACCTGTAAAATAAACCCTAATATAGCTACAATATAAATTATAATTACATTGTAGCTATTTTATTATTAATATTTATTTTACAGGCAACTTTGTAATTATTTTAACCAGGTACAATAGCTATTAAATAGTTAAGAACTATTTAATAGTTACCTAGTTAAAATAATTACAAAATTACCTGTAAAATAAATCCTAACCTAAGTTACAATTAAACCTAACACTATACTATCATTAAATTAATTAAATAAAATACCTACAATTACCTACAATTAAACCTAACACTACACTATCAATACATTAATTAAATACAATACCTACAAAAAAATACATTTAAATAAACTAACTAAAGTACAAAAAATAAAAAAGAACTAAGTTACAAAAAATAAAAAAATATTTACAAACATAAGAAAAATATTACAACAATTTTAAACTAATTACACCTACTCTAAGCCCCCTAATAAAATAACAAAGACCCCCAAAATAAAAAATGCCCTACCCTATTCTAAATTACTAAAGTTAAAAGCTCTTTTACCTTACCAGCCCTGAACAGGGCCCTTTGCGGGGCATGCCCCAAAAAGTTCAGCTCTTTTTCCTGTAAAAAAAACATACAATAACCCCCCCCCCCAAAATTACAACCCACCACCCACATACCCCTAATCTAACCCAAACCCGCCTTAAATAAACCTAACACTAAGCCCCTGAAGATCATCCTACCTTGTCTTCACCATCAGCCAATCAGAATATTCCTATCTTAATTCCGATTGGCTGATAGAATCCTATCAGCGAATCGGAATTTGAGGGACGCCATCTTGGATGACATCCCTTAAAGGAACCGTCATTCTTCAGTTGGACGTTGGATGAAGATGGGTCCACGTCGGAGGTCTTCAGGGTGGAGCCGGTCCTCATTGGATGAAGATAGAAGATGCCGCTTGGAAGATGATGGTTGCCGGTCCAGAACTACTCTTCTTCCCGGATAGGATGAAGACTTTGGAGCCTCTTCTGGACCTCTTCAGCCACCGGATGATGGATGTCTAGCCCCCGCTTGGGTTGGATGAAGATTTTGGAGCCAGGAAGGATCGGTGATACCTGGTGAGGTGAAGACAAGGTAGGATGATCTTCAGGGGCTTAGTGTTAGGTTTATTTAAGGGGGGTTTGGGTTAGATTAGGGGTATGTGGGTGGTGGGTTGTAATTTTGGGGGGGGGGTATTGTATGTTTTTTTTACAGGAAAAAGAGCTGAACTTTTTGGGGCATGCCCCGCAAAGGGCCCTGTTCAGGGCTGGTAAGGTAAAAGAGCTTTTAACTTTAGTAATTTAGAATAGGGTAGGGCATTTTTTATTAGGGGGCTTAGAGTAGGTGTAATTAGTTTAAAATTGTTGTAATATTTTTCTTATGTTTGTAAATATTTTTTTATTTTTTGTAACTTAGTTCTTTTTTATTTTTTGTACTTTAGTTAGTTTATTTAAATGTTTTTTTTTTGTAGGTATTATATTTAATTAATGTATTGATAGTGTAGTGTTAGGTTTAATTGTAGGTAATTGTAGGTATTTTATTTAATTAATTTAATGATAGTATAGTGTTAGGTTTAATTGTAACTTAGGTTAGGATTTATTTTACAGGTAATTTTGTAATTATTTTAAATAGGTAACTATTAAATAGTTCTTAACTATTTAATAGCTATTGTACCTGGTTAAAATAATTACAAAGTTGCCTGTAAAATAAATATTAATCCTAAAATAGCTACAATATAATTATAATTTATATTGTAGCTATATTAGGATTTATTTTACAGGTAAGTATTTAGCTTTAAATAGGAATAATTTATTTAATAAGAGTTAATTAATTTCGTTAGATTAAAATTATATTTAATTTAGGGGGGTGTTAGTGTTAGGGTTAGACTTAGCTTTAGGGGTTAATACATTTATTAGAATAGCGGTGAGCTCCGGTCGGCAGATTAGGGGTTAATGTTTGAAGTTAGGTGTCGGCGATGTTAGGGAGGGCAGATTAGGGGTTAATACTATTTATTATAGGGTTAGTGAGGCGGATTAGGGGTTAATAACTTTATTATAGTAGCGCTCAGGTCCGCTCGGCAGATTAGGGGTTAATTATTGTAGGTAGCTGGCTGCGACGTTGTGGGGGGCAGGTTAGGGGTTAATAAATATAATATAGGGGTCGGCGGTGTTAGGGGCAGCAGATTAGGGGTACATAAGGATAATGTAAGTAGCGGCGGTTTACGGAGCGGCAGATTAGGGGTTAATAATAATATGCAGGGGTCAGCGATAGCGGGGGCGGCAGATTAGGGGTTAATAAGTGTAAGGTTAGGGGTGTTTAGACTCGGGGTACATGTTTGGGTGTTAGGTGCAGACGTAGGAAGTGTTTCCCCATAGCAAACAATGGGGCTGCGTTAAGAGCTGAACGCGGCTTTTTTGCAGGTGTTAGGTTTTTTTTCAGCTCAAACAGCCCCATTGTTTCCTATGGGGGAATCGTGCACAAGCACGTTTTTGAGGCTGGCCGCTTGCGTAAGCAACTCTGGTATCGAGAGTTGAAGCTGCGTTAAAAATGCTCTACGCTCCTTTTTTGGAGCCTAACGCAGCCATTCTGTGGACTCTCAATACCAGAGTTATTTTTATGGTGCGGCCAGAAAAAAGCCGGCGTTAGTTTTTCGGGTCGTTACCGACAAAACTCCAAATCTCGCCGTTTGTTTCTCTCTCTTCCTCTCTTCTCTCCTTCTTTCTCGCTCCCTGTTCCTTTTTTCTTTCTCTCTATTTCTCCCTCTTCTCTCTTCCTTTCTTTCTCTTTCCCTCTTCATGCTTTCTTTCTTTCATTCTTTCTTTTTTTTCTCCTGATTCTCTCTTTCTTTCTCTCTCTCTCTCTCTTTTCTCTATCTTTATCTCTCCTTCGTCTCTCTTTCTTTCTCTTTCCTTCCTCTCTCTCTCTTTCTCTCTTGCTCCTTTCTCTTTTTTCTCTCGCTCCTCTCTCTCTTTCCCTCCTTGCTCTTTCTCTCTTGCTCCTTTCTCTCTCTCAATCGCTCCTCTCTCTTTCTCTTTCCCTCCTCTATCTTTCTCTCTTGCTCCTTTCTCTCTCTTTCTCTCTCTTTCTCTCTCTCTCTCTCTCTCTCTCTCTCTCTCTCTTTCCCTCCTCTATCTTTCTCTCTTGCTCCTTTCTCTCTCTTTCTCTCTCTCTCTCTCTCTCTTTCACGTCTCTATCTTTCTCTCTTGCTTGTTTCTCTTTCTTTCTTTCTCTCACTCCTCTTTCTTTCTCTCTTGCTCCTTTCTCTTTCTTTCTTTCTTTCTTTCTTTCTTTCTCTCCTCTCTCTTTCGCTCCTCTATCTTTCTTTCTCTCTTGCTCATTTTTATCTCTTTCTCTTTCCCTCCTCGCTCTCTCTTTACCTCCTTTATATTTCTTTTTTGCTCCTTTCTCTCTCTTTCTATCTCTTGCTCCTCTCTCTTTCTTTCTTTCTTTCTTTCTTTCTTTCTTTCTTTCTTTCTTTCTTTCTTTCTTTCTTTCTTTCTTTCTTTCTTTCTTTCTTTCTTTCTTTCTTTCTTCCCATTGGAGGCTCCCAAGGTCATGTTGGATATTTTGCACTTCACTTATAATTGAACCCTTCCTGTGCCACTCATAATCTGGCCCTAAAATGGATATTAAATATAATGGTATTTATTACAACAATAAATAAGAATTAAAGGGACACTCAAGTCAAAATTAAACTTCCATTATTCAGATAGAGCAGTCATTTTAAACAACTTTCCAATTTACTTCCATTAACAAAATGTGCACAGTCTTTTTATATTAAATTTTTTTTGAGTCACCAGCGCCTACTGAGCATGTGCAAGAATTCACAGAATAAGCATGTATGCATTTCTGATTGGCTACTGGCTGTCACTTGAAACATGTGTGCATTTCTGATTGGCCTCTGGCTGTCACATGGTACGGGGGAGTGGAAATAGACATCATTTTTAAAATTTTCAGAAAAAAAATCTACTACTCATTTGAAGTTCAGACTAAGGGGCCTATTTATCATGATGCGAGCGGACATGATCCGATATTGCGGATCATGTCCGCTGCACATCGATAAATTCCCACAGCATACGCGGTCGGCATTTATCATAGCACCAGCAGTTTGGCCGCTAGCAGGGGGTGTAAATCAACCTGATCGTATTGGATCAGGTTGATTTCTTGTGATGTCTGTCCGCTGCCTCAGAGCAGGCGGACAGGTTATGAAGCAGCGGTCTTTAGACTGTTGCTTCATAACTGGTGTTTCTGGCCAGAAACACGGGGCATCAAGCTCCATTCGGAGCTTGATAAATAGGCTCCTAAGTGCTATTGCATTGTCTTGTTATCTTGCATTTGATGAATGCAAATCTACTGTGTTGACTGGTCCTGTAACCCTTTGAGTGCTAATGATGGCTCTGAGCCATCACAGAGTTTCTCACTCTGTGCTAATGACGGCTCAGAGCCATCATGAGCACTGTGGCAAACCTAGCCACTTCTGGACTATAATGTAAGAAAGGTTGTCTATAGGCTGTATTGTGTGCTATGTATATGTGACAGACCCTTCGGTCAGAACTGTAACAGTTAACCTTGTTCAGCTTTCAGAAGCTATTTTCTAAATACAAGGTTGCTGGCCTCAGCTATTGTGTGCTCTAATAAAGTTTAGTGATAAACATTCCCATTGTCTAATCATCTCCAGAGTCAGACCTGCATAAATACTGGGCATATGGCCCTTAATAAAGTACATTCTGTTTTAAACCTGAAAACTGGCTGGGTTGTGAGTTGCTGATCCCATATTCAGGACATTGTTCATCTGGTGTTAACCCTTGGTATCCTGTTGGTACCGTGACAATTGGTGGCAAGCGACAGGATGAACCTTATCGCCCAGAAGAGCAACTACACAAGCCAGGGGAAAGATAGCCAGAAGCAAACCCAAGGCTATATTAATTGCCGAGCTGATGGAGGGAGACAGAGCTCGCAGTGCAACGCCTCCAGCAGCCATGGAGGAGACCCTATACCAGAGGGAAATGAGGACCAGGCTGGAATTTTTACCCCAACCTGTACCACGGGACATGCTATCCGTGGTAATGGCAGATGTGCAGGAGTACGTGATGGCACACAGTCCGCGGAATGCATCCTCCCGAGCAGAATCCATTTCGGAAGCACTCAGCAACCCAGTAAGACCCAAAATCCCATACCATGCCTTTAAAATGTTTTGTGAGGAGAAGGATGAGATCAATGGGTATTTACAGGATTTTGAGAGACTGTGCGAGTTACATGATTTGGAGCAGTCCGTATGGGTGCTGGTGCTAGCAAGCAAGCTAGCCGGTAGGGCAGCAGAAGCGTATCACGCTGTACCCAGGGAGGACAGCAAGGATTACGCTAAAGTGAAGAGAGCGATCTTGGAAAGATATGCCATTACCCCAGAGGCATACCGGCGCAAGTTTAGAGGCCTGCGCAAGCCAAAAAGAAATTCACATGCAGAGTGGGCCCACAAGCTGGATCAAGCATCTCAGGGGTGGATACAGGCCAGCCAAGCTACCACCATGGAAGAATTGCGACAACTGATGCTGTTGGAGCAATTCTTTAACGGCTTGTCCCCAGAAGCCCAAGAATGGGTGAGAGATCGAAAACCCCTCACCTTAACCGAAGCAGCCAGATAAGCAGACCAGCATTTTGATGCCAGGAGGCACCATGGACTACTGCCTAAGACGTACGCTCGACCCACGGGACAACCCAGTCCTCTACAGCCTAACAACCCCACAGCGACACCTTTTCGCCCAGCCCCAGGGAATCCACCACCCCCCTCACGATACAACGGACGGGCGAATATACAATGCCACACCTGCAAGCAGTGGGGACATATGGCACGTGAGTGCACCCAAAATCGGAGCAGACAAGCTTGGAACCAGGTCAGACAGAACCTGGCCCCAAGGGTGGCTGCTCACCATTACCAAATGGAGCCAGCCGCTCATGAGGTGTTGAGCACCCAAGCCGAGGAACCCTTGGGAATTCTGCATGAGGTGATGTCGGTCCAGGCCACGAACTACCCTCAGAGAGCCCGGTTCAATTTGCGGGGCTACTCACAACCTATTCGGTGCTTTGGATGTAAGCAACTAGGGCACAAAAGACCAGAGTGTCCCCTAAACGCAGCGAACCAAGCACAGTTCTGGAGAAGACCCGCCAGCAGAATCCCACGTAATCCTCGGCCTGCGGCCCACTACGTAGAGGCGCCAGAATGCTGGGGCAGCCTACATGAAGCAGACCCCGTGCAAGCTGCCCACTGGAGTAACCGGCAACTGGTTAAAGTGAATGGGAAGGAGGTCAGTGGTCTACGGGATACTGGTGCTACCATGACCTTGCTTCAAAAGAACTTGGTGTCTGAGAAACAGCACACTGGAGACACTGTGGCTGTGAGGATAGCAGGGGGCACTGTGTTCTGCCTACCTGTTGCCAGGGTACATTTGGATTGGGGAGTGGGCGCTAGACCTGTGAATGTGGGGGTCAAGAAGGACTTACCTGCTGATGTTCTCCTTGGAAATAACTTGGCCCCCCTTGTTTCTGCCTATGCTCCCATGGGTCCCGCTGATGTTAACCCTGTGACTACCCGTGCCCAGACCCGTGCAGCAGAGACTGACCCACCTGCTGCTAAGCCCCAGGACGCTGAGCTCAGTAAATCTCTATCCGCTATTGATACGTGGAAGTCCCGTTACAATGCACTGATGAAGGAGAAGAGTCACGTAGAGGATGAAATGGTCACGTTAAATAATCATGTAACAGTGCTAGCGGGAGAGAAGAGGAGTGCAGAGGAAAAAGCACGTTTAGAACGGGAATCTCTGCTAGACAAACTGCACTGACAGACTGCAGAAAACACCAGCTTGAGAGTGGAACATGAAACATTAAAGACAAACTTAGTGACACTGGAGGAAAAGCTGACGCTGGCTCATAGTGAGGTGCAGCAACTCAAGGGCACCCTATGTCAGTATGAAGGGATTGTCCTGGCAAACTGACATGCCTACCACCTCCTAATGCGGTCATCCCCAGGTTGACCCACCAAAGGGTCAAGCCGGGTCTGCCGGAGTGTTCCACAGGGGGGGCAGTGCTGAGCCAAGTTGGAGCAGATGGCGGAGAACACCCCGTAGCTTACTTGAGCCGAAAGTTGTTGCCCGTGAAGTAAGCTACGCCGCCATCAAAAAGTTGCAGCCGTACCTGTATGGACAACCTTTTTCCTTACTCACAGATCACAACCCGTTGTTGTGGCTGAACCGTGTGGCCGGGGACAATGCCAGGTTGCTGTGCTGGAGTTTGGCGCTGCAGCCCTTCGACTTTACAATCCATTACCGCCCAGGGAAACAAAACGGTAACGCCGACGGGTTATCCAGACAAACTGAACTTGAAAAGTGATCTGTGAGTACTTCCCCGGACATCCCCAAGCTGATCCGTTGGGATCAGACTGTGTATGCCGGCTTGGTTCTGGGGGAGCATTGTGGCAAACCTAGCCACTTCTGGACTATAATGTAAGAAAGGTTGTCTATAGGCTGTATTGTGTGCTATGTATATGTGACAGACCCTTCGGTCAGAACTGTAACAGTTAACCTTGTTCAGCTTTCAGAAGCTATTTTCTAAATACAAGGTTGCTTGCCTCAGCTATTGTGTGCTCTAATTAAGTTTAGTGATAAACATTCCCATTGTCTAATCATCTCCAGAGTCAGACCTGCATAAATACTGGGCATATGGCCCTTAATAAAGTACATTCTGTTTTAAACCTGAAAACTGGCTGGGTTGTGAGTTGCTGATCCCATATTCAGGACATTGTTCATCTGGTGTTAACCCTTGGTATCCTGTTGGTACCGTGACAAGCACTCTCCCACCTTGAGGGAGATCTGGGGGCTCCTAACCGCTCCTACCCCGGCGATCGTGCCTGTAGAGTGACAGGCATCCCGGGGCTTCACGTGATGCACAGTGACATCACGCGCAATGACGTGATGACGTCACCGTGCAACTTTATTTATTAACAATGTTAAGTATAGGAGGAGGGGGCATGCTGCTTAGAAGCCTGTATCTCAGGCATCTAAGTAGCTACAGATCCACTGTTAGAAAGGTAATCGCCTAACCTTTCCAACAGTGTAAATCTTGGGGGTCTGTAAAAAAAAAAAAAAAGTTAAAAAAAAAAAAAAAAAAATATTAAAAATAAAAAAACCTTAGAAAATATTAAAATATTAGCACCCAGGTGGGAAAGTGCTTAGCACTCAAAGGGTTAATAGTAATATGATTTTTCTTTTTACTGTTAATAATTTTTACATATTACATACTAGATAAAGTACACTATAAACCTAAGATAGACAATGAAATCAATATATGAAATAAAGCTATTAAATGCAAGTAGGGAAATAAATAAAATATACCCAGGTCAGATTAAACCATGAAAGTCTAAGCAAAAATGAAAAAGAGACATTTATAGGTAAAAAAAAAAGTGTTTGTAACAAGGGTTACTTGTCACTAGTGCAAAGCTTCTCTAACAGCAATTGAAACCACTTGTAAGTTAGTCAAACATTTACAGCTGATAGTAATTCTGCTAATACTCCAATGCTCCAGCAAAACAAAGTGGACTTTATTGCAAGTGTGGGGGTTCCCAAAGAAAACAGCAACGTTTCAGGTTGACAATTAACCCTTATTCATGCTAACACACAGTTCATATTATCATACTATTTAAAT
Organism: Bombina bombina; assembly: GCF_027579735.1. Classification (NCBI taxonomy): domain Eukaryota; kingdom Metazoa; phylum Chordata; class Amphibia; order Anura; family Bombinatoridae; genus Bombina; species Bombina bombina. The sequence goes on along the minus strand of NC_069509.1, from coordinate 17,587,651 downwards.
GATTTGTGCAAGGCTCCAAAAACATTGTGGTCATGCAACATTTAGTGGTGACAACATATATCACATCTTAATATGTTAAGAATGAATATATATATAAAGTAGATATATATATATATATATATATATACATATATATATATATATATATATATATATATATATATATATATATATATACATACATATATATACATACAAAGTGCACACAGAATTATAGTGGATACAAAAATACATGCAGATTGTTTCAACAATAACCTTCAAAGAATGTAAAAAATACAGTAATGTATCGGTTACATATTTCGAGGCTAATAGGTAATAAAAATATAATGAGCACATAAATTATACATTTACCAAAATACTGACCAATCATAGTCACGATTAAGAACCATAGGGAATATTTTATCTAAATGATATATCCAAAACATTTCTCTCTGATTTAATATCATCTCTCTATTGCCCCCTCCCCTAGGGGTTTTTACATGTTCTATGATTTGGAAACGTAGCTTATACTTATACTATGACCTTTTTCCAAAATATGTGCAGAAACTGGGGCATCTTTATTTTTGCGTCTGATGTTGGACTTGTGTTTAGTAATTCTTTCACATAATTCACGGGTCATTTGACCAATGTAAAATAGAGAACATGGGCATTTAACGATATATATTGCATATGTGGCCCTACATGTCATATACTCGCGTATAGGATATTTCCTTCCTGTGTGTGGGTGGTAAAAAAATCATGAAGTTAAAATTAATACAATTGAGACAAGGGTAACAACCTGTTCTTTTTACTCCCAATAGTACTTTGTATACAAAGCTTATCACTCCCTTCATCTGCTCTCACGAGTCTGTCTTTGAGGCATCTACCCCTTCTATAAACTGGCATTGGATATTCAAAAAAATCACTTATCTCCGGGTGGCAAAATTATAGCACATGCCAATGTTTTCTCAAAATTCTATTAATTTGACTGCTTTTTGTATTAAATTGGGAAACAAAGACTAATCTGTTTTTTTGTTTAGTTCTGGATATTTTATTAGAATTTTGAGATTTACCTGTGTCTTGCAATAATCCGTCTGGATAACCTCTTTGGGTGAATTCATCACTCATTTCTGCAAGCCTCTCATTACATATATCCACATCAGTTACCAACCTTTTCACCCTTAATAGTTGACTTTTGGGGATAGATTTGAGGACAGAAGGACAAAGAAAACCATCAAAAACCATTGTGTTATACTTGTCAGTTGGTTTGACATAAATGTCAGTTTTCAATAGGCCCTTGTCATTATACACCCTTATATCCAAAAAATGTATTTCCTCTTCACTGTATGTCAGGGTAAAGGTAATGCCATTGACTGATTGATTATGGTCATACACAAATGCAAACAGGGATCCATTGTCGCCGTACCATATGCCAAAGATATCATCTATAAATCGCCACCAGGTGATGCCATACTGTCTAAAAAGTTGATTCTGGTATACATGTGTTTCTTTGTAATTACTCATAAACAGATTGGCATATGGAGGGGCGACATTGGATCCCATTCCCGTACCCTGATTTTGCATGTAGAAAGTGTCTCTATATAAAAAATAATCGGGTAGAATACAAATTTTGCGCTATAGAGGGTTGTGCGAAACGAATGGAACAAAAGTTACATTATTTCACCCTCCATAGCTCTGCCATTACAAGTTTCTGAAAAGCCGCCTTGTGCGTGCGATATGGTGCCGATAAGCTCCATACCTCACAAAATCCAAGGACTGCTTTAACATGCTCGTGCATGCTTTCCCTATAGAAATCAATGGGGAGAGAGTGTTAGAAAAAAAACTAACACCAGAAGCATGGAATGGCGATCGCCGTAACGCAACCCCATTGATGTCTATGGGGAAAAAAAGTTATGTTTAAACCTAACACCCTGAGATAAACTCCAAGCCTAAACACCCCTAATCTGTTGCCCTCAACATCGTTGACAATGAAATAAAGTTATTAACCCCTAATCTGCCGCTCCTGACATCGCCGCCACTAATAAAAGTTATTAACCCCTATTCCGCCGCTCATTGACATTGCTGCCACTATAATAAAGCTATTAACACTTATTCCGCTGCTCCCCGACATTGTGGCCACTAAATAAAGTTCTAAACCCCTAAACCTCTGGCCTTCCACATCACCGCCACTAAATAAACCTATTAACCCCTAAACTGCCAGCCCCCCACATTGCAAAAAACTAAATTAAACTACTAACCCCTAAACCTAACAACCCCCTAACTTTAAATTAAAATTACAATATCCCTTTCTTAAAATAAATAAAAACGTACCTGTGAAATTAAAAAAAACTAAGTTTAAACTAGAAATTAACCTAACATAACTATTATACTAAAATTAAAATAACTACCAATTAAAAAAACAAAATTACACATTAAAGAAATACTAACACTACTACAAAAATTTAAGTCTAAAATTACAAAAAAATCAAAAATACTAGATTACGAAAAATAACAAACAAAATGATCCAAAATAAAAACAATTACACCTCTTTAAAAATAGCCCTTTAAAAATAAAAAAGCCCTCCCCAAAATAAAAAAAAAACCTAGCCTACAATAAACTACCAATAGCCCTTTAAAGTGCCTCTTGTAGGGCATTGTTCTAAAGAAATCAGCTCTTTTACCTGTATAAAAATACAAAAAAAAACAACAGTAAAACCCACCACCCAACCAACCCCCAAAAATAAAAAACCTAACTCTAACAAAAAACCTAAGCTACCCATTGCCCTGAAAAGGGCATTTGTATGGGCATTGCCTTTAAAAGGGCATTCAGCTCTTTTAAAAAAGCCCAAACCCTAATCTAAAAAAAAAAAAAAAAACACCCCAAAAAAGTTAAAAAAACCTAACACAAATCCCCGACGATCCTCTTACAGTTTCTGAAGCCCGGACATCCAGGTGGCGAGAAGTCTTCATCCAGGCAGCAAGGTTTTCATCCATCCATCCAGGCGGTGTCTTCTATCTTCATCCAGACGGCATCTTCTATTTTCATCCCGGCGGCGTCTTCTATTTTCATCCCGGCGCCGCGGAGCGGGTCCATCCTTGAAGACATCCTGCGCGAAGCGTCTTCTTCATACGGTCACCGCCGTACACTGAATCTTCAATGCAAAATGGAGTCCCTTGCATTCCTTAAATAGTGTTTGCGATGTGGGAGGGCGGCAGAATAGGGGTTAATAAGTAGTTTATGGGTGTTAGTGTGCTTTGTAACATTTTAGTTATGAGTTTTGTGTAACAGTTTTGTTGCGCAAAACTCATAACTACTGGTTGCAGATAGCGGAACGAATCGTGTTTGTATAGGCTGGAACGCAAGCATTTTAGCCTCACCACACAACTTGTAATACCGGCGCTATGGAAATCCCACGCATTTTTGAGGGCGGGATTGACGCTGCATTACCGGCTAAAATGCTTGCGGCACAAAAACAGAAAACCAGTTCTTGAGGCTCATCTCCTATCTGGGTTATAAAATTAAAAAAGCCAGGGTTGATGCCTAAAAAGAAACGTTTTATTGAAATCTTAAGTTAAAAGTAGGTACAAGGTATTAGGTTACACTTTCTCAAGACTCGTAATGGCTGCATTACTGTTTTTACGCTAAAATGTTCATTTTTTCAGCGTTAAAACCATAACGCAAAACTCATAATCTAGGTGAATTACAGCTGAGTACAATATTAAGGAGATTGAGAAAAAAATTGTATCTGTTGTGTGGTATATTTCTTATCTGATGTAAGAATCGTATTGATTGTCATTATACCACTCAAATGTTTTATTGATGTATACAAACTTTTTACATCAAGTGTAAATAAAATGAATTGCTTGCTTGGTATATCAATGGATTTAAGCTTATCAAGAAAATCATAGGTGTCTTTAATATATGAAGATGTCTTAAGTACATAGGCCTCCCAGGGGGTTTAGCCTTGTGTTTGTGAATTTTAAGTAAGCAGTTTATTACTGGTCTAACTGGATGTTCATTGTAAAGAAAATCAACTAATTCCTCAGAGATAATGTCTTTTTTTCACAGCCTGTTGTATGATGTATTTCATTTCTTTATTGATCTTAAATGTAGGATCAAATGATATTGCTGCGTAAACATTAATATTCCTAAGCTGACTCTCAATTTCCTCCATATAATCCTTTTTATTTAAGACCCTGTAACAGAATTTTTACAATTTACATATGTAGATGCCATGAATCTCGAGCGTGAAAGACTTCTCTGGTTCTTTGCAACTTAATGGGCAAAGTCTTTCATGCTCGAGATTCATGGCATCTACAAATGTAAATCTAAATAAAATTACTACAATTAACTAAATCATTCCTATTTAAAACTAAATACTTACCTATAAAATAAACCCTAAGCTAGCTACAATATAACTAATAGTTACATTGTATCTAGCTTAGGGTTTATTTTTATTTTACAGGCAACTTTGTATTTATTTTAACTAGGTAGAATAGTTATTAAATAGGTATTAACTATTTAATAGCTACCTAGTTAAAATAAAGACAAATTTACCTGTAAAATAGAAACCTAACCTAAGTTACAATTACACCTAACACTACACTATAATTAAATTAATTACCTGCATTAAATTAAATTAATTACAATAAAATAAAATAAACTAAAGTACAAAAAAACCAAACACTAAATTACAGAAAATAATAAAATAATTACAAGTTTTTTAAACTAATTAAACCTAATCTAATCCCCCTAATAAAATAAAAAAGCCCCCAAAATAAAAAGCCCTACCCTATACTAAATTACAAATAGCCCTTAAAAGGGCCTTTTGTGGGGTATTGCCTCAAAGTAATCAGCTCTTTCACTTGTAAAAAAGAGTACAATACCCCCCAACATTAAAACCCACCACCCACACACCCAACCCTACTCTAAAATCCACCCAATCCCCCCTTAATAAAACCTAACACTAACCCCTTGAAGATCACCCTACCTTGAGAATTCTTCACCCAACCAGGCCAAAGTCCTCAACAAAGCCGGGCAAAGTGGTCCTCCAGACGGGAAGAAGTCTTCATCCAAGCCGGGCAGAAGCGGTCCTCCAGACGGGCAGAAGTCTTCATCCAGACGGCATCTTCTATCTTCATCCATCCGGCAGGGAGCAGGTCCATCTTCATGCCATCCGATGCGGAGCATCCATCTCGGCCGACGACTAACGACGAATGAAGGTTCTTTTAAATGATGTCATCCAAGATGGCGTCCCTTAAATTCCAATTGGCTGATAGAATTCTATCAGCCAATCGGAATTAAGGTAGGAAAAATTCTATTGGCTGATCTAATCAGCCAATAGGACTGAGCTTGCATTCTATTGACTGATTGGAACAGCCAATAGAATGCGAGCTCAATCCTATTGGCTGATTAGATTTCTAAATGCAGTAGGAGTCTTGACAGGAGAGAGTGTACCGCTCACTTTTTGGAAGACTCGTAATACCGGTGTTAGGAAAATCCCTTTGAAAAAATAGGATACACAATTGACGTAAGTGGATTTGCGGTATTTTTGGGTTGTACCAAAAAAGTGAGCGGTACACATGTACCTGCAAGACTCGTAATACCAGCGGGTGTTAAAAAGCAGCATTGGGACCTCTCAACGCTGCTTTTTAATGCTAACGCAAGACTCGTAATATAGGCGAAAGTTTTTTTTTAAAACAAATTTTGTTTTCCCAACTGAATACCCTACCCCCCACCCCCCCCCCGCCACCACCACAAAGTTCGCCAACATGGCTGCACTCCTTATCCAAATGCAAAGTATTAAATTTTTTAATATTTCCCATCCATATTGCGCAAGGAAGGAGAGGCTGTGAGCCGTTCAGCTGTCCTCCCCTTTCGCAATATGGATGTCTGAGGATTTTTTTTATATGGGCCGTGCAGAGACTGCCACCCAGTGGTTAAGTCTTTTAGTTAAAAAGGTAATGTGTATGGTGTAATTTGGTTTCTATTGAAAAAATGCATAGAACAGACAGAATTCTAATTAGTGAGCTGGATTTAATATGGGGTAGTGCAATATTTCAGAAAGCCTTAAAAAAACAAAAAACTTTTTAAAGAAAGTCAACAGTCACAATGACACTTGTCAATGAACTAGCATAGCATAAGCAATGTGTTTCCTTCAAAGGAAGACTATTTTTTGGATGTAATCTACTACTTGATAAATTTATGTTAATTTCATAAGGTCAGTAACTGACCTTATGAAATTAATATCAAGTAGTAGATTCCTTCCAAAAACTAGTCTTCCTTTGATTGAAACACATTGCTTATGCTATGCTAGTTCTAAACAAAACAGAATTGTCACTGTGCCTTTCTACAAAAAGTTTTTTTTTTTTTTAAGGGTTTCTGGAACATTGCACCACCCCATATTAAATTCAGCTCACTGATTAGAATTATGTTCTATACATTTTTGTTCAGTAGTAAGGGGCTGTACATATTTCTTCTGAACTTTATGGCAACAATCTATAGCACATCAGGGACAAGGCACTGGCAGATAGTGACCGCAACTGTAACTGAAGCTTTCAATGTATTCTAGGAATTGAGTACTGGACTGGCAGTCTTAACCCCTTAATGACCACAGCACTTTTCCATTTTCTGTCCGTTTGGGACCAAGGCTATTTTTACATTTCTGCAGTGTTTGTGTTTAGCTGTAATTTTCCTCTTACTCATTTACTGCACCCACACATATTATATACCGCTTTTCTTGCCATTAAATGGACTTTCTAAAGATACCATTATTTTCACTATATCTTATTATTTATTATAAAAAAAATTTATAAAATATGAGGAAAAAATGGAAAAAAACACACTTTTTCTAACTTTGACCCCCAAAATCTGTTACACATCTGCAACCACCAAAAAACTCCCATGCTAAATAGTTTCTAAATTTTGTCCTGAGTTTAGAAATACCCAATGTTTACACGTTCTTTGCTTTTTTTTTCCAAGTTATAGGGCCATAAATACAACTAGCACTTTGCTATTTCCAAACCACTTTTTTTTCAAAATGAGCGCTAGTTACATTGGAACACTAATATCTTTCAGGAATTCCTGAATATCCCTTGACATGTATATATTTTTTTTTAGAAGACATCCCAAAGTATGGATCTAGGCCCATTTTGGTATATTTCATGCCACCATTTCACCGCCAAATGCGATCAAATACAAAAAATCATTCCCCTTTTCACAATTTTTTTCACAAACTTTCGGTTTCCCACTGAAATTATTTACAAACAGCTTGTTCAATTATGGCATAAATGGTTGTAAATGCTTCTCTGGGATCCCCTTTGTTCAGAAATAGCAGACATATATGGCTTTGGCGTTGCTTTTTGGTAATTAGAAGGCTATTAAATGCCGCTGCGCACCACACGTGTATTATGTCCAGAAGTGCAGGGGTTAATCAGGGAGCTTGTAGGGAATGTGTAGGGTTAATTTTAGCTTTAGTGTAGTGTAGTAGACAACCCAAAGTATTGATCTAGGCCCATTTTGGTATATTTCATGCCACCATTTCAGCGCCAAATGCGATCAAATAAAAATAAATTGTTTCCTTTTTCACAAACTTTAGGTTTCTCACTGAAATTATTTACAAACAGCTTGTGCAATTATGGCACAAATGGTTGTAAATGCTTCTCTGGGATCCCCTTTGTTAAGAAATAGCAGACATATGTGGCTTTGGTGTTGCTTTTGATAATTAGAAGGCTGCTAAATGCCGCTGTGCATCACGCGTGTATTATGGCTAGCAGTGAAGGGGTTAATTAGGTAGCTTGTAGGGAGTTTGCAGGGTTAATTTTAGCTTTAGTGTAGAGATCAGCCTCCCACCTGAAACATCAGACCCCCTGATCCCTCCCAAACAGCTCTCTTCCCTCCCCCACCCTACAATTGTTCCCGCCATCTTAAGTACTGGCAGAAAGTCTGCCAGTACTAATATAAAAAGGTATATTTTTTTTGGGGGGGGGTTAATAGCATATTTGCATATGCTGCTGTGTAGAATCCCCCCTTAGCCTCCAATATCATGGATCCCCCATCAAACAGTTCTCTAACCCTCCCCCTCTAGCCTAATGGGCGCCATCTTGGGTACTGGCAGCTGTCTGCCAGTACCCAGTTAAGTAAAAAAAAAAAAGATTCTTTAATTTTGAGCTACTTTCTGTAGTGTAGCTACACCCCCCCACCCCACCCCCCTCCCAGAACCCTTCGATTACTTTATAAATAAAATCCCCCCCCCCCTTTTCTCCCAATGTATTACAGTATTTTATTTTTCTGTAGGGTAGCGGTTCCCACCCGCTCCCACCCCGTGCACGCGCCCGCCCAGCGCCCCTGTGCACGCGCGCGCGTCCGTGCGCGCCCCCGAGTACTTCCGCCTCCGATCCCGCCCCCCTCCACATGATCATGGGCCATTGCTGGCCGCCCACCCGCCTCCCTGTTGCGCTCCCACCCACCAACAATGCTCCGGTGCAGAGAGGGCCACAGAGTGGCTCTCTCTGCATCGGAGGCTTGTAAAGGGGTATTGCAGGATGCCTCCATATCGAGGCATCACTGCAATACCCTCAGAGCTGCTGGAAGCGATCACGATCGCTTCCAGCACTCTGTTAGACAACTGACGTACCAGGTACATCTATTGTCATTAACTGCTTGTTAATGCATGACGTACCTGGTACGTCAGTTGTCATTAAGGGGTTAAAATATGGGTTACAAAGTAAAAACTGAAATCTGATATAGGCTGCTCTGCTGCTGATTCTCCAAGAGCTGTTGATTAAACTTTGCAGGCTATTTATCACAGAAAGTTATAGTTGTTTGGAAATGCATGTCAGTTCTCTTTATTTATCTTAAATACAGATTTCACACGTTAGCCTTGTGATTTATGTCTGTGTACTTTGATGGTAATTTCTGCTAACTCCTGTCAGAAGAGTCATTTTAACACTCATCACAAAAACAACAAACATGGAAAGTGTTTAGGCTTTTTATTGAACTGGGATATATTCAGCAAAACACAACATTTTTCTTTTTGTTTCAGATAGAACATACAATATTAAAGACTTTTACATTTTACTTATTCTATTTGTTTTTTTTTTTTTTAGTATCCTTTGAAAAGCATACCTAGGTAGGCTAAGGAGCAGCAATGCACTACTGGGAGCATATATGCCTCTTGTCATTGGCTCATTTAATATGCTCAGTTAGCACCCAGTTGTGCATTTCTGCATATCCTTCAACAAAGGATAACAAGAGAATGAAGCAACTTTATTAATAGCCTCACCAGCCTCTGAACTCACCGCACGTCACTGAAACACACTCGTTTTAAAAATGATATGGACACACTTGATTTAATACAAATAAAGAAAAATCTGATTTTCAAAGGTGCAGATAAGGGTGGTGCCCTTGTAGTCTTAAATAAAAAGGATTATATGGGAAATTGAGAGTCAGCTTAGGGATGTTTACGCAGCAATATCATATGATCCTACATTTAATATAAATAAAGAAATTAAATACATCATACAACAGGCTGTGAAAGAAGACATTATCTCTGAGGAATTAGGTGATTTTCTTTACAATGAACATTCAGTTAGACCAGTAATAAACTGCTTACCTAAAATTCACAAACACAAGGCTAAACCCCCTAGGGGGCCAATGTCTCTGGTTCTGGATCTATAGTCACCAACATTGCAATATTCTTAGATAGAATCCTACAACCATATTGTCAGTATATTTATAAGAATATTCAGTAGTGCTGTCCAGTTAATATACCAGCCTATGGCACGGTTTTAACACAATATATTTAAATAATTATCCTTTAAAATAAATCCTCAATCAATATGCATCTACTAGGAACCATAAAATTAATATAAATACCTGAATTCTTTTATTTAGTTAATATCTATGAACATATTGAAATATATTTGTAATACCAGAAAATGAAACACTATTATACACGTTGAAAACAACTATTAAGATACGCTATACTTCTTATAAGGCTTACAAAAGTTTACCTTTAAAAACCAGCCTATTTACAAATAGCCTTTCATACAATTAACACAATGAGATTTCAAGTAATATACTCAGCTATTTACCCACACTTTAATCTAACACAATTCTAATTTAAAACATCAGAAATTGCACAGATAAGTTACTTAACCTACAAGATACAAATTTTACACTATACAGGACCGTGACTACCAGTTTTAAAATACAATTTATTTCTTTAAGTCTGCCAAACACAGCAACAATGAATGCTTATTTTAAATATTTTGCATACAAAAAGGCAAGCTAAGAACTATTCAAAACTATGACATACAGTTTAAAAGTACAATTTGCTCTTTAAATCTATTTGCTACACCAAATCAATATCCAATATTACTTGATAGGAGTATTTTCACCTCAGAAAATACCAATAAGTATAATTTGCAGTCAATGAGAAGAATAGATCAGCTTTGCTTTGAGTAAATGGTATTTCACGCCCAACAAAAACCAGTTACAAGTTTAGCTCAGCAGAAATATGTATTTTCTCTATCTTGCATTAAGCTTATATAAGTTTTTCCTCGCTGGTGATTTTGGAAACGCCCAAATGGAAACCTTGTCTCGGATTGGCCCTTAACGGAGCTGAACATGTTCACCATGGCAACGCATCTTTTGAACAGTTAATTCTCTTAATTGCTATACTGGGTTTTGGCCACTTGGGGCAGTAGACACACAGACAAAACAGATTCACCTTTAACATTAATAAACATTTTTAACAACTTAATTATTCTAATAAAATGATTATTTAATCAGACCATAACTCTCTGCATCAATCACATACAACCCGAATTATAGATGGGTCGTATCAGATAATTTTTCTGATTATTCTGATATCAAATATGTTATATTATTAACATTGTATTATATTAAAGTAACTTATATTGCTAATTATTAGCTTAAAATCCATTACAATTTTATTAGTATCCTGGCATTTATATACAAATAACAGCCTATCTTGAATTCAGTATTGTATTGTATTCCAACATGAATATACCATATTTCACGTTTCTAATAAATCTTGGAAGTATGAATCCTTTCTATGCAGATCTGAAATAAAAATAAGTGTTATTAGTTATTTCTTTTTAAGGTCCACAAATATTCTTAAATAATACAGACATTTTATGCTTTCAAAAAATAAATAAATAAATAAATAAATAAATAAATAAATAAATAAATAAATATATATATATATATATATATATATATATATATATATATATATATATATACATACACATTTCTATTTCTAAAAGGTATTCATTTTCATTTATTCAATTTTTTTTTATATACAGGGAATTGCAAATGCTAATTTGTCTGCTCTCAGTAATTTCATGTTTACACCATAGTATTTGTCTTTGCTGGCTAAGGTCTTCATTGCCCCTCCCACATAGCATGGGGTCAAGTCACGAGCTTGTGCTAATTATCAGTCCCTTTTGGAAAATGCTTGCATTTTCAACATCTCTCCAGACGGATCGGCATCTCCGTTGGAGGAAGCCCATATATGGGCATGTATCCTAATTCCAGTCTGCTAATTTTTATCTCATTAGGTCTTAAATCAACAGTCTTAAACATTTATGACTTTATTAACTGTATGGGGGTAAGGGATGCTCTGAAGCTTGCATTTTCAATTAAGGAGCAAATGGTTTTGTCCTGTCTCAAGCCACAAACTCTGTTCTCTCTCAAAATCACTTCCACAACATTCCTCTAAGTGACTGTTCTAAATTGAGCAGGTCAAATGTTTCATTGTCCCCACCTGTGTGTTCAGCATAAATTTACATGCTGAGTGGGGGAGAACTGAACATGATTGAAATTAGTTTGTCTGAAAGAAATGAATCATTTTCTACTGACCAGCCAGATCTGAATAAATATATATATATTTATTAACCTTAAAATATATGATTAAAATATATATTTATTAACTTTACATATACCTTGACATAAATATTAAAATATATATTTATTAACCTTACATATACCTTGACAATATGTGCTTAAGACATCTTCATATATTAAAGACACCTATGATTTTCTTGATAAGCTTAAATTGATTGATATACCAAGGAAGAAATTAATTTTATTTACACTTGACGTAAAAAGTTTGTATACATCAATAAAACATTCGAGTGATATAATGACAATAAATAAGATTCTTACATCAAATAAGAAATATACCACACAACAGACACAATTTTTTCTCAATCTCCTTAATATTGTACTGTTATTATTTTTTCAATAGAGACACTTTCTACATGCAAAATCAGGGTACGGCAATGGGATCCAATGTCGCCCCTCCATATGCCAATCTGTTCATGAGTAATTACGAAGAAACACATGTATACCAGAATCAACTTTTTAGACAGTATGGCATCACCTGGTGGCGATTTATAGATGATATCTTTGGCATATGGTACGGCGACAATGGATCCCTGCTTGCATTTGTGTATGACCATAATTAATCAGTCAACCAACTGACAAGTATAACACAATGGTTTTTGATGGTTTTCATTGTCCTTCTGTCCTCAAATCTATCCCCAAAAGTCAACTATTAAGAGTGAAAAGGTTGGTAACTGATGTGGATATATGTAATGAGAGGCTTGCAGAAATGAGTGATGAATTCACCCAAAGAGGTTATCCAGACGGATTATTGCAAGACACAGGTAAATCTCAAAATTCTAATAAAATATCCAGAACTAAACAAAAAAACAGATTAGTCTTTGTTTCCCAATTTAATACAAGAAGCAGTCAAATTAATAGAATTTTGAGAAAACATTGGCATGTGCTACAATTGTACCACCCGGAGATAAGTGATTTTTTTGAATATCCAATGCCAGCTTATAGAAGTGGTTGAAACCTCAAAGACAGACTTGTGAGAGCAGATGAAGGGAGTGATAAGCTTTGTATACAAAGTACTATTGGGGGAAAAGAACAGGTTGTTACCCTTGTCTCAATTGTATTAATTGTAACTCCATGATTAAAAGTGACCATTTTTACCACCCACACACAGGAAAGAAATATCCTATACGCGAGTATATGACATGTAGGTCCACGTATGCAATATATATCGTTAAATGCCCTATTTTACATTGGTCAAATGACCCGTGAATTACGTGAAAGAATTACTTAATACAACTCCAACATCAGACGCAAAAATAAAGATGCCCCAGTTTCTGCACATATTTTGGAAAAAGGTCATAGTATATGTCAGCTACGTTTCCAAATCATAGAACATGTAAAAACCCCTAGGGGAGGGGGCAATAGAGAGATGATATTAAATCAGAGAGAAATGTTTTAGATATATCATTTAGATACCATGTTCCCTATGGTTCTTAATCGTGACTATGATTGGTCAGTATTTTGGTAAATGTATAATTTTTGTGCTCATATTTTTGTTACCTATTAGCCTCGAAATATGTAACCGATACATTACTGTATTTTTAACATTCTTTTAAGGTTACTGTTGAAACAATCTGCAAGTTTTTTTGTATCCACTTTAATTCTGTTTACACGTTGTATGTATATATATATATATATATATATATATATAAATAAAATTATATATATATATATATATATATATTATCCTATAACATAAAAGGCCAAGTGTGTTTGTCCGAAGCTGTCATACGCAGTAGAGACAGCACAAGGACAAACACACCTGGCCTTAGAGTCTACCTGATCTGTTTGCGGCACGGTGCGGGTGTAAGTGGGCGTGGCTGGACATGAGCAGTCGCGGCCGGACATGGCAGGGGTGGGGCTGGGCGTGGTCGCGCGCGTGAGAGAGAGGGGAGAGAGATAGAAAGAGAGGGGGAGAGAGCAAAATAGATGGGAAAGAGCTCAAGAGAGGGTAAGAGAGAGCAAAAGAGAGAGGGAAGAGCAAAAGAGAGGGGAAATAGCAAAAGAGAGGGGGGAGAAGAGCAAAATAGAGGGAAGAGAGAGCAAAAGAGAGGGGGAGAGAGAGCAAAGAGATGGGGGAGAGAGAGCAAAAGAGATGGGGAGAGATAAAATAAGAGGGGGAGAGAGTGAGCAAAAGAGAGGGGAAGAGAGAGAGCAAAAGAGAGGGGGAGAGAAAGCAAAAAAGAGGGGGAGAGAGAGAGGGGGGATGGAGAGAAAGGAGGGGACAGAGAGAGGGGGAGAGAGAGAGCAAAAAAAGGGGGGGAGAGGGGGGAGAGAGAGCAAAATAGAGGCGGGAGAGCAATAGAGATGGGGGAGAGAGACAGAGCAAAAGAGAGGGGGGAGAGGGGGAGAGAGATGGGGGAGAGAGAGAGAGAGCAAAATAGAGGGATTGAGAGAGAGAGAGAGCAAAAAGAGGGACGGAAAGAAAGAGCAAAAGAGAGGGATGGAGAGAGAGAGCAAAAGAGAGTGGAGAGAGACAGAACAAAAGAGAGGGGGAAGAGAGAGCGCAAAAGAGAGGGGGAGAAGAAGAGCAAAAGAGAGGGGGGAGAGAGCGCAAAAGAGAGGGGGAGAGAAAGAGCGCAAAAGAGAGGGGAGAGAGAGAGCGCAAAAGAGAGGGGGAAAGAGAGTGCAAAAGAGAGGGGGAGAGAGAGCACAAAAGAGGGGGAGAGAGAGCAAAAGAGAAGGGGAGAGAGAGAGCAAAAGAGAGGGGGAGGGAGAGAGAGCAAGGGGGGGAACCGCTGTACTGCAAAAAATGGCCCGTGTGAACAGGCTTTAGGACTAGTATATACTGTACGTATATATATTTATATATTCTAAACATATTAAGATGTGATATATTTTGTCACCCATATGTGGTGCATGAGCATAATGTTTTTGGCACCTTGCACAAATCATTTAAATAGTATGATAATATGAACTGTGTGTTAGCATGAATAAGGGTTTATTGTAAACCTGAAACGTTGCTGTTTTCTTGGGAATCCCCCACACTTGTAATAAAGTCCACTTTGTTTCCCTGGATCATTGGAGTATTTGTTGTTAATGTAGGCTTGGTAAGCCTTCTCTAAGCAAAGTGTGTTGTGCTGTATTTTTTTCAGTAATTCTGCTAATACAGGTGTACAGGAATAATGGCGCTGAACGTAAAGATGGGAGGTCCGGTCTGTCTGATTATGAACTCCACAGATGGGAAGTTAGAGGTGAACTCAGATGCTCTGGAGATCTTGTCTGGAATCTCTCAGCCAGTAGTGGTTGTGGCTGTTGTGGGCTTGTACCGGACAGGAAAATCATACCTGATGAATAAGCTGGCTGGGGTGAATAGAGGTCAGTGAGGTGACATTGTTATGTGTCATATGTACATTGTTATATGTTCCTTGTTATATGTGATATGTTCCTTGTTATATGTGATATGTTCCTTGTTATATGTGATATGTTCCTTGTTATATGTGATATGTTCCTTGTTATATGTGATACGTTCCTTCTTATATTTTATATGTGCATTGTTATATGTCATATGTGCATTGTTATATGTTCCTTGTTATATGTGATATGTTCCTTCTTATATGTTATATGTGCATTGTAATATGTCATATGTGCATTGTAATATGTCATATGTGCATTGCAATTTGTTATATGTGCATTGTTATATGTTTTATGTGCATTGTTATATGTGCATTGTTATATGTTCCTTGTTATATGTGATATCTTCCTTCTTATATGTCATATGTGCATTGTTATATGTTATATTTTAAATGTGATATGTACCTTGTTATATGTTCCTTGTTATATGTACCTTGTTATCTATGATATACACCTTATTATATATTATATGTACATTGTTATCTATTATATGTACATTGTTATATATTATATGTGCATTGTTATATATTATATGTACAGTGCTATATGTTATATGTACATTGTTATCTATTATATGTACATTGTTATATGATGTATGTACCTTGTTATATATTATATGTATATTGTTATATATTATATGTATATTGTTATATATTATATGTACATTATTTTATGTTATATGTACATTGTTATATGTTAAATGTTCATTGTTATATGTTAAATGTTCATTGTTATATGTTATATGTACATTGTTATATATTATATGTACATTGTTATATGTACATTGTTATATGTTAAATGTTCATTGTTATATGGTATATGTATATTGTTATATGTTATATGGTATATGTACATTGTTATATATTATATGTTCATTGTTATATGTTATATGTACATTGTTATATGTTAAATGTTCATTGTTATATGTTATATGTACATTGTTATATATTACATGTTCATTGTTATATGGTATATGTATATTGTTATATGTTATATGGTATAGGTACGTTGTTATATATTATATGTTCATTGTTATATGTTATATGTACATTGTTATATGTTAAATGTTCATTGTTATATGTTATATGTACATTGTTATATATTAAATGTTCATTGTTATATGTTATATGTACATTGTTATATGTACATTGTTATATGTTATATGTACCGTGTTATATGTCATATGTACATTGTTATATGTTATATATACATTGTTATATGTTATATGTACATTGTTATATGTTATATGTACCTTGTTATATGTAACTTGTTATATGTACATTTCTATATATTGTTATATGTACATTGTTATATGTTATATGTACATTGTTATATGTTATATGTATATTGTTACATGTTATATGTACATTGTTATATGTACATTGTTATATGTTATATGTACTGTGTTATATGTCATATGTACATTGTTATATGTTATATATACATTGTTATATGTTATATGTACATTGTTATATGTTATATGTACCTTGTTATATGTTATATGTAACTTGTTATATGTAAATTTCTATATGTTATATGTACATTGTTATATGTACATTATTATATGTTAATGTTATATGTACATTGTTATATGTTATATGTATATTGTTATATGTACATTGTTATATGTTATATGTACATTGTTATATGTTATATGTATATTGTTATATGTTATATGTACATTGTTATAAGTTATAAGTACATTGTTATATGTTATATGTATATTGTTATATGTTATATGTACATTGTTATACATTATATGTACATTGTTATATATTATATGTACATTGCTATGTGTTGTATGTAACTTGTTGTATGTTATATGTGCATTGCTATATGTTATATGTATATTGTTATATATTATACGTACATTGCTCTATGCTGTATGTACCTTGTTATACATTATATGTACATGGCTATATGTTATATTTACAATTGTCTGAGGTTGCTGATGACTGTGTGTTGTGTATTTTCAGGCTTTGATTTAGGAGCTACCATAGAGGCTAAGACAAAAGGTATCTGGATGTGGTGTGTTCGTCACCCGACTAAAGCGAATTGCACGCTAGTACTGTTGGATACGGAGGGATTAGGAGATGTGGAAAAGGTGAGAATGTTCCTATAAAAACATTAGATTTATCTACTTAGAATGATATTGCTCAGGAGGGTGCACGTATCTTTAGAATTCTATGACACAACGTTTTCCAACATTGCTTTTAGCACTATTATACATTGTTGCAAACACTAGTAGCTAGAGTACTAAAGACACGTGTACGCTCCTGAGCCCTATGCACCTACCTAGATTAAATCTTCAACAAAAGATACAGAAATAACTAAATAATTTGATAATTAAAGAACATTGGAAAGTTGTTAAAAATTGCTGCTCTGTCTAAACCATGAAAGTTTAACTTTGACTGTCCTTTGATTTTTTCTTGAAATAGATCACCAGGGGTCTATAAGAAAACACATCTGGAGCAGATTTTCTCAAAGCTCTGTACAATATTTGATTTGTTATAGGGACATTAATGTTAATATTTTTATAACTAAAAAAGCAAACGGTTGAAAGGTATTTAAAATTTTTATTATTTTAGGAAACTTTTCAAGGTTTTGTTATTCCATTGCAGTCAAAGGATAAACCTCTTGAACAAACTATTAAACATGATTCTTTGCATCCTTTGCTGTGGACAATTATAAATTATCTTGTTCACTAATCAAAGCAATCACTCTGTAGCATGTAACAAGATCAGTGAATTTGTCAGGATAAGTAAGTATACTGAATGTATTCCAGACTTTCTATGGAGCAATTGATAATAAACAATTTGCAGAGGTGAATCACAGGGAAAACAGGAAAAGGGAAAACAAATGCACTGTTTTTGCTACACTTAATTATGAGGTTTTTTTTAATGATTCATTTTGAGTTCAATTCACCTTTAATCCCAGAGGATCTATCCACAACCTTATTAATTAGTATAAAATAGTTAATTGTCTCACTCATTAAACACCTTGTTTGCTTAAAGTAGAAGTACTATCAATATGTTTCAGATATGTCTGTACATAGCAAAGGTCAAGAACGTTTTGATAAAATACTTAGGGAACGTTGATTTATTCTGCCTGCCCTGTTTGTAGGAGGAACTTCAACTGCTAAAATGTAATATTGCACAAGTTATCTCTTGTGTATTCCCATGTGTCGCTCACATGCAACCAATTGCAAGCTTGTTTACAATAATAAGATTGGCATGTGCCAGTTAATGATATATGAGTTTACCATGTTATGACTACTAGGTACACTGTGCGCATAATGCCCAGCTCTGAAATTATTAGCTACAATACACACTACAAACCTTTTACACTTGCAATATAAGTTAAAATATTATGTGATCTCATTATATATCATTTAAAACAAGGCACATTTATTTTTTAGGGTGACAAGAAAAACGACATCTGGATTTTCTGCTTAGCTTTGCTGTTGAGCAGTGCACTGGTTTATAACAGTATGGGAACAAATGATCAAGATGCTCTTGATAAATTACAGTATCCTTTTGTATTGAACAAACAAATTAGTGTGAGTGAGTATAATGTTACTGAGTTACATATACATATAGTGTGAGTGAGTATAATGTTACTGAGCTACACATACATATAGTGTGAGTGAGTATAATGTTACCGAGTTACATATACATATAGTGTGAGTGAGTATAATGTTACTGAGTTACATATACATATAGTGTGAGTGAGTATAATGTTACTGAGCTACATATACATATAGTGTGAGTGAGTATAATGTTACTGAGCTACATATACATATAGTGTGAGTATCATGTTACTGAGTTACATATACATATAGTGTGAGTGAGTATAATGTTACTGAGTTACATATACGTATAGTGTGAGTGAGTATAATGTTACTGAGCTACATATACGTATAGTGTGAGTGAGTATAATGATGTTACTGAGTTACATATACATATAGTGTGAGTGAGTATAATGTTACTGAGCTACATATACATATAGTGTGAGTGAGTATAATGTTACCGAGTTACATATACATATAGTGTGAGTGAGTATAATGTTACTGAGCTACATATACGTATAGTGTGAGTGAGTATAATGTTACCGAGTTACATATACATATAGTGTGAGTGAGTATAATGTTACATATAGTGTGAGTGAGTATATTGTTACTGAGCTACATATACATATAGTGTGAGTGAGTATAATGTTACTGAGCTACATATACATATAGTGTGAGTGAGTATAATGTTACTGAGCTACATATACATATAGTGTGAGTGAATATAATGTTACCGAGTTACATATAAATATAGTGTGAGTGAGTATAATGTTACTGAGTTACATATAAATATAGTGTGAGTGAGTATAATGTTACCGAGTTACATATACATATAGTGTGAGTGAGTATAATGTTACTGAGTTACATATACATATAGTGTGAGTGAGTATAATGTTACTAAGCTACATATACGTATAGTGTGAGTGAGTATAATGTTACTGAGCTACATATACATATAGTGTGAGTGAGTATAATGTTACTGAGCTACATATACATATAGTGTGAGTGAATATAATGTTACCGAGTTACATATAAATATAGTGTGAGTGAGTATAATGTTACTGAGTTACATATAAATATAGTGTGAGTGAATATAATGTTACCGAGTTACATATAAATATAGTGTGAGTGAATATAATGTTACCGAGTTACATATACATATAGTGTGAGTGAGTATAATGTTACTAAGCTACATATACATATAGTGTGAGTGAGAATAATATCACTGAGTAACATATACATATAGTGTGAGTGAGTATAATGTTACTGAGTTACATATACATATAGTGTGAGTGAGTATAATGTTACTGAGCTACATATACATATAGTGTGAGTGAGTATAATGTTACTGAGCTACATATACATATAGTGTGAGTGAGTATAATGTTACTGAGTTACATATAAATATAGTGTGAGTATAATGTTACTGAGTTACATATACATATAGTGTGAGTGAGTATAATATTACTGAGTTACATATACATATAGTGTGAGTGAGTATAATGCTACTGAGTTACATATACATATAGTGTGAGTGAGTATAATGTTACTGAGTTACATATACATATAGTGTGAGTGAGTATAATGTTACTAAGCTACATATACATATAGTGTGAGTGAGAATAATATCACTGAGTAACATATACATATAGTGTGAGTGAGTATAATGTTACTGAGTTACATATACATATAATGTGAGTGAGTATAATGTTACTGAGTTACATATACATATAGTGTGAGTGAGTATAATGTTACTGAGCTACATATACATATAATGTGAGTGAGTATAATATTACTGAGTTACATATACATATAGTGTGAGTGAGTATAATGTTACTGAGCTACATATACATATAGTGTGAGTGAGTATAATGTTACTGAGTTACATATAAATATAGTGTGAGTATAATGTTACTGAGTTACATATACATATAGTGTGAGTGAGTATAATATTACTGAGTTACATATACATATAGTGTGAGTGAGTATAATGCTACTGAGTTACATATACATATAGTGTGAGTGAGTATAATGTTACTGAGTTACATATACATATAGTGTGAGTGAGTATAATGTTACTGAGCTACATATACATATAGTGTGAGTGAGTATATTGTTACTGAGCTACATATACATATAGTGTGAGTGAGTATAATGTTACTGAGCTACATATACATATAGTGTGAGTGAGTATAATGTTACTGAGTTACATATACATATAGTGTGAGTGAGTATAATGTTACTGAGCTACATATACGTATAGTGTGAGTGAGTATAATGATGTTACTGAGCTACATATACATATAGTGTGAGTGAGTATAATGTTACCGAGTTACATATACATATAGTGTGAGTGAGTATAATGTTACTGAGCTACATATACATATAGTGTGAGTGAGTATAATGTTACTGAGCTACATATACATATAGTGTGAGTATAATGTTACTTAGCTACATATACATATAGTGTGAGTGAGTATAATGTTACTAAGCTACATATACATATAGTGTGAGTGAGTATAATGTTACTGAGCTACATATACATATAGTGTGAGTGAGTATAATGTTACTGAGCTACATATACATATAGTGTGAGTGAGTATAATGTTACTGAGCTACATATACATATAGTGTGAGTGAGTATAATGTTACTGAGTTACATATACATATAGTGTGAGTGAGTATAATGTTACATATAGTATGAGTGAGTATATTGTTACTGAGCTACATATACATATAGTGTGAGTGAGTATAATGTTACTGAGCTACATATACATATAGTGTGAGTGAGTATAATGTTACTGAGCTACATATACATATAGTGTGAGTGAGTATAATGTTACTGAGCTACATATACATATAGTGTGAGTGAGTATAATGTTACTGAGCTACATATACGTATAGTGTGAGTGAGTATAATGTTACTGAGCTACATATACATATAGTGTGAGTGAGTATAATGTTACTGAGCTACATATACATATAGTGTGAGTATCATGTTACTGAGTTACATATACATATAGTGTGAGTGAGTATAATGTTACTGAGTTACATATACATATAGTGTGAGTGAGTATAATGTTACTGAGCTACATATACATATAGTGTGAGTGAGTATAATGTTACTGAGCTACATATACATATAGTGTGAGTGAGTATAATGTTACTGAGTTACATATACATATAGTGTGAGTGAGTATAATGTTACTGAGCTACATATACATATAGTGTGAGTGAGTATAATGTTACTGAGCTACATATACATATAGTGTGAGTGAGTATAATGTTACTGAGTTACATATACATATAGTGTGAGTGAGTATAATGTTACCGAGTTACATATACATATAGTGTGAGTGAGTATAATGTTACCGAGTTACATATGCATATAGTGTGAGTGAGTATAATGTTACATATAGTATGAGTGAGTATATTGTTACTGAGCTACATATACATATAGTGTGAGTGAGTATAATGTTACTGAGCTACATATACATATAGTGTGAGTGAGTATAATGTTACTGAGCTACATATACATATAGTGTGAGTGAGTATAATGTTACTGAGTTACATATACATATAGTGTGAGTGAGTATAATGTTACTGAGCTACATATACATATAGTGTGAGTGAGTATAATGTTACTGAGTTACATATACATATAGTGTGAGTGAGTATAATGATGTTACTGAGCTACATATACATATAATGTGAGTGAGTATAATATTACTGAGTTACATATACATATAGTGTGAGTGAGTATAATGTTACTGAGCTACATATACATATAGTGTGAGTGAGTATAATGTTACTGAGCTACATATACATATAGTGTGAGTGAGTATAATGTTACCGAGTTACATATGCATATAGTGTGAGTGAGTATAATGTTACATATAGTATGAGTGAGTATATTGTTACTGAGCTACATATACATATAGTGTGAGTGAGTATAATGTTACTGAGCTACACATACATATAGTGTGAGTGAGTATAATGTTACTGAGCTATATATACATATAGTGTGAATAAGTATAATGTTACTGAGCTACATATACATATAGTGTGAGTGAGTATAATGTTACTGAGTTACATATACATATAGTGTGAGTGAGTATAATGTTACTGAGTTACATATACATATAGTGTGAGTGAGTATAATGTTACTGAGCTACATATACATATAGTGTGAGTGAGTATAATGTTACTGAGCTACATATACATATAGTGTGAGTGAGTATAATGATGTTACTGAGCTACATATACATATATGTGTGAGTGAGTATAATGTTACTGAGTTACATATACATATAGTGGTGAGTGAGTATAATGTTACTGAGCTACATATACATATAGTGTGAGTGAGTATAATGTTACCGAGTTACATATACATATAGTGTGAGTGAGTATAATGTTACTGAGCTACATATACATATAGTGTGAGTGAGTATAATGTTACTGAGCTACATATACATATAGTGTGAGTGAGTATAATGTTACCTGAGTTACATATACATATAGTGTGAGGTGAGTATAATGTTACTGAGCTACATATACGTATAGTGTGAGTGAGTATAATGTTACTGAGCTACATATACATATAGTGTGAGTGAGTATAATGTTACTGAGTTACATATACATATAGTGTGAGTGAGTATAATGTTACTGAGTTACATATACATATAGTGTGAGTGAGTATAATGTTACTGAGCTACATATACATATAGTGTGAGTGAGTATAATGTTACTGAGTTACATATACATATAGTGTGAGTGAGTATAATGCTACTGAGCTACATATACGTATAGTGTTAGTGAGTATAATGTTACTGAGCTACATATACATATAGTGTGAGTGAGTATAATGTTACTGAGCTACATATACATATAGTGTGAGTGAGTATAATGTTACTGAGCTACATATACATATAGTGTGAGTATCATGTTACTGAGCTACATATACATAAAGTGTGAGTGAGTATAATATTACTGAGTTACATATACATATAGTGTGAGTGAGTATAATGTTACTGAGTTACATATACATATAGTGTGAGTGAGTATAATGTTACTGAGCTACATATACGTATAGTGTGAGTGAGTATAATGTTACTGAGTTACATATACATATAGTGTGAGTGAGTATAATGTTACTGAGTTACATATACATATAGTGTGAGTGAGTATATTGTTACTGAGCTACATATACATATAGTGTGAGTGAGTATAATGTTACTGAGTTACATATACATATAGTGTGAGTGAGTATAATGTTACTGAGCTACATATACATATAGTGTGAGTGAGTATAATGTTACTGAGTTACATATACATATAGTGTGAGTGAGTATAATGTTACTAAGCTACATATACATATAGTGTGAGTGAGTATAATGTTACTGAGTTACATATACATATAGTGTGAGTGAGTATAATGTTACTGAGTTACATATACATATAGTGTGAGTGAGTATAATGTTACTGAGCTACATATACATATAGTGTGAGTGAGTATAATGTTACTGAGTTACATATACATATAGTGTGAGTGAGTATAATGCTACTGAGCTACATATACGTATAGTGTTAGTGAGTATAATGTTACTGAGCTACATATACATATAGTGTGAGTGAGTATAATGTTACTGAGCTACATATACATATAGTGTGAGTGAGTATAATGTTACTGAGCTACATATACATATAGTGTGAGTATCATGTTACTGAGCTACATATACATAAAGTGTGAGTGAGTATAATATTACTGAGTTACATATACATATAGTGTGAGTGAGTATAATGTTACTGAGTTACATATACATATAGTGTGAGTGAGTATAATGTTACTGAGCTACATATACGTATAGTGTGAGTGAGTATAATGTTACTGAGTTACATATACATATAGTGTGAGTGAGTATAATGTTACTGAGTTACATATACATATAGTGTGAGTGAGTATAATATTACTGAGTTACATATACATATAGTGTGAGTGAGTATAATGTTACTGAGTTACATATACATATAGTGTGAGTGAGTATAATGTTACTGAGTTACATATACATATAGTGTGAGTGAGTATAATATTACTGAGTTACATATACATATAGTGTGAGTGAGTATAATATTACTGAGTTACATATACATATAGTGTGAGTGAGTATAATGTTACTGAGTTACATATACATATAGTGTGAGTGAGTATAATATTACTGAGTTACATATACATATAGTGTGAGTGAGTATAATGTTACTGAGTTACATATACATATAGTGTGAGTGAGTATAATATTACTGAGTTACATATACATATAGTGTGAGTGAGTATAATGTTACTGAGTTACATATACATATAGTGTGAGTAAGTATAATGTTACTGAGCTACATATACATATAGTGTGAGTGAGTATAATATTACTGAGCTACATATACATATAGTGTGAGTGAGTATAATGTTACTGAGCTACATATACATATAGTGTGAGTGAGTATAATGTTACTGAGCTACATATACATATAGTGTGAGTGAGTATAATGTTACTGAGCTACATATACATATAGTGTGAGTGAGTATAATGTTACTGAGCTACATATACATAAAGTGTGAGTGAGTATAATATTACTGAGCTACATATACGTATAGTGTGAGTGAGTATAATGATGTTACTGAGCTACATATACATATAGTGTGAGTGAGTATAATGTTACTGAGCTACATATACATATAGTGTGAGTGAGTATAATGTTACTGAGCTACATATACATAAAGTGTGAGTGAGTATAATATTACTGAGCTACATATACATATAGTATGAGTGAGTATATTGTTACTGAGCTACATATACATATAGTGTGAGTGAGTATAATGTTACTGAGTTACATATACATATAGTGTGAGTGAGTATAATGTTACTGAGTTACATATACATATAGTGTGAGTGAGTATAATGTTACTGAGTTACATATACATATAGTGTGAGTGAGTATAATGTTACTGAGTTACATATACATATAGTGTGAGTGAGTATAATGTTACTGAGTTACATATACATATAATGTGAGTGAGTATAATGTTACTGAGCTACATATACATATAGTGTGAGTGAGTATAATGTTACTGAGTTACATATACATATAGTGTGAGTGAGTATAATGTTACTGAGTTACATATACATATAGTGTGAGTGAGTATAATGTTACTGAGCTACATATACATATAGTGTGAGTGAGTATAATGTTACTGAGCTACATATACATATAGTGTGAGTGAGTATAATGTTACTGAGCTACATATACATATAGTGTGAGTGAGTATAATGTTACTGAGCTACATATACATATAGTGTGAGTGAGTATAATGTTACTGAGTTACATATACATATAGTGTGAGTGAGTATAATGTTACTGAGTTACATATACATATAGTGTGAGTGAGTATAATGTTACTGAGCTACATATACATATAGTGTGAGTGAGTATAATGTTACTGAGTTACATATACGTATAGTGTTAGTGAGTATAATGTTACTGAGTTACATATAAATATAGTGTGAGTGAGTATAATGATGTTACTGAGCTACATATACATATAGTGTGAGTGAGTATAATGTTACTGAGCTACATATACATATAGTGTGAGTGAGTATAATGTTACTGAGTTACATATACGTATAGTGTTAGTGAGTATAATGTTACTGAGCTACATATACATATAGTGTGAGTGAGTATAATGTTACTGAGCTACATATACATATAGTGTGAGTGAGTATAATGTTACTGAGCTACATATACGTATAGTGTGAGTGAGTATAATGATGTTACTGAGCTACATATACATATAATGTGAGTGAGTATAATGTTACTATGCTACACATACATATAGTGTGAGTGAGTATAATGTTACTGAGCTACATATACATATAGTGTGAGTGAGTATAATGTTACTGAGTTACATATACATATAGTGTGAGTGAGTATAATGTTACTGAGCTACATATACATATAGTGTGAGTGAGTATAATGATGTTACTGAGCTACATATACATATAGTGTGAGTGAGTATAATGATGTTACTGAGCTACATATACATATAGTGTGAGTGAGTATATTGTTACTGAGCTACATATACATATAGTGTGAGTGAGTACAATGTTACTGAGCTACATATACATATAGTGTGAGTGAGTATAATGTTACTGAGCTACATATACATATAGTGTGAGTGAGTATAATGTTACTGAGCTACATATACATATAGTGTGAGTGAGTACAATGATGTTACTAAGCTACATATACATATAGTGTGAGTGAGTATAATGTTACTGAGTTACATATACATATAGTGTGAGTGAGTATAATGTTACTGAGCTACATATACATATAGTGTGAGTGAGTATAATGTTACTGAGCTACATATACATATAGTGTGAGTGAGTATAATGATGTTACTGAGCTACATATACATATAGTGTGAGTGAGTATAATGTTACTGAGCTACATATACATATAGTGTGAGTGAGTATAATGTTACCGAGTTACATATACATATAGTGTGAGTGAGTATAATGTTACCGAGTTACATATACATATAGTGTGAGTGAGTATAATGTTACTGAGCTACATATACGTATAGTGTGAGTGAGTATAATGTTACCGAGTTACATATACATATAGTGTGAGTGAGTATAATGATGTTACTGAGCTACATATACATATAATGTGAGTGAGTATAATGTTACTATGCTACACATACATATAGTGTGAGTGAGTATAATGTTACTGAGCTACATATACATATAGTGTGAGTGAGTATAATGTTACTGAGCTACATATACATATAGTGTGAGTGAGTATAATGTTACTGAGCTACATATACGTATAGTGTGAGTGAGTATAATGTTACTGAGCTACATATACATATAGTGTGAGTGAGTATAATGTTACTGAGCTACATATACATATAGTGTGAGTGAGTATAATGTTACTGAGCTACATATACATATAGTGTGAGTGAGTATAATGTTACTGAGCTACATATACATATAGTGTGAGTGAGTATAATGTTACTGAGTTACATATACATATAGTGTGAGTGAGTATAATGATGTTACTAAGCTACATATACATATAGTGTGAATAAGTATAATGTTACTGAGTTACATATACATATAGTGTGAGTGAGTATAATGTTACTGAGCTACATATACATATAGTGTGAGTGAGTATAATGTTACTGAGCTACATATACATATAGTGTGAGTGAGTATATTGTTACTGAGCTACATATACATATAGTGTGAGTGAGTATAATGTTACTGAGCTACATATACATATAGTGTGAGTGAGTATATTGTTACTGAGCTACATATACATATAGTGTGAGTGAGTATAATGTTACTGAGCTACATATACATATAGTGTGAGTGAGTATATTGTTACTGAGCTACATATACATATAGTGTGAGTGAGTACAATGTTACTGAGCTACATATACGTATAGTGTGAGTGAGTATAATGATGTTACTGAGCTACATATACATATAGTGTGAGTGAGTATAATGTTACTGAGCTACATATACGTATAGTGTGAGTGAGTATAATGTTACTGAGTTACATATACATATAGTGTGAGTGAGTATAATGTTACTGAGCTACATATACATATAGTGTGAGTGAGTATAATGTTACTGAGTTACATATACATATAGTGTGAGTGAGTATATTGTTACTGAGCTACATATACATATAGTGTGAGTGAGTATAATGTTACTGAGCTACATATACATATAGTGTGAGTGAGTATAATGTTACTGAGCTACATATACATATAGTGTGAGTGAGTATAATGATGTTACTGAGCTACATATACATATAGTGTGAGTGAGTATAATGTTACTTAGCTACATATACATATAGTGTGAGTGAGTATAATGTTACTGAGCTACATATACATATAGTGTGAGTGAGTATAATGTTACTGAGCTACATATACATATAGTGTGAGTGAGTATAATGATGTTACTGAGCTACATATACATATAGTGTGAGTGAGTATAATGTTACTGAGCTACATATACATATAGTGTGAGTATCATGTTACTGAGCTACATATACATAAAGTGTGAGTGAGTATAATATTACTGAGTTACATATACATATAGTGTGAGTGAGTATAATGTTACTGAGCTACATATACATATAGTGTGAGTGAGTATAATGATGTTACTGAGCTACATATACATATAGTGTGAGTGAGTATAATGTTACTGAGCTACATATACATATAGTGTGAGTGAGTATAATGTTACTGAGTTACATATACATATAGTGTGAGTGAGTATAATGTTACTGAGCTACATATACATATAGTGTGAGTGAGTATAATGTTACTGAGCTACATATACATATAGTGTGAGTGAGTATAATGTTACTGAGTTACATATAAATATAGTGTGAGTATAATGTTACTGAGTTACATATACATATAGTGTGAGTGAGTATAATGTTACCGAGTTACATATACATATAGTGTGAGTGAGTATATTGTTACTGAGTTACATATACATATAGTGTGAGTGAGTATAATGTTACCGAGTTACATATACATATAGTGTGAGTGAGTATAATGTTACCGAGTTACATATACATATAGTGTGAGTGAGTATAATGTTACTATGCTACATATACATATAGTGTGAGTGAGTATAATGTTACTGAGTTACATATACATATAGTGTGAGTGAGTATAATGTTACTATGCTACATATACATATAGTGTGAGTGAGTATAATGTTACTGAGTTACATATAAATATAGTGTGAGTGAGTATAATGTTACTGAGCTACATATACATATAGTGTGAGTGAGTATAATGTTACTGAGCTACATATACATATAGTGTGAGTGAGTATAATGTTACTGAGTTACATATACATATAGTGTGAGTGAGTATAATGTTACTGAGTTACATATACGTATAGTGTTAGTGAGTATAATGTTACTGAGTTACATATAAATATAGTGTGAGTGAGTATAATGTTACTGAGCTACATATACATATAGTGTGAGTGAGTATAATGTTACTGAGCTACATATACATATAGTGTGAGTGAGTATAATGTTACTGAGTTACATATACGTATAGTGTGAGTGAGTATAATGATGTTACTGAGCTACATATACATATAGTGTGAGTGAGTATAATGTTACTGAGTTACATATACATATAGTGTGAGTGAGTATAATGTTACTGAGTTACATATACATATAGTGTGAGTGAGTATAATGTTACTGAGCTACATATACATATAGTGTGAGTGAGTATAATGATGTTACTAAGCTACATATACATATAGTGTGAGTGAGTATAATGTTACTGAGTTACATATACATAAAGTGTGAGTGAGTATAATATTACTGAGTTACATATACATATAGTGTGAGTGAGTATAATGTTACTGAGTTACATATACATATAGTGTGAGTGAGTATAATGTTACTGAGCTACATATACATATAGTGTGAGTGAGTATATTGTTACTGAGCTACATATACATATAGTGTGAGTGAGTATAATGTTACTGAGCTACATATACATATAGTGTGAGTGAGTATAATGTTACTGAGCTACATATACATATAGTGTGAGTGAGTACAATGTTACTGAGCTACATATACATATAGTGTGAGTGAGTATAATGTTACTGAGCTACATATACATATAGTGTGAGTGAGTATAATGTTACTGAGCTACATATACATATAGTGTGAGTGAGTATAATGTTACTGAGCTACATATACATATAGTGTGAGTGAGTATAATGTTACTGAGTTACATATACATATAGTGTGAGTGAGTATAATGTTACTGAGCTACATATACATATAGTGTGAGTGAGTATAATGTTACTGAGCTACATATACATATAGTGTGAGTGAGTATAATGTTACTGAGCTACATATACATATAGTGTGAGTGAGTATAATGTTACTGAGCTATATATACTTATAGTGTGAGTGAGTATAATGTTACTGAGCTATATATACATATAGTGTGAGTGAGTATAATGTTACTGAGTTACATATACATATAGTGTGAGTGAGTATATTGTTACTGAGTTACATATACATATAGTGTGAGTGAGTATAATGTTACTGAGCTACATATACATATAGTGTGAGTGAGTATAATGTTACCGAGTTACATATACATATAGTGTGAGTGAGTATAATGTTACTGAGTTACATATACATATAGTGTGAGTGAGTATAATGTTACTGAGCTACATATACATATAGTGTGAGTGAGTATAATGTTACTGAGCTACATATACATATAGTGTGAGTGAGTATAATGTTACCGAGTTACATATACATATAGTGTGAGTGAGTATAATGTTACTGAGCTACATATACATATAGTGTGAGTGAGTATAATGTTACTGAGTTACATATACATATAGTGTGAGTGAGTATAATGTTACCGAGTTACATATACATATAGTGTGAGTGAGTATAATGTTACTGAGCTACATATACATATAGTGTGAGTGAGTATAATGTTACTGAGCTACATATACATATAGTGTGAGTGAGTATAATGTTACTGAGCTACATATACATATAGTGTGAGTGAGTATAATGTTACTGAGCTACATATACATATAGTGTGAGTGAGTATAATGTTACTGAGCTACATATACATATAGTGTGAGTGAGTATAATGTTACTGAGTTACATATACATATAGTGTGAGTGAGTATAATGTTACTATGCTACACATACATATAGTGTGAGTGAGTATAATGATGTTACTGAGCTACATATACATATAGTGTGAGTGAGTATAATGATGTTACTGAGCTACATATACATATAGTGTGAGTGAGTATAATGTTACATATAGTGTGAGTGAGTATAATGTTACTGAGTTACATATACATATAGTGTGAGTGAGTATAATGTTACTGAGCTACATATACATATAGTGTGAGTGAGTATAATGTTACTGAGTTACATATACATATAGTGTGAGTGAGTATATTGTTACTGAGCTACATATACATATAGTGTGAGTGAGTATAATGTTACCGAGTTACATATACATATAGTGTGAGTGAGTATAATGTTACTGAGCTACATATACATATAGTGTGAGTGAGTATAATGTTACTGAGCTACATATACATATAGTGTGAGTGAGTATAATGTTACTGAGTTACATATACATATAGTGTGAGTGAGTATAATGTTACTGAGTTACATATACATATAGTGTGAGTGAGTATAATGTTACTGAGTTACATATACATATAGTGTGAGTGAGTATAATGTTACTGAGTTACATATACATATAGTGTGAGTGAGTATAATGTTACTGAGTTACATATACATATAGTGTGAGTGAGTATAATGTTACTGAGTTACATATACATATAGTGTGAGTGAGTATAATGTTACTGAGTTACATATACATATAGTGTGAGTGAGTATAATGTTACTGAGCTACATATACATATAGTGTGAGTGAGTATAATGTTACTGAGCTACATATACATATAGTGTGAGTGAGTATAATGATGTTACTGAGTTACATATACATATAGTGTGAGTGAGTATAATGTTACTGAGTTACATATACATATAGTGTGAGTGAGTATAATGTTACATATAGTGTGAGTGAGTATAATGATGTTACTGAGTTACATATACATATAGTGTGAGTGAGTATAATGTTACTGAGTTACATATACATATAGTGTGAGTGAGTATAATGATGTTACTGAGTTACATATACATATAGTGTGAGTGAGTATAATGTTACTGAGCTACATATACATATAGTGTGAGTGAGTATAATGTTACTGAGTTACATATACATATAGTGTGAGTGAGTATAATGATGTTACTGAGTTACATATACATATAGTGTGAGTGAGTATAATGTTACTGAGCTACACATACATATAGTGTGAGTGAGTATAATGTTACTGAGCTACATATACATATAGTGTGAGTGAGTATAATGATGTTACTGAGTTACATATACATATAGTGTGAGTGAGTATAATGTTACTGAGCTACATATACATATAGTGTGAGTGAGTATAATGTTACTGAGTTACATATACATATAGTGTGAGTGAGTATAATGTTACTGAGTTACATATACATATAGTGTGAGTGAGTATAATGTTACTGAGCTACATATACATATAGTGTGAGTGAGTATAATGTTACTGAGTTACATATACATATAGTGTGAGTGAGTATAATGCTACTGAGCTACATATACATATAGTGTGAGTGAGTATAATGTTACTGAGCTACATATACATATAGTGTGAGTGAGTATAATGTTACTGAGTTACATATACATATAGTGTGAGTGAGTATAATGTTACTGAGTTACATATACATATAGTGTGAGTGAGTATAATGATGTTACTGAGTTACATATACATATAGTGTGAGTGAGTATAATGTTACTGAGCTACATATACATATAGTGTGAGTGAGTATAATGTTACTGAGTTACATATACATATAGTGTGAGTGAGTATAATGTTACTGAGTTACATATACATATAGTGTGAGTGAGTATAATGTTACTGAGTTACATATACATATAGTGTGAGTGAGTATAATGTTACTGAGCTACATATACATATAGTGTGAGTGAGTATAATGTTACTGAGTTACATATACATATAGTGTGAGTGAGTATAATGTTACTGAGTTACATATACATATAGTGTGAGTGAGTATAATGTTACTGAGCTACATATACATATAGTGTGAGTGAGTATAATGTTACTGAGTTACATATACATATAGTGTGAGTAAGTATAATGTTACTATGCTACACATACGTATAGTGTGAGTGAGTATAATGTTACTGAGTTACATATACATATAGTGTGAGTAAGTATAATGTTACTGAGTTACATATACATATAGTGTGAGTAAGTATAATGTTACTGAGTTACATATACATATAGTGTGAGTAAGTATAATGTTACTGAGTTACATATACATATAGTGTGAGTAAGTATAATGTTACTATGCTACATATACATATAGTGTGAGTGAGTATAATGATGTTACTGAGTTACATATACATATAGTGTGAGTGAGTATAATGTTACTGAGCTACATATACATATAGTGTGAGTGAGTATAATGTTACTGAGTTACATATACATATAGTGTGAGTAAGTATAATGTTACTATGCTACACATACATGTTAAAAACATGGCGGGTTGCAATAGGCTCTGTTTACATTGGATATTCTGTTGCTGTTTTTTTTAAATAAAAGGTTCTCTAAACTTTGCTGGATCTGCTACTCCCTACTGCTTATACCATTGATAGCTCATTCATAGTCGCACACTGTACACTCCCCAGTTGTTTGTGGGGTGAGGAAACAAACTGTTAGTGATTTGAAGTTTCCCCCCTAACATGAGTTTGAATGCTCATATTATTGTGTTTAGACATTCACTCATTTTATTCATCCTGACTCTCTTATAGTCCAACTTTTAAATCAGCCTAGCCCCTCACCCATCCTCCTTTTTATTTATATAATGTTGATACATGTCAGGTGTGTCCTTCACTTATGTTGGTGTATTTATCAGCAGCAATTGCCACCAACATGTTATGTATTGTAATTAACAATATTAATAATTAATAGCAGTATAAAACTAATGTCAGTGATGTCTCCAATAATATAGCAGAATTTTGTCAATACACTCCAGTAAGATGTTAAATCTCTGTAGTGTACCCCAAAATAAAATGATTGAATCATCTATAAATTTGACAACAATATTATTATTAAAAATTAATATATAGGGGCCTATTTATCATCGGTCTTGTGGACCTGATCCAACAGTGCAGATCAGGTCCGCAAGACCTCGCTGAATGCGGAGAGCAATACGATCTCTGCATTTAACATTGCACCAGCAGCTTACAAGAGCTGCTGGTGCAACGCCGCCCCCTGCTGACTCGCAGCCAATGGGCCGCCAGCAGGGAGCTGTAAATTGATTTCCGGCGATTCCTGTCCTCCTGCTCAGAGCAGGCGGACAGGGTTATGGAGCAGTGGTCTTTAGACCGCTGCTTCATAACTGCTGTTTCTGGTGAGTCTGAAGACTCGCCAGAAACACGGGCTCTCAAGCTCCATTCAGAGCTTGATAAATGGGCCCCTTAATCTCAATGTTAAATATTCCTAAATTTTGATCAGTTATTTTGTATATACACACATTGAGAATATTTATGTAGTAACTGAATATCACCTATGACCAGTTATATCTATCAATTGATCAACACAATATTAGAACATAAAGCAGGCTATAGAGATATTTAGATTAAATTACTATTCAGTAGATATTGTCTATTTTCACATGAATGGATGAAATATTTCTATAAATTAACCTTAACTCAAAATGAATTGCTTATTAAATATCACACATGAATTATACTATAATAATTTATAAATAGCCAGAAAGTTTAACCAATTCAATATATATAGCTTATGTAACAACGTTTGTACTCATCTATGTTCAAATCTCACAATGAAATCTTATCTTAACTCCAACAATCTAATGGAATGTCCAGGGAAATGTAATTCACTATTTTCAACCCAATATAATCTAATATACTTCACTTAAACCCAGAGATTGTTATACAATACTAACAATTCAACACAATAGCCAATTTATGTGCAATTCTTAGGAGAGTTCACAGTAAATAAAAATGAATTTATCAATATAAAATACAAAACCTTTCCTCTCAACAGTAAATTGCTTGATGCGAGATATGATTATTTATATACTACACAGGCATATGGAACACCTACCTGTAGCTACAAATTTCACTTACAAATAACAGCTACAATTTAACTAGAGCTATAGAATACCTTTGATTTAAAACATTAAAAATATAAAACAACATCTAATATGTTACCAGTAACCAATATGAGAGTTCAGCTTTTTTAATCAGAGTTTTCCAAAGTCATACATGAAGGTATTTTTGCAAACAGGGTATCACAAACACAGAGAGTTATTCCAAACCAGGCCCCAAACCAAAGTGTTTTTTTGTGTCTCTTCTTTGTATAGTCTTTTTGTCTGTGACCGACTCCACCTTCAATTCTAAATCACCCAATGGAAAAATCTCTGATTATGCCCTTAGCTTTCATTAGATAATCCACTGGTTATTCAATGTCCCAATTGAATACCTTTGGCTGCAATTCTCATATTGGACACTGGAGGGGGCAACAGGCAACAGGAGTGTAGTTCCATTTTTCAGCTACAGGGAAAATATATATATATTTTTAAAACGTATACTTAATATACGTATTATTTCCTAGTATTAATAAACTATCTGATCAACATATATGGGCTTTTTAGTTTAACTGAATATGTATATTTTAAGACTAGACATGGGCATGTTTATTAAATCTAGTATGTATTCTTATACATTTAAATATTAGACCTGGTCATAATATTAAATCTTTTAATAAGTCCATAATATATATAATTAGGCTCAGAAGTGGTTCTCACAGCTAGTACCAGACTTCATCTTATTGCAGTTGTGTCAAACTGAGATACAAATACTCACTCTCCTTTAGCAATTACACTTAAACAGTACTCACCTACATCATTCTCCACTTTTATCATACTTAACTCAGTGTTGACCCCTCTAGTCATTAAGGCCCAATCATCACCCCTCCCAACTAACCCAAATCTTCCAAAACATCACAATAAACAGACAACACAATTGTTTAGGTGACATTTTCCTTGCAGCAATATGTTTATTAAACATTCGGTAAAATTAAACATGACAAATATCAGAAGAGCCCTATAAAACAAACATTTTGACATTATAGAGAAGTTAACATTTTACAAAGGCACTATTCCAAATCCCTCTTTATTCCATGGCTGTATCATAAGTACTTGGGGGTGGGAACACTCTCCCCTCCTTATTATTGTCATTTTAATAGGCCTACTTAAAGGAATGGCATGGCAACCACTCTAACAATAAGTCTACCACACTATCTAGAAACATTGGCCATGATGATTTCAGTTTAAAGTGAAGCACCCCAGCCCACTTACTGTGGCAATAACTTACACCTCAAGCTACCCTAATGATTTATTCTAGGACAGTAGGTAGGTAGATACTGTCATTACTAAAAAATAAATGCCATTGGTCCCTTCTTCTCCCCACTTACTGCTCATCCAAACAGAAACTCAACACCAAAAGGCATCTCCAAAAAACAAAGGTCTCCCTTCCACCATAGGTTTAGAAAGCCCCTTTCCAATATCTTCGTTTGAAAGTGCCCAGGAAACATCTTGAGCATCACACAGCTATGTTTAATTGTGCTCATTAAACATATACAGTATATGCATGTCTAATGCATTTTATCACATTGTAAAGTTAATGTATACTACAGTACAGAGCGAAATACAATAGTGTAGTGATGAGTGTGTGTAAGATTCAGTTACATCTGTATGCCATATGGATCTAAAGCATTTTCTCACAATGTAGAGTTAATGTATACTACAGTATGGAGCATACTCAAATACAGGGAGTGCAGAATTATTAGGCAAATGAGTATTTTGACCACATCATCCTCTTTATGCATGTTGTCTTACGCCAAGCTGTATAGGCTCGAAAGCCTACTACCAATTAAGCATATTAGGTGATGTGCATCTCTGTAATGAGAAGGGGTGTGGTCTAATGACATCAACACCCTATATCAGGTGTGCATAATTATTAGGCAACTTCCTTTCCTTTGGCAAAATGGGTCAAAAGAAGGACTTGACAGGCTCAGAAAAGTCAAAAATAGTGAGATATCTTGCAGAGGGATGCAGCACTCTTAAAATTGCAAAGCTTCTGAAGCGTGATCATCGAACAATCAAGCGTTTCATTCAAAATAGTCAACAGGGTCGCAAGAAGCGTGTGGAAAAACTAAGGCGCAAAATAACTGCCCATGAACTGAGAAAAAGTCAAGCGTGCAGCTGCCAAGATGCCACTTGCCACCAGTTTAGCCATATTTCAGAGCTGCAACATCACTGGAGTGCCCAAAAGCACAAGGTGTGCAATACTCAGAGACATGGCCAAGGTAAGAAAGGCTGAAAGACGACCACCACTGAACAAGACACACAAGCTGAAACGTCAAGACTGGGCCAAGAAATATCTCAAGACTGATTTTTCTAAGGTTTTATGGACTGATGAAATGAGAGTGAGTCTTGATGGGCCAGATGGATGGGCCCGTGGCTGGATTGGTAAAGGGCAGAGAGCTCCAGTCCGACTCAGACGCCAGCAAGGTGGAGGTGGAGTACTGGTTTGGGCTGGTATCATCAAAGATGAGCTTGTGGGGCCTTTTCGGGTTGAGGATGGAGTCAAGCTCAACTCCCAGTCCTACTGCCAGTTTCTGGAAGACACCTTCTTCAAGCAGTGGTACAGGAAGAAGTTTGCATCCTTCAAGAAAAACATGATTTTCATGCAGGACAATGCTCCATCACACGTGTCCAAGTACTCCACAGCGTGGCTGGCAAGAAAGGGTATAAAAGAAGAAAATCTAATGACATGGCCTCCTTGTTCACCTGATCTGAACCCCATTGAGAACCTGTGGTCCATCATCAAATGTGAGATTTACAAGGAGGGAAAACAGTACACCTCTCTGAACAGTGTCTGGGAGGCTGTGGTTGCTGCTGCACGCAATGTTGATGGTGAAAAGATCAAAACACTGACAGAATCCATGGATGGCAGGCTTTTGAGTGTCCTTGCAAAGAAAGGTGGCTATATTGGTCACTGATTTGTTTTTGTTTTGTTTTTGAATGTCAGAAATGTATATTTGTGAATGTTGAGATGTTATATTGGTTTCACTGGTAAAAATAAATAATTGAAATGGGTATATATTTGTTTTTTGTTAAGTTGCCTAATAATTATGCACAGTAATAGTCACCTGCACACACAGATATCCCCCTAAAATAGCTAAAACTAAAAACAAACTAAAAACTACTTCCAAAACTATTCAGCTTTGATATTAATGAGTTTTTTTGGGTTCATTGAGAACATGGTTGTTGTTCAATAATAAAATTAATCCTCAAAAATACAACTTGTCTAAAAATTCTGCACTCCCTGTAGTGTAGTGATCAGTGCATGTAAGATTCATTTACATCTGTAGACTGTAGGGATCTAATGCGTTTTCTCACAATGTACAGTTAATGTATACTACAGTAAGTAACGTAATCCAATAGTGCAGTGATGAGTGTGTATAAGATTCAGTTACATCTGTATACCGTATGGATCTAATGCGTTTTCTCACAATGTACAGTTAATGTATACTACAGTAAGTAACGTAATCCAATAGTGCAGTGATGAGTGTGTATAAGAATAAGTTACATCTGTATACCGTATGGATCTAATGCGTTTTCTCACAATGTACAGTTAATGTATACTACAGTAAGTAACGTAATCCAATAGTGCAGTGATGAGTGTGTATAAGAATAAGTTACATCTGTATACCGTATGGATCTAATGCGTTTTCTCACAATGTACAGTTAATGTATACTACAGTAAGTAACGTAATCCAATAGTGCAGTGAGTGTGTATAAGAATAAGTTACATCTGTATACCGTATGGATCTAATGCGTTTTCTCACAATGTACAGTTAATGTATACTACAGTAAGTAACGTAATCCAATAGTGCAGTGATGAGTGTGTATAAGAATAAGTTACATCTGTATACCGTATGGTTCTAATGCGTTTTCTCACAATGTAGAGTTAATGTATACTACAGTAAGTAACGTAATCCAATAGTGCAGTGATGAGTGTGTATAAGAATAAGTTACATCTGTATACCGTATGGTTCTAATGCGTTTTCTCACAATGTAGAGTTAATGTATACTACAGTAAGTAACGTAATCCAATAGTGCAGTGATGAGTGTGTATAAGAATAAGTTACATCTGTATACCGTATGGATCTAATGCGTTTTCTCACAATGTACAGTTAATGTATACTACAGTAAGGAGGGTATATTTCCTTATTAGCCTCTCTACGGAATTGACAGAAAAAATTAAGATAAAATCTAAAGACAACGATGATGAAGAAGCTGAGTTCTCAAAACACTTCCCCATCTTCATATGGAGTGTGAGAGACTTTACTCTGAAGCTGGAAATAAATGGAAAGCTGGTTACAGAGGATGAGTATCTGGAGAACGCACTCAAACTGAAGGAACGTATGTAATCTAATGTGTGATGTAACGTGATGTAATGTATAATATAACGTGTGATGTAATGTGTAATATAATGTGTGATGTAATGTGTGATGTAATGTGTGCTGTAACGTGTGATATAACATGGGATATAACGTGTGATGTAATGTGTGATGTAATGTGGGATGTAACAAGTGATGTAATATGTGATATAATGTGTAATATAAAGTGTGATGTAATGTGTGATGTAATGTGTGCTGTAATGTGTGCTGTAACGTGTGATATAACATGGGATATAACGTGTGATGTAATGTGTGATGTAATGTGGGATGTAACAAGTGATGTAATATGTGATATAATGTGTAATATAAAGTGTGATGTAATGTGTGATGTAATGTGTGCTGTAATGTGTGCTGTAACGTGTGATATAACATGGGATATAACGTGTGATGTAATGTGTGCTGTAACGTGTGATATAACATGGGATATAACGTGTGATGTAATGTGGGATGTAATGTGGGATGTAACAAGTGATGTAATATATGTGATATAATGTGTGATATAAAGTGTGATGTAACATGTGACTTAATGTGCAATGTAATGTGTGTGTAACGTGTGATGTAATGTGTTAAGTAACAAGTGATGCAATATGTGATATTACGTGATGTAAAGTGTGATGTAACATATGATGTAACACGTGATGTAACTAGGGATGCAATATGTGATATAACATAATGTAATGTGTGATATAATGTGTGATGTAATGTGTTATGTAATGTGTGATGTAATATGTCATGTAATGTGTGATATGATGTGTGACGTAATGTGTGATGTAACATGTGATATAATGTGTGATATGATGTGTGAGGTAATGTGTGACCTAACCGGTAACATAATATGTGATATAATGTGTGATGTAATGTGTGATGTAACATGTGATATAATGTGTGATATGATGTGTGAGGTAATGTGTGACCTAACCGGTAACATAATATGTGATATAATGTGTGATGTAATGTGTGATGTAACATGTGATATAATGTGTGATATGATGTGTGAGGTAATGTGTGATGTAACATGTGATATAATGTGTGATATAATGTGTGATGTAATGTGTGATATAATGTGTGATATAATGTGTGATATAATATGTGATATAATGTGTGATATAATGTGTGATGTAATGTGTTATGTAATGTGTGATGTAATATGTCATGTAATGTGTGATATAATGTGTGACATGATGTGTGATGTAACATGTGATATAATGTTTGATATGATGTGTGAGGTAATGTGTGACCTAACCGGTAACATAATATGTGATATAATGTATGATGTAATGTGTGATGTATTTTGTGACCTAATCTGTAATGTAATATGTGATAAAATGAGTGATGTAATGTGTGACCTAACCTGTAATGTAATATGTGATGTATGTGTGAATGGAATGTATGACATAACGTGTGACGTAAAAATTGATGTAATGTGTGATATGACATATAATGCGTAATGTGTGATGTAATGTGTGATGTGATGTAATGTGTGATGCAATGTTTGATGTAATGTGTGATGTAACAAGTGATGTAATGTGTGATGTAACAAGTGATGTAATATGTGATATAATGTTTGATGTAATGTGTAATGTAACCAGTGATGTAATATGTGATGTAACAAGTGATGTAACGTATGATGTAATATGTGATGTAAAGTGTGATGTAATATGTGATATAACGTGTGATGTAATGTGTGGTATAATGTGTTATGTAATGTATGATATAATGTGTGATGTAATGTGTGATGTAATGTGTGATATAACAAGTGATGTAACGTGATTTAACAAGTGATGTAATGTGTGATCAAATGTGTGATGTAACGTGTGATGTAATGTGGGATGTAACAAATTATGTAATATGCTATATAATGTGTGATGTAATGTGTGAAATAACATGTGATGTAATGTTTGATATAAAGTGTGATGTAACGTGACTTAATGTGGGATGTAATGTGTGATGTAACGTGTGATGTAACATGTGATGTAACGTTTTATGTAACATATGATGTAACATGATGTAACATATTATGTAATGTGTGATGTAACATATGATGTAATGTGGGATGTAACGTGGGATGTAATATGTGATATAATGTGTTATATGATGTGTGATGTAATGTGTGATGTAATGTGATATAACGTGTGATTTAATATGTGATATAACGTGTGATGTAATGTGATGTAACCTGTAATGTAATATGGGATGCAACATGTGATGTAAAGTGTGATGTAATATGTGATATAATGTGTGATATAATGTGTGATGTAACAAGTGATGTAACATTTGATGTAACATTTGATGTAACATGTGATGTAATGTGTGATGTAACGTATGATGTAACATGTGATGTAAAGTGTGATGTAATGTGATGTAATGTGTGATGTAACATGTGATGTAATGTGTGATGTAATGTAATGTAACTCATGTTGTAACGTGTGATGTAATATGTGATATAACATGTGATCTAATATGTGTTGTAAAGTGATGTAATATGTGATGTAACATGTTATGTAATGTGTGATGTAACATGATGTAATGTGTAATGTAATGTGTGATTTAACATGTGATGTGTGATGTATTGTGTGATGTAACATGTGATTTAACATGTGATGTCTGATGTGACATGTAAACTTAACAGTAACACAACTGATCTACAGTGAGGGAAAAATGTATTTGATCCCCTGCTGATTTTGTACATTTGCCCACTGACAAAGAAATGATCAGTCTATAATTTTAATGATAGGTTTATTTGAAAAGTGAGAGACAGAATAACAACAACAAAATTCATAAAAATGCATTTCAAAAAAGTTATAAATTGATTTGCATTTTAATGAGTGAAATAAGTATTTGATCCCCTATCAATCAGCAGGATTTCTGGGTCCCAAGTGTCTTTTATGCAGGTAACAAGATGAGATTAGGAGCACTCTCTTAAAGGGAGTGCTCCTAATCTCAGCTTGTTACCTGTATAAAAGACATAAAATACACCTGTCCACAGAAGCAATCAATCAATCAATGAATCAGATTCACAACTCTCCACCATGGCCAAGACCAAAGAGCTGTTCAAGGATGTCAGGGACAAGATTGTAGACCTACACAAGACTGGAATGGGCTACAAGATCATCGCCAAGCAGCTTGGTGAGAAAGTGACAACAGTTGGTGCGCTTATTCGAAAATGGAAGAAACCCAAAATAGCTGTCAATCTGCCTCGGTCTGGGGCTCCATACAAGATCTCACCTCATGGAGTTTCAATGATCATGAGAACTGTGAGTAATCAGCCCAGAACTACATGGGAGGATCTTGTCAATGATCTCAAGGCAGCTGTGACCATAGTCTCCAAGAAATCAATTGGTAACACACTACACCGTGAAGGACTGAAATCCTGCAGTGCCTGCAATGCACCCCTGCTCAAGAAAGCACATTTACAGGACAGTCTGAAGTTTGCCAATGAACATCTGAATGATTCAGAGAAGAACTGGGTGAAAGTGTTGTGGTCAGATGAGACCAAAATCGAGCTCTTTGGCATCAACTCAACTTGCCGTGTTTGGACGATTAGGAATGCTGCATATGACCCCAATAATACCATCCCCACCGTCAAACATGGAGGTGGAAACATTATGCTTTGGGGATGTTTTACTGCTAAGGGGACAGGACAACTTCACTGCATCAAAGGGAAGATGGACGGGGCCATGTGCCATCAAATCTTGGGTGAGAACCTCCTTCCCTCAGCCAGGGCATTGGAAATGGGTTGTGGAAGGGTATTCCAGCATGACAATGACCCAAAACACACACCAAAGCAACAAAGGAGTGGCTTAAGAAAGAGCGCATTAAGGTCCTGGAGTGGCCTAGCCAGTCTGCAGACCTTAATCCCATAGAAAAAACTGTGCAGGGAGCTGAAGGTTCGAGTTGCT
This sequence comes from Bombina bombina, assembly GCF_027579735.1. NCBI lineage: Eukaryota > Metazoa > Chordata > Amphibia > Anura > Bombinatoridae > Bombina > Bombina bombina. The sequence continues at coordinate 17,543,641 of NC_069509.1, read as the reverse complement.
AAACGTCAGCCTTGATACATTTATGACTTGGAGAGGATCTGCAAAGAGGAGTGGGACAAAATCCCTCCTGAGATGTGTGCAAACCTGGTGGCCAACTACAAGAAACGTCTGACCTCTGTGATTGCCAACAAGAGTTTTGCCACCAAGTACTAAGTCATGTTTTGCAGGGGTTCAAATACTTAGTTCATTCATTGAAATGCAAATCAATTTATAACTTTTTTGAAATGTGTTTTTCTGGATTGTTTGTATTCTGTCTCTCACTGTTCAAATAAACCTACCATTATTTTTTTTCCCTCACTGTATATCATATGTTTAGCACAATGACATTACAGTGAATAAATACAAATATGTACAGTGGTCATTCAGGAGGAGGAGCAGAATCTTGCTATGCACCTCACTTGTACCAGCTGCCCTGAATTTACAGTGTTATACAGAGATCAAGGAGAGGGGGAGGTGGGGTGCATAACAATTAAAATAAGACAGGGATAGATATCAGAAGGTGAGGTCACCAATAAGTACCCTCATGTACCAATGATGTTTACAATCTTGGTCAAGTTTTTTGTATCCAGACACTTTATGGTCTGGAACTGGACTTAAATGAGGATGCTATTATAGCAAGAAACCTAAAGGTTGTAAATGTATCCAGAAAGAAAGAGAAGAGAAATAGAAAGAATTAAATTAAATAAAGTGAAAAATATATAAATTGAGACAGGCTGCAAAATACAATATATAAAATGTGTTTACTTGATACTAAAATTAAAGGGAAACTGAACACAATTTTTTTCTTTCATGATTCAGATAGAACATGAAATTTTAAGAAAATTCTAATTTACTCCTATTAACAATTTTTCTTTGTTCTCTTGCTATCTTTATTTTAAAAGCAAGAATGTAAATCTTAGCAGCCAGCCCATTTTAGGTTCAGCACCATGGATAGTGCTTGATTATTTGAGGCTTACATTTACCCACCAATAAGCAAGCATAACCCAGGTTCTCAACCAAAAATGGGCCGGCTCCTATGCATCACATTCATGCTTTTTAAATAAAGATAGCAAGAGAACGAAAAAAATTGATAATAGGAGTAAATTAGAAAGTTGCTTAAAATTGAATGCTCTATCTGAATCATAAAAGAAAAATGTGGGTTTAGTGTCCCTTTAAAGCGCATTAAAATTTGTCTCCCATTCCTTGTCTGAAGACGTCTTAATGGCGTCTGCGAAAACATTTTGCACAGTTATGGTAATAAACTCCATAATGCATTCTCTAGAGATTTTTCTTTTCTCCATTCTTTGGCCTATATTTGGAGTTTGGGCAGGTAGCAGTGAAAACCAGCGTTAGAGGCTCCTAACGCTGGTTTTAGGCTACCTCCGGTATTTGGAGTCACTCAAAATAGGGTCTAACGCTCACTTTTCAGCCGCGACTTTTCCATACTGCAGATCCCCTTACGTCAATTGCGTATCCTATCTTTTCAATGGGATTTTTCTAACTCCGGTATTTAGAGTCGTGTCTGAAGTGAGCGTTAGAAATCTAACGACAAAATTCCAGCCGCAGAAAAAAGTCAGTAGTTAAGAGCTTTCTGGGCTAACGCCGGTTCATAAAGCTCTTAACTACTGTACTCTAAAGTACACTAACACCCATAAACTACCTATGTACCCCTAAACCGAGGTCCTCCCACATCGCCGCAACTCGATTACATTTTTTTAACCCCTAATCTGCCGACCACCACCTACGTTATACTTATGTACCCCTAATCTGCTGCCCCTAACACCGCCGACCCCTATATTATATTTATTAACCCCTAATCTGCCCCCCACAACGTCGCCGCCAGCTAACTACACTTATTAACCCCTAATCTGCCGTCCGCACGCCGCCGCCAGCTACATTATCCGTATGTACCCCTAATCTGCTGCCCTAACATCGCCGACCCCTATATTATATTTATTAACCCCTAACCTGCCCCCCCACAACGTCGCCGCCACCTACCTACAATAATTAACCCCTAATCTGCCGACCGCAAAGAGCCGCCAGCTACATTATAGCTATGTACCCCTAATCTGCTGCCCCTAACACCGCCGACCCCTATATTATATTTATTAACCCCTAACCTGCCCTCCCTAACATCGCCGACACCTAACTTCAATTATTAACCCCAAATCTGCCGACCGAATCTCGCCGCTATTCTAATAAATGTATTAGCCCCTAAAGCTAAGTCTAACCCTAACACTAACACCCCCTAAGTTAAATATAATTTACATCTAACAAAATTAATTAACTCTTATTAAATAAATTATTCCTATTTAAATCTAAATACTTACATGTAAAATAAATCCTAATATAGCTACAACATAAATTATAATTATATTATAGCTATTTTAGGATTAATATTTATTTTACAGGTAACTTTGTATTTATTTTAACCAGGTACAATAGCTATTAAATAGTTAAGAACTATTTAATAGCTAAAATAGTTAAAATAATTACAAATTTACCTGTAAAATAAATCCTAACCTAAGTTACAATTAAACCTAACACTACACTATCAATAAATTAATTAAATACAATACCTACAAATAAATACAATTAAATAAACTAACTAAAGTACAAAAAATAAAAAAGAACGAAGTTACAAAAAAATAAAAAAATATTTACAAACATAAGAAAAATATTACAACAATTTTAAACTAATTACACCTACTCTAAGCCCCCTAATAAAATAACAAAGCCCCCCAAAATAAAAAAATGCCCTACCCTATTCTAAATTACTAAAGTTCAAAGCTCTTTTACCTTACCAGCCCTGAACAGGGCCCTTTGCGGGGCATGCCCCAAGAAGTTCAGCTCTTTTGCCTGTAAAAAAAAACATACAATACCCCCCCCCCCAACATTACAACCCACCACCCACATACCCCTAATCTAACCCAAACCCCCCTTAAATAAACCTAACACTAAGCCCCTGAAGATCATAGTACCTTGTCTTCACCATACCAGGTTCACCGATCCGTCCTGGCTCCGATATCTTCATCCAACCCAAGAGGGGGCTAGACATCCATCATCCGATGGCTGAAGAAGTCCAGAAGAGGGTCCAAAGTCTTCATCCTATCCGGGAAGAAGAGTAGATGCGGACCGGCAACCATCTTCTTCCAAGCGGCATCTTCTATCTTCATCCGATGAGGACCGGCTCCATCCTGAAGACCTCCACCGCGGACCCATCTTCACCCGGCGAAGTCCAACTGAAGAATGACGGTTCCTTTAAGGGACGTCATCCAAGATGGCGTCCCTCGAATTCCGATTGGCTGATAGGATTCTATCAGCCAATCGGAATTAAGGTAGGAATATTCTGATTGGCTGATGGAATCAGCCAATCAGAATCAAGTTCAATCCGATTGGCTGATTGGATCAGCCAATCGGATTGAACTTGATTCTGATTGGCTGATTCCATCAGCCAATTAGAATATTCCTACCTTAATTCCGATTGGCTGATAGAATCCTATCAGCCAATCGGAATTCGAGGGACGCCATCTTGGATGACGTCATTTAAAGGAACCGTCATTCGTCGTTCAGTCGTCGGCCAGGATGGATGTTCCGCGTCGGAGGTCTTCAGGATCCTGCCTCTCCGCTCCGGATGGATGACGATAGAAGATCCCGCTTGGATGAAGACTTCAATCGGATGGAAGACCTCTTCTGCCCCGCTTGGATGAAGACTTCTACCGGATGGAGGACCTCTTCTTGCTCCGCTTGGATCAAGACTTCGGACCCTCTTCTGGACCGATCGCTGAACCCGGTGAGGTGAAGACAAGGTAGGGAGACCTTCAGGGGCTTAGTGTTAGGTTTATTTAAGGGGGGTTTGGGTTAGATTAGGGGTATGTAGGTGGTGGGTTGTAATGTTGGGGGGGGGGTATTGTATGTTTTTTTTTACAGGCAAAAGAGCTGAACTTCTTGGGGCATGCCCCGCAAAGGGCCCTGTTCAGGGCTGGTAAGGTAAAAGAGCTTTGAACTTTAGTAATCTAGAATAGGGTAGGGCATTTTTTTTATTTTGGGGGGCTTTGTTATTTTATTAGGGGGCTTAGAGTAGGTGTAATTAGTTTAAAATTGTTGTAATATTTTTCTTATGTTTGTAAATATTTTTTTATTTTTTGTAACTTAGTTATTTTATTTTTTGTACTTTAGTTAGTTTATTTCATTGTAGTTATTTGTAGGTATTGTATTTAATCAATTTATTGATAGTGTAGTGTTAGGTTTAATTGTAGGTAATTGTAGGTATTTTATTTAATTAATTTATTGATAGTGTAGTGTTAGGTTTAATTGTAACTTAGGTTAGGATTTATTTTACAGGTAAATTTGTAATTATTTTAACTATTTTAGCTATTAAATAGTTCTTATCTATTTAATAGCTATTGTACCTGGTTAAAATAAATACAAAGTTACCTGTAAAATAAATATTAATCCTAAAATAGCTATAATATAATTATAATTTATATTGTAGCTATATTAGGATTTATTTTACAGGTAAGTATTTAGCTTTAAATAGGAATAATTTATTTAATAAGAGTTAATTAATTTCGTTAGATTAAAATTATATTTAATTTAGGGGGGTGTTAGTGTTAGGGTTAGACTTAGCTTTAGGGGTTAATACATTTATTAGAATAGCGGTGAGCTCAAGTCGGCAGATTAGGGGTTAATAATTGAAGTTAGGTGTCGGCGATGTTAGGGAGGGCAGATTAGGGGTTAATACTATTTATTATAGGGTTAGTGAGGCGGATTAGGGGTTAATAACTTTATAATAATATCGGTGCGGTCCGCTCGGCATATTAGGGGTTAATAAGTGGAGGCAGGTGGAGGCGACGTTGTGGGGGGCAGATTAGGGGTTAATAAATATAATATAGAGGTCGGCGATGTTAGGGCAGCAGATTAGGGGTACATAGGGATAATGTAAGTAGCGGCAGTTTACGAAGCGGCAGATTAGGGGTTAATAATAATATGCAGGGGTCAGCGATAGCGGGGGCGGCAGATTAGGGGTTAATAAGTGTAAGGTTAGGGGTGTTTAGACTCGGGGTACATGTTAGATGTTAGGTGCAGACGTAGGAAGTGTTTCCCCATAGGAAACAATGGTGCTGCGTTAGGAGCTGAACGCGGCTTTTTTGCAGGTGTTAGGTTTTTTTTTCAGCTCAAACAGCCCCATTGTTTCCTATGGGGGAATCGTGCACGAGCACGTTTTTGAGGCTGGCCGCTTGCGTAAGCAACTCTGGTATCGAGAGTTGAAGTTGCGTTAAATATGCTCTACGCTCCTTTTTTGGAGCCTAACGCAGCCATTCTGTGGACTCTAAATACCAGAGTTATTTTTATGGTGCGGCCAGAAAAAAGCCGGCGTTAGCTTTTCGGGTCGTTACCGACAAAACTCTAAATCTAGCCGTTTGTGAGTTTGTGACAAGATATTTCTTCTACTTATTCCAGCTGAAAAGACCAATAAAGATCGGCAATTCAACCTCCCCAGGAAGTGCATGCACATGTATTTTAGAACGCGTAAATGCTTTGTGTTTGATCGTCCTGCTGAAAAAGACATTCTTCAAAGGATTGATGAAGTTCCTGATAGTGAGCTTCATACAGCATTTGTAGCTCAAGTAAAAACATTTTGTGATTTTGTCTTTGAAAATGCTCCTGTTAAAGAATTAGATGGGATTCACCAGGTTACCGGGAAAAGTGAGTAAATGATGTTGTTATAAATACTCACTCACTACAAACTTGTGTACATTTAACAGAACAGACTCATGACTTGTATAGCATGATAATTATGTGTGATTAACACCAAAGTAACTAGACATGCCACTGGATTTTAAGTTTAAGTTTAACTTTATCCAATAATCTTTCTACCTTGGGATCACATGGTCAAGTAAAGACTACTGAAATGATATAAAACCCAAAAAGGTTATTTTGTGACTCAGACAGAACAAACCATTTTAAAAAAAAGTTTCTAATTACTTCTATTATCAAATTTGCTTCATTCCCATGATATTCTTTGTTGAAGAGATACCTAGGTAGTTGCCTGGAGCACTGCATGGCAAGAAATAGTGCTGCTATATGGAGCCCCAGAAATGGGCAGGCTCCTGAGATTACCTCCCTGTTTTTTAACAAAAGATACCAAGAGAACAATGAAAAAATGACAATAGAATCAAACTAGAAAGTTGTATAAAATTGCTGCTCTATGTGAATCCCAAAAGAAAATCTTTTTTGGGTTTTATATGTTAGCCACAATTTACTTCTATTATGAAACAAACCCCTTTCTCTAGGTTTCATTTTCTGAAACATTGTTACAAACATTGCTGCAAAAACTGCTGCCATTCAGCGCCCACTCCTGAGTTGACCTCATTATCCTATCACGGAAAAGAAGTAAATGCAGGAAAGGATACCTAGAGAAAGAGGCAAAATTAATCATTGAAGTAAATTGGAAAGTTTTTTTCATTGTATGTTCTATTTGAATTATTAAACCTTCCTTTTAATTTCCATGTGTTCCCTTTAATAGATCATCTTTATTTGGCTATGCCAAAAGGTACGTTTTATTAGTGCTAGATACATTACTATCTATGTATTCTCATTGCCTACTCATTGTATTTACAGTGCTGGGCAATATGACCAAAACATACACAGAGACCATACGTCGTGGAGATGTCCCCTGTCTGGAAAATGCAGTTCTGGCCATGTGTGAGATAGAAAATACAGCTGCAGTTCAGGAAGCCTCTCAGTATTATAAGACAAATGTGAAAACTAGAGTGGAGTTTCCAACGGACACTATGAAGCAGTTTATGGACGTGAGCGGAGAATGTGAGAAGGAAGCTATTCAGATCTTTATGAAAAGATCATTCAAGGATGAGGAACGACAGTTCCAGAGAAAGTTAATGGTGAATAATAATCCAGGTTGTGCAGTTTTGAAATATTATTTAAGTGTAATGGAAATGAAATAGTAGAACGTATGTAGAAGATTTACCAGTCTATGATGAGACAGAAGTGTCCCTGTGTCCTTGAAGAAGATATGACATTATTATGGTTTGTGTCCCTGTGTCCTTGAAGAAGATATGACATTATTATGGTTTGTGTCCCTGTGTCCTTGAAGAAGATATGACATTATTATGGTTTGTGTCCCTGTGTCCTTGAAGAAGATATGATATTATTATGGTTTGTGTCCCTGTGTCCTTGAAGAAGCTATGATATTATTATGGTTTGTGTCCCTGTGTCCTTGAAGAAGATATGACATTATTATGGTTTGTGTCCCTGTGTCCTTGAAGAAGATATGACATTATTATGGTTTGTGTCCCTGTGTCCTTGAAGAAGATATGATATTATTATGGTTTGTGTCCCTGTGTCCTTGAAGAAGATATGACATTATTATGGTTTGTGTCCCTGTGTCCTTGAAGAAGATATGACATTATTATGATTTGTGTCCCTGTGTCCTTGAAGAAGATATGACATTATTATGATTTGTGTCCCTGTGTCCTTGAAGAAGATATGACATTATTATGGTTTGTGTCCCTGTGTCCTTGAAGAAGATATGACATTATTATGGTTTGTGTCCCTGTGTCCTTGAAGAAGATATGACATTATTATGATTTGTGTCCCTGTGTCCTTGAAGAAGATATGACATTATTATGGTTTGTGTCCCTGTGTCCTTGAAGAAGATATGACATTATTATGATTTGTGTCCCTGTGTCCTTGAAGAAGATATGACATTATTATGATTTGTGTATTTTTTCAGGGAGAAATATACAAGATAAAAGAAGACTTTTTAAAGCAAAATGAGACAGCATCTATTAAATATTGCCAGAGCCTCATAAAGAAGCACTCAGTGGAGCTGGAGAAAGCATTGGCTGAAGGTTCCTTTAGTATTCCTGGTGGGCACCAGAAGTTTAAGGACACAATGAAAAAAATAACTGCCAGTTACAATGAAGAGCCTAAGAAAGGAGTTCAGGTACATAAAGTACTTAGCCTGCAATCATTCACCTAGATTACGCATTTTGCACTAAAACAGGGTGTGAAACTAATGCCAAAAAAGTTGAGTTATTTCCATCTCCATAGCGCTGCCATTACGAGTTACTGAAAAGCCTCCTTGCGCATGTGATATGGTGGTGTTAATCTCCATACCGCACAAAATCCAAGGGCTGCTTTGACGTGCTCGTGCACGCTTTCCCCCATAGACATCAAAAAAACTAACACCTGAAGTGCGGAATGAAAAATCTCCGTAACGCAACCTCATTGATGTCTATGGGGGAAAAAAAGTTAAGATTAAACCTAACACCCTAACATAAACTCCAAGCCTAAACTCCCTTAATCTGCTGCCCGACATCGCGACACCTAAATAAAGTTATTAACCCCTAATCTGCCACTTCCAACATTGTCAACACTAATAAAAGTTATTAACCCCTATTCCACCAATCCCCAACATCGCCAACACCATAGTAGATTTATTAACACCTATTCTGCAACTCCCTGACATCACCGACACTAATAAAAGCTACTAACCCCAAATCTGCCCCTCCACGACATCGCTGCCACTATTATAAAGTTATTAATCCCTAAACCTCCGGCCTCCCACATCGCCTCCACTAAATAAACCTATTAACCCCTAAACCTCCGGCCTTCCAAATCGCAAAACACTAAATTAAACTATTAACCCCTAAACTTAACACCCCCTAACTTTAAATTAAAATTACAATATAACTATATTTAAATAAATAAAAACTTACCTGTGAATTAAAAATGAACCTAACATTATAACTATAAATTAACCTAACATAACTATTACTAAAAAATCTAAATTACAAATTAAAAAAAAAAAAAACACTACGAAAAAAGTAAAAAAAATCTAAATTACAAAAAATAAAAAACACTAAGCTTACAAAAAAATAATAAACAAAATTATCAAAAATAAAAACAATTACACCTAGTCTATTAGTCCTATAAAATTAAAAAAGCCCCCCAAATTAAAACACCCCCTAGCCTACAATAAACTACCAATAACCCTTAAAAGCCCATATTTTACATGTAAAAAAATACAAAGTCCCCCCAACAGTAAAACCCACCACCCAACCAACCCCCCAAAATAAAAAACCTAACTCTAAAAAACACCTAAGCTACCCATTCCCCTTAAAGGGGCATTTGTATGGGCATTGCCCTTAAAAGGGCATTCAGCTCTTTTGCACTGTCCATAAAAGCGAATTCAGCTCTTTTACAAAAGCCCAAAAACCTAATCTAAAAAAAACAACCCACCCATGGTTCCTGAAGTCCGGACATCCATCTTCATCCAGGCGGTGAAAAGTCTTAATTCAGGGGGCGACACCTTCATCCATCTCGGGGACGTCTCCTATCTTTATCCCGGCAACACGGAGCGGAGCCATCCTGGAAGCCAATCCTATCCTGTGCAGAGCGTCCTCTTCATACAGTCACCACCGTACACTGAAGTTGAATGCAAGGTAGCCATTTCAAAATGGCATACCTTGCATTCCTATTGACTGATTTGATTCCTCAAATTCATATCAGCCAATAGGATGAGAGCTTCTGAAATCCTATTGACTGTTTTGAACAGCCAATAGGATTTCAGAAGCTTCAGTGTATGGCAGTGATCGTATGAAGAGGACGCTCCCCACAGGATGTCATCGCCGCTCAGGATAGCTCCGCTCCGCGCTGTCGGGATGAAGATAGAAAATGTCCCCGAGATGGATGAAGGTGTCGCCGCCTGGATGAAGATGAATGTCCGGACTTCAGTAACCTTGAGTAGATATTTTGGGGTTGGTGTTTTTAGAGTTAGTTTTTTTATTTTGGGGGGTTGGTTGGGTGGTGGGTTTTACTGTTGGGGGGACTTTGGTAAAATAGATGTTTAACTTAGGGCAATGCCCTACAATAGGCCCTTTTAATGGCTATTGGTAGTTTATTGTAGGCTAGGTGGTGTTTTTGTTTTGGGGGGCTTTTTATTTTTATAGGACTATTAGATTAGGTTTAGGGGTTATTAGGTTTATTTAGTGTCGACGATGTGGAAGACCAGAGGTTTAGGGGTTAATAGGTTTATTTAGTGGCAGCAATGTGGCAGGCAGGAGGTTTAGGGGTTAATAACTTTATTATAGTGGTGACGATGAGGGAGAACAGAGGTTTAGGGGTTAATAACTTTATTAAAGTGGCGGCAATGAGGATCGAATTAGGGATTAATGTATTTAAATAGTGTTGGCTATGTGGGTGAGCAGCAGATTAGGGGTTATTAGGTTTATTAAATAGTTGCAATGTGGGTGGGCAGCAGATTAGGGGTTAATAAGTTTAATATAGTGTTTGCGATGAATGAGGGCAGCGGTTTAGGGGTTAATAGGTAGTTTATGGGTGTAAGTGTATTTTGTAACAGTTTAGTTATGAATTTTGTGAAACATTTTTGTCCATAACTACTGATCTTAGATGGCGGTATGGATCGTGTTGGTATAGGCTGTAACGCAAGCTTTTTAGCCTGAACGCACAACCTGTAATACAGGTGCTATGGAAATCCCACACTCAAACGTCATTTTTTTGAGTACTGAATGGACGTTGCATTACAGTCTAAAATGCTTGCGGTATAGCTATACCGACACGACTCGTAATATGCACTAAAAGCCATACCACAACACTTGTAATTCAGCCGAATGTTTGTTTTGTGTAGTTAATAATTACAATTAATTAAATGTATCTCCTTTTTCATGAAATGCAAAAAAATTTTTTTTTAGGCTGAAGAAGTTCTTCAGGAATTTTTAAAATCTAAGGAGTCAATAGAAAATACCATTCTAAAAAGCGATGATGCTCTAACTGAAAAGCAAAAAGAAATAGAAGGTACTCAAATTGGTGATTGCACAAAGGTGGTTCTATGTATTAATTGGTGGGTGCTACTCTATCTGTTTATTACTCTAGTACCCCAAACCTCAGTGGTTCTATTTGCCCTGAATATTCAAGGTAGTGTATCTTTTACGTCCAGTGTTGCGCAGAGAGCAAGGTGAGAAGTAAAGGATCAAGAAGGGGGAATGATTAAAAAACAAGAAGCAACAGTAGACAATGATTTCCACACTTGTAACCCACCGTGACCTTTATATTTAGCAATGAGGTCAACCTTCTTGCACCTCCAAATTGTATAGTCTGTAACCTCCCCAGGTCTTGCAGTTTGCTTGTAGCCATGCAACCATGCCCAGTGACCCTTGGCTATGTTTATATATTCTAAATAACAAAATATTATAATCTTCTTTAAATGACCTACAGAGGAAAAAGCAAAAGCAGAAGCCCAAGAGATTGAGAGAAAGGTATCGGAGAAGAGAGAATCCCAGCAAAAGCAGAAAATTGATGATCAAATAAAAACTGTAGCTGAGAACACAGAGCAGCTATTGGAGAAATTAAAGATGGAGAGGCAGAAACATCAGCATGAATTGGAACGTTTAATGTTTGAAAAGAGGCGCGTAAGTATCATGTCAACGGGAAGTGTACAGAGATATTAGCCCCAGTTCTTCTAAATAATATTAACCATTATACAGTATATGTCCGGCTAGAAGCATTGACAACATAATACGTGTGAGCCCGGCATACGTGTGCAGAAAATACTGAACACTGAAAAAAGTATAAAGCATACTACATAATACACTCTGTTAAAATTAAATAGTTAATTTATGTAGATTATGAAAAATATATGCACTGGAACATACAATTTATACATTTACATACTGTGTAATATGGTAAGTAAAAATGGCACACAATATAACAAAGATTTGTGGTGTACACAGTTCAGTATGTATATGCTCAAATTGTTGTAGCCAGAAGATAATCACCTAGATTACGAGTTTTGGGTTAACAGGGGTGCAGCGCTAACGAGCAGTTTAAGTTCACCACTCACTTACAGACAACGCTGGTATCACGGGTTTTTACAAACCCGGCGTTAGCTGCAAAAAAGTGAGCTAAGAGCAAAATTTATCTCCACATCTCACCTCAATAGCAGCGCTGCTTATGGTAGCGGTGAGCTGGCTAAACGTGCTTGTGCACAATTTCCCCATAGGAATCAATGGGGGAGAGCCGGCTGAAAAAAAATCTAACACCTGCAAAAAGCAACCTTCAGCTTCTAACGCAGCCCCATTGATTCCTATAGGGAAATAAAAGTTATGTCTACACCTAACACCCTAACATGAACCCTGAATCTAAACACCCTTAATCTTATACTTATTAACCCCTAATCTGGCACCCCCGACATCGCCAACACCTACATTATCATATTAACCCCTAATCTGCCGCTCCGGACACTGCCGCCACCTACATTATACTTATGAACCCCTAATCTGCTGCCCCAACATTGCCGAACCCTACATTATATTTATTAACCCCTAATCTGCTGTCCCCAATGTCGCCGCAACCTAACTACATTTATTAACCCCAAATCTGCCACCCACAACGTCGCCACCACTATAATAAACATATTAACCCCTAAACCTAAGTCTAAACCTAACCCCCCCTAACTGAAATATAATTTTAATAAATCTAAATAAAATTCCTATCATTAACTAAATAATTCCTATTTAAAACTAAATACTTACCTATAAAATAAACCCTAAGCTAGCTACAATATAACTAGTAGTTACATTGTATCTATCTTAGGGTTTATTTTTATTTTACAGGCAAGTTGTATTTATTTTAACTAGGTACAATAGTTATTAAATAGTTATTAACTATTTAATAACTACCTAGTTAAAATAAATACAGATTTACCTGTAAAATAAAACCTAACCTAAGTTACAATTGCACCTATCACTACACTATAATTAAATTAATTACCTAAACTAAATACAATTAATTACAATTTTCAAAAATTATCTAAAGTACGAAAACCCCCCCCATTAAATTACAGAAAATAATAAAATAAATTACAAGATTTTTAAACTAATTACACCTACTCTAATCCCCCTAACAAAATAAAAAAGCCCCCCAAAATAAAAAAAGCCCTACCCTACACTAAATTACAAATAGCCCTTAAAAGAGCCTTTTGCGGGACATTGCCCCAAAGTAATCAGCCCTTTTACCTATAAAAAACAGTACAAATACCCCCCAACATTAAAACCCACCACCCACACAACCAACCCTATTTTAAAACCCACCCAATCCCCCCTTAAAAAACCTAACACTAACCCCTTGAAGATCACCCTACCGTGAGACGTCTTCACCCAACCGGGCAGAAGTGGTCCTCCAGACGGGCAGAAGTCTTCATCCAAGCTGGGCAGAAGAGGTCCTCCAGACGGGCAGAAGTCTTCATCCAGATGGCATCTTCTATCTTCATCCATCCAGCGCGGAGCGGGTCCATCTTCAAGACATACGACGCGGAGCATCCTCTTCAAACGACGTCCGACTGAAGAATCAAGGTTCCTCTTAATGATGTCATCCAAGATGGCGTCCATTCAATTCCAATTGGCTGATAGATTTCTAGCAGCCAATCGGAATTAAGGTAGAAAAAATCCTATTGGCTGGTGCAATCAGCCAATAGGATTGAGCTTGCATTCTGTTGACTGATCCAATCAGCCAATAGAATGCCAGCGCAATCCTATTGGCTGATTGGATCAGCCAATAGGATTGGACTTCAATCCTATAGGCTGATTGCATCAGCCAATAGGATTTTTTCTACCTTAATTCCGATTGGCTGATAGAATACTATCAGCCAATCGGAATTGAAGGGACGCCATCTTGGATGACGACATTTAAAGGAACCTTCATTCTTCAGTTGGACGTCGTTTGAAGAGGATGCTCCACATCGGATGTCTTGAAGATGGACCCGCTCTGCACCGGATGGATGAAGATAGAAGATGCCGTCTGGGTGAAGACTTCTGCCCGTCTGGAGGACCTCTTCTGCCCGGCTTGGATGAAGATTTATGCCCATCTGGAGAACCACTTCTGCCCAGTTGGGTGAAGACGTCTCACGGTAGGGTGATCTTCAAGGGGTTAGTGTTAGGTTTTTTAAGGGGGGATTGGGTGGGTTTTAGAGTAAGGTTGGTTGTGTGGGTGGTGGGTATTAATGTTGGGGGGGTATTTGTATTTTTTCTTTACAGGTAAAAGAGCTGATTACTTTGGGGCAATGCCCCGCAAAAGGCCCTTTTAAGGGCTATTTCTTATTTAGTGTAGGGTAGGGGTTTTTTTATTTTGGGGGGCTTTTTTATTTTGTTAGGGGGATTAGAGTAGATGTAATTAGTTTAAAAATCTTGTAATTATTTTATTATTTTCTGTAATTTAGTGTTTATTTTTTTCGTACTTTAGATAATTTTTTTAAATTGTAATTAATTGTATTTAGTTTAGGGAATTTATTTAATTATAGTGTAGTGTAAGGTGTAATTGTAACTTAGGTTAGGTTTTATGTTACAGGTACATTTGTCTTCACTAGATAGTTATTAAATAGTTAATAACTATTTAATAACTATTGTACCTAGTTAAAATAAATACAAAGTTGCCTGTAAAATAAAAATAAATCCTAAGATAGATACAATGTAACTATTAGTTATATTGTAGCTAGCTTAGGGTTTATTTTATAGGTAAGTATTTAGTTTTAAATAGGAATAATTTAGTGAATTGTATTAATTTTATTTAGATTTATTTAAATTATATTTAAGTTAGGGGGGGTTAGGTTTAGGGTTAGATTTAGGTTTAAGGGTTAATACATTTAATATAGTGGCAGCGACGTTGGGGGCGGAAGATTAGGGGTTAATAAATGTAGGTAGGTGTTGGCAATGTTAGGGCTGGCAGATTAGGGGTTAATAAAATGTAACTAGTTTTTGTGATGCAGGAGTGCGGCAGTTTAGGGGTTAATATGTTTATTATAGTGGCGGCGATGTACGGTTCGGCAGATTAGGGGTTAATAATTTTATTTTAGTGTTTGCGATGTGGGGGCCTCGGTTTAGGGGTTAATAGGTAGTTTATGGGTGTTAGTGTACTTTTTAGCACTTTAGTTAAGAGTTTTATGCTACGGCGTTGTAGTGTAAAACTCTTAACTACTGACTTTAAAATGCGGTACCAGGCTTGACAGGAGAGGGTCTACCTCTGACTTTTTGGAAGACGCAATTAACGTAAGTGGATTTGCGGTATTTCCGAGTCTGACCAAAAAAGTGAGCGGTACACCTGTACCTGCAAGATTCATAATACCAGCAGGCGTTAAAAAGCAGCATTAGGACCTCTTAACCATGCTTTTTAACCCTAACGCACAACTCGTAATGTAGTCGAATGATAGTGCACATATTTTGACATATAGTGACCTCACAGTATTGAGTACAATAAGACTTTTTCTATACAACTATGAAACTATACAATTGGTTTGATTTTTCATAAGGTGCATTATGAAGTTACATTGTACCAAATATCTTTTGATATAACTTTTCTAAACTACTGGAAATGCAATCCAATACATATAGACGCACATATGCCCCTCCCCACTCACACATATACCCACAGTCACATACACAAGCACATATACACACATAAACACACAAACTACCCCAAAAATACATATCAACATACACACACACACACACACACGCCCAGACACACAAATACACACACATGTGCACACATGTGCACGTGCTCACACAGACAAACAATTTAATGTACCATTACATCCACACAACTTTTCAGGCAGTATGTCATGTCATGAAGCCATGTTATCACATGACATCACACAAGGGCAGTTTATTGTTTACAAATGGTTAGTCCACCCCTTACATAATTAAGACATTAGGTTCCTACGCATCTGCACCAGTCAGATATGACAGCATTTTTAGTGAATTGTGAGCAGGTCATTAGTAATATTCTCAAAAGTTATCAAGTACAAGTCATACACATTTGATGATTTCTTTAGATCTTCTAGGGCTTTGCTAACCAACTTTCCTCATCAATTTTGGTTTCATGTTTAGGAACAGGAGCTCTTATGTCATCAGGGAAGTTATCACCAAGCCAAACTGTACCAGGCTCAAATTGAAGATATACAGAAAGAGAGGAGGGAAAGCAATGATCCTGAGTGGTACACACCTATTATCGAGACATTCAAGAGCGCGGCAAAAGTTATTTTACCAGCATTAATAAATTTAGGTGAACAATATGTAAAAGAAAAAAGAAAAAATGATCAAGCAAACAAAACAACTGATTAGCGCTGCGGAATCTGTTGACGCTCTACAAATAACCGATAATAATAATAATAATGCATCCTCAAGTGCTGGAAAGGATTAAGGAGCGTAAACCTTACATGGGCTGCACACCTAGATTTGTATCCAAGCTTAAGAACTCAGCATCTTACATAACGTCTCTTTAAGGTCTCTCTGTTTTTACATATAACAGTGTTTTATAAAGCTGTATCATTATTATTCTACTCCTTTCTAATGTCTCCTCTGCTAAACTTGCTGTTAAAAAAATATATATAGTCTGATATCTATACACATAGACTTACTTAAAGATTGGCCAGTGACTGAAGTTCTATTGAAAGGTGAAATGCAATTGTGAGTTTCATTTCTTATATACATTAAAATACCAATAAAGCTTTTTTTTTTATTTTACTGGAAAGAACATTTTTAAGTTTTTTTGTGTTACACAGCTTCTCTGATAAGTGAGATCTTCTATACTTATTGTTGAGATCCATTAATAACTTTATAGATTAAGAATTATATAGAACAATATTTAACTGAATTAAATGACATGGCTTGCCCCCTATAAAATGCCATTCATGATTGTGTGATCTCACTTAAGGGTCTTTTAGAAAGATACAAGGCAGTGGAGGGTCACCCAATATAGTTTAAAAGATGTAAAAATCTTGGAAAAAATATATTTTAAGTGTTTTGTATAGAAACTCACAGTCATCATTTTGTGTACAGTTCACTCCAAAATGGAAATGGGCCTTTAACTAACGCTTGAAATAAATATTTATTTACAACAATCCTTCTGACTCTTGTAAAATGACCATATAGCAATAGAAAAACAGTGTCAGCCCATACTAGCAGCCTAAAAGATGCATTTCAATGGGTTAATATTGGTGCAGATGGAAACAGATTGCAATTAATAACTCTGAAATTCGTGACTTAGGGCCAGATTACAAGTTGAGGTCAAAATATTGCTTCTATGAAAGTGAAATTTGCGCTCAACTGAGTAATACCAGTGCATTAAAAAGACCCTTTATTTTGGGGGCTTTTGGGGCACTTTTAGGAATTTAACCAGAGATCTTATCTCTGGATAATTTTCTGAACACGGCTCTCTGTAGCAATAACCAGCCACTTGTAATGGCTGGTAATTTTTTGGTGTGTCCTCAAATTTGCCAATTTGCAGGCACGTGATAGATTAGTTCTCCACTTGTAATCCAGCCCTAAGTAATCTCCTGTAAAAACACAATTTTAATAATGTCAGTGCTGTTTGGGACAATTAGGACAGTGCATGTGAGATTTACAATCAAATATGAAAAAATAAATATAAAATCACACCATTTGTAGATGTTGCTGTCCTTAAAAGACCAGTCAACACAGTAGATTTGCATAGTCAACAAATGCAAGATAACAAGACAACACAATAGCACTTAGGGGGGTAGTTATCAAGCCGTCTACTTTTCTTGCTTCGCCGGCCCAATACGTCCGCCTAAGCTCGCCTACCAACGCCGCCGCGGACCTTGAATACGTTCGCCTAAGTTATCAAATAAAGCTGTCAAAAAGCCGCGGGGCGATGAGCAGCGGACTGTGACAGTTATCACTCATCCGATCTCGCTGCCCTTCGGCTTTTTCCCAGCTTTATTGCTAGCCTGTCACTAAGCACTCACACTAAACTACACTGTTCTACCCCCTATACCTGCGCCCCCGGAGGCCCCCGCAACTAAATAAAGTTACTAACCCCTAAACCGCCGCTCCTAGACCCTGCCGCAAGTCTTATAAATGTATTAACCCCTAAACCGCCGCTCCCGGAGCCCACCGCCACCTACAATATACCTAGTAACCCCTATCCTGCCCCCCCTATACCGTCGCCCTCTATTATAAAATTATTAACCCCTATCCTGCTGATCCCGCACCTCTCCGCAACTAAATAAATAGTTTAACCCCTAAACCGCCGCTCCATGAACCCGCCGCAACCTATATTAAACCTATTAACCCCTATCCTGCCCCCCACTACGCCGCCGCCACTGTAATAAAATGATTAACCCCTAAACCTAAGTCTAACCCTAACCATAACGCCCCCCTAACTTAAATATTAATTAAATAAATCTAAATACATTAACTCTTATTAACTAAATGAATCCTATTTAAAACTAAATACTTACTTATAAAATAAACCCTAATATAGCTACAATATAAATAATAATTATATTCTAGCTATCTTAGGATTTATTTTTATTTTACAGGTACCTTTCAATTTATTGTAACCATGTACAATAACTATTAAATAGTTATTAACTATTTAATAGCTTTCCTAGCTAAAATAAAGAGAAATGTACCTGTGAAATAAATCCTAACCTAAGTTACAATTACACCTAACACTACACTATACTTTAATAAATTATTCCTATTTAAAAATAAATACTTACCTGTAAAATAAACCCTAAGATAGCTACAATGTAATTAATAATTATATTATAGCTATCTTAGGATTTATATTTATTTGACAGGTAACTTTGTATTTATTTTAGCTAGTTAGAATAGTTATTAAATAGTTATTAACTATTTAATAACTACCTAGCTAAAAGAAATACAAAATTACCTGTAAAATAAATCCTAACTTAAGTTACAATTAAACCTAATACTACACTATCATTAAATTAACTAAATAAACTACCTACAAATAACTACAATTAAATACAATTACATAAACTAACTAAAGTACAAAAAATAAAAAAATCTAAGTTACAAAAAATAAAAAATTAAGTTACAAACATGTTAAAAATATTACAACAATTTTAAGCTACTTACACCTAATCTAAGCCCCCTAATAAAATAACAAACCCCCCCAAAATAAAAAAAATCCCTACCCTATTCTAAATTAAATAAATTTCAAAGCTCTTTTACCTTACCAGCCCTTAAAAGGGCCATTTGTGGGGGCATGCCCCAAAAAGTTCAGCTCTTTTGCCTGTAAAAGAAAAATACAACCCCCCCCCCAACATTAAAACCCACCACCCACATACCCCTAATCTAACCCAAATCCCCCTTAAAATAACCTAACACTAATCCCCTGAAGATCATCCTACCTTGAGTCGTCTTCACTCAGCCGAGCCACCGATGGAACTGAAGAGGACATCCGGAGCGGAAGAAGTTAATCCTCCAAGCGGCGCTGAAGAAATCTTCCATCCGATGAAGTCATTATCCAGGCGGCGCTGAAGAAGTCTTCGATCCAGCTGATGTCATCTTCAAAGAGGCGCTGAAGAGGTCTTCTATCCGGGCGAAGTCATCTTCCAAGCTGGGTCTTGAATCTTCCTTCCGCCGACGCGGAACCACCTTCTTCACCGACGGACTACGACGAATGACGGCTCCTTTAAGGGACGTCATCCAAGATGGCGTCCTCTCAATTCCGATTGGCTGATAGGATTCTATCAGCCAATCGGAATTAAGGTAGGAAAATCTGATTGGCTGATGGAATCAGCCAATCAGATTCAAGTTCAATCCGATTGGCTGATCCAATCAGCCAATCAGATTGAGCTTGCATTCTATTGGCTGATCGGAACAGCCAATAGAATGCAAGCTCAATCTGATTGGCTTAATGTACCATTACATCCACACAACTTTTCAGGCAGTATGTCATGTCATGAAGCCATGTTATCACATGACATCACACAAGGGCAGTTTATTGTTTACAAATGGTTAGTCCACCCCTTACATAATTAAGACATTAGGTTCCTACGCATCTGCACCAGTCAGATATGACAGCATTTTTAGTGAATTGTGAGCAGGTCATTAGTAATATTCTCAAAAGTTATCAAGTACAAGTCATACACATTTGATGATTTCTTTAGATCTTCTATGGCTTTGCTAACCAACTTTCCTCATCAATTTTGGTTTCATGTTTAGGAACAGGAGCTCTTATGTCATCAGGGAAGTTATCACCAAGCCAAACTGTACCAGGCTCAAATTGAAGATATACAGAAAGAGAGGAGGGAAAGCAATGATCCTGAGTGGTACACACCTATTATCGAGACATTCAAGAGCGCGGCAAAAGTTATTTTACCAGCATTAATAAATTTAGGTGAACAATATGTAAAAGAAAAAAGAAAAAATGATCAAGCAAACAAAACAACTGATTAGCGCTGCGGAATCTGTTGACGCTCTACAAATAACCGATGATAATAATAATAATGCATCCTCAAGTGCTGGAAAGGATTAAGGAGCGTAAACCTTACATGGGCTGCACACCTAGATTTGTATCCAAGCTTAAGAACTCAGCATCTTACATAACGTCTCTTTAAGGTCTCTCTGTTTTTACATATAACAGTGTTTTATAAAGCTGTATCATTATTATTCTACTCCTTTCTAATGTCTCCTCTGCTAAACTTGCTGTTAAAAAAAAATATATAGTCTGATATCTATACACATAGACTTACTTAAAGATTGGCCAGTGACTGAAGTTCTATTGAAAGGTGAAATGCAATTGTGAGTTTCATTTCTTATATACATTAAAATACCAATAAAGCTTTTTTTTTTATTTTACTGGAAAGAACATTTTTAAGTTTTTTTGTGTTACACAGCTTCTCTGATAAGTGAGATCTTCTATACTTATTGTTGAGATCCATTAATAACTTTATAGATTAAGAATTATATAGAACAATATTTAACTGAATTAAATGACATGGCTTGCCCCCTATAAAATGCCATTCATGATTGTGTGATCTCACTTAAGGGTCTTTTAGAAAGATACAAGGCAGTGGAGGGTCACCCAATATAGTTTAAAAGATGTAAAAATCTTGGAAAAAATATATTTTAAGTGTTTTGTATAGAAACTCACAGTCATCATTTTGTGTACAGTTCACTCCAAAATGGAAATGGGCCTTTAACTAACGCTTGAAATAAATATTTATTTACAACAATCCTTCTGACTCTTGTAAAATGACCATATAGCAATAGAAAAACAGTGTCAGCCCATACTAGCAGCCTAAAAGATGCATTTCAATGGGTTAATATTGGTGCAGATGGAAACAGATTGCAATTAATAACTCTGAAATTCGTGACTTAGGGCCAGATTACAAGTTGAGGTCAAAATATTGCTTCTATGAAAGTGAAATTTGCGCTCAACTGAGTAATACCAGTGCATTAAAAAGACCCTTTATTTTGGGGGCTTTTGGGGCACTTTTAGGAATTTAACCAGAGATCTTATCTCTGGATAATTTTCTGAACACGGCTCTCTGTAGCAATAACCAGCCACTTGTAATGGCTGGTAATTTTTTGGTGTGTCCTCAAATTTGCCAATTTGCAGGCACGTGATAGATTAGTTCTCCACTTGTAATCCAGCCCTAAGTAATCTCCTGTAAAAACACAATTTTAATAATGTCAGTGCTGTTTGGGACAATTAGGACAGTGCATGTGAGATTTACAATCAAATATGAAAAAATAAATATAAAATCACACCATTTGTAGATGTTGCTGTCCTTAAAAGACCAGTCAACACAGTAGATTTGCATAGTCAACAAATGCAAGATAACAAGACAACACAATAGCACTTAGGGGGGTAGTTATCAAGCCGTCTACTTTTCTTGCTTCGCCGGCCCAATACGTCCGCCTAAGCTCGCCTACCATCGCCGCCGCGGACCTTGAATACGTTCGCCTAAGTTATCAAATAAAGCTGTCAAAAAGCCGCGGGGCGATGAGCAGCGGACTGTGACAGTTATCACTCATCCGATCTCGCTGCCCTTCGGCTTTTTCCCAGCTTTATTGCTAGCCTGTCACTAAGCACTCACACTAAACTACACTGTTCTACCCCCTATACCTGCGCCCCCGGAGGCCCCCGCAACTAAATAAAGTTACTAACCCCTAAACCGCCGCTCCTAGACCCTGCCGCAAGTCTTATAAATGTATTAACCCCTAAACCGCCGCTCCCGGAGCCCACCGCCACCTACAATATACCTAGTAACCCCTATCCTGCCCCCCCTATACCGTCGCCCTCTATTATAAAATTATTAACCCCTATCCTGCTGATCCCGCACCTCTCCGCAACTAAATAAATAGTTTAACCCCTAAACCGCCGCTCCATGAACCCGCCGCAACCTATATTAAACCTATTAACCCCTATCCTGCCCCTCACTACGCCGCCGCCACTGTAATAAAATGATTAACCCCTAAACCTAAGTCTAACCCTAACCATAACGCCCCCCTAACTTAAATATTAATTAAATAAATCTAAATACATTAACTCTTATTAACTAAATGAATCCTATTTAAAACTAAATACTTACTTATAAAATAAACCCTAATATAGCTACAATATAAATAATAATTATATTCTAGCTATCTTAGGATTTATTTTTATTTTACAGGTACCTTTCAATTTATTGTAACCATGTACAATAACTATTAAATAGTTATTAACTATTTAATAGCTTTCCTAGCTAAAATAAAGAGAAATGTACCTGTGAAATAAATCCTAACCTAAGTTACAATTACACCTAACACTACACTATACTTTAATAAATTATTCCTATTTAAAAATAAATACTTACCTGTAAAATAAACCCTAAGATAGCTACAATGTAATTAATAATTATATTATAGCTATATTAGGATTTATATTTATTTGACAGGTAACTTTGTATTTATTTTAGCTAGTTAGAATAGTTATTAAATAGTTATTAACTATTTAATAACTACCTAGCTAAAAGAAATACAAAATTACCTGTAAAATAAATCCTAACTTAAGTTACAATTAAACCTAATACTACACTATCATTAAATTAACTAAATAAACTACCTACAAATAACTACAATTAAATACAATTACATAAAATAACTAAAGTACAAAAAATAAAAAATCTAAGTTACAAAAAATAAAAAATTAAGTTACAAACATGTTAAAAATATTACAACAATTTTAAGCTACTTACACCTAATCTAAGCCCCCTAATAAAATAACAAACCCCCCCAAAATAAAAAAAATCCCTACCCTATTCTAAATTAAATAAATTTCAAAGCTCTTTTACCTTACCAGCCCTTAAAAGGGCCATTTGTGGGGGCATGCCCCAAAAAGTTCAGCTCTTTTGCCTGTAAAAGAAAAATACAACCCCCCCCCAACATTAAAACCCACCACCCACATACCCCTAATCTAACCCAAACCCCCCTTAAAATAACCTAACACTAATCCCCTGAAGATCATCCTACCTTGAGTCGTCTTCACTCAGCCGAGCCACCGATGGAACTGAAGAGGACATCCGGAGCGGAAGAAGTTAATCCTCCAAGCGGCGCTGAAGAAATCTTCCATCCGATGAAGTCATTATCCAGGCGGCGCTGAAGAAGTCTTCGATCCAGCTGATGTCATCTTCAAAGAGGCGCTGAAGAGGTCTTCTATCCGGGCGAAGTCATCTTCCAAGCTGGGTCTTGAATCTTCCTTCCGCCGATGCGGAACCACCTTCTTCACTGACAGACTACGACGAATGACGGCTCCTTTAAGGGACGTCATCCAAGATGGCGTCCTCTCAATTCCGATTGGCTGATAGGATTCTATCAGCCAATCGGAATTAAGGTAGGAAAATCTGATTGGCTGATGGAATCAGCCAATCAGATTCAAGTTCAATCCGATTGGCTGATCCAATCAGCCAATCAGATTGAGCTTGCATTCTATTGGCTGATCGGAACAGCCAATAGAATGCAAGCTCAATCTGATTGGCTGATTCCATCAGCCAATCAGATTTTTCCTACCTTAATTCCGATTGGCTGATAGAATCCTATCAGCCAATCGGAATTGAGGGGACGCCATCTTGGATGACGTCCCTTAAAGGAGCCGTCATTCGTCGTAGTCCGTCGGTGAAGAAGGTGGTTCCGCGTCGGCGGAAGGAAGATTCAAGACCCGGCTTGGAAGATGACTTCGCCCGGATAGAAGACCTCTTCAGCGCCTCTTTGAAGATGACATCGGCTGGATCGAAGACTTCTTCAGCGCCGCCTGGATAATGACTTCATCGGATGGAAGATTTCTTCAGCGCCGCTTGGAGGATTAACTTCTTCCGCTCCGGATGTCCTCTTCAGTTCCATCGGTGGCTCGGCTGAGTGAAGACGACTCAAGGTAGGATGATCTTCAGGGGATTAGTGTTAGGTTTTTGTAAGGGGGGTTTGGGTTAGATTAGGGGTATGTGGGTGGTGGGTTTTAATGTTGGGGGGGGGTTGTATTTTTCTTTTACAGGCAAAAGAGCTGAACTTTTTGGGGCATGCCCCTACAAATGGCCCTTTTAAGGGCTGGTAAGGTAAAAGAGCTTTGAAATTTATTCAATTTAGAATAGGGTAGGGATTTTTTTTATTTTGGGGGGGTTTGTTATTTTATTAGGGGGCTTAGATTAGGCGTAAGTAGCTTAAAATTGTTGTAATATTTTTAACATGTTTGTAACTTAATTTTTTATTTTTTGTAACTTAGATTTTTTTATTTTTTGTACTTTAGTTAGTTTATGTAATTGTATTTAATTGTAGTTATTTGTAGGTAGTTTATTTAGTTAATTTAATGATAGTGTAGTATTAGGTTTAATTGTAACTTAGGTTAGGATTTATTTTACAGGTAATTTTGTATTTCTTTTAGCTAGGTAGTTATTAAATAGTTAATAACTATTTAATAACTATTCTAACTAGCTAAAATAAATACAAAGTTACCTGTAAAATAAATATAAATCCTAAGATAGCTAGAATATAATTATTATTTATATTGTAGCTATATTAGGGTTTATTTTAAAGGTAAGTATTTAGTTTTAAATAGGATTCATTTAGTTAATAAGAGTTCATTTATTTAGATTTATTTAATTAATATTTAAGTTAGGGGGGCGTTAGGGTTAGGGTTAGACTTAGGTTTAGGGGTTAATAATTTTATTACAGTGGCGGCGGCGTAGTGGGGGGCAGGATAGGGGTTAATAAATTTATTATAGGTGGCGACGGTGTAGGGGGGGCAGGATAGGGGTTAATACATGTAATATAGGTTGCGGCGGGTTCAGGGAGCGGCGGTTTAGGGGTTAATACATTTATTATAGTTGCGGTGGGCTCCGGGAGCGGCGGTTTAGGGGTTAATATGTATAGAGTAGCTTGCGGTGGGCTCCGTGAGCGGCGGTTTAGGGGGTAATAACTTAATTTAGTTGCGGCGGTGTAGGGGGGGTCAGATTAGTGGTGTTTAGACTCGGGGTACATGTTAGGGTGTTAGGTGTAGACAGCTCCCATAGAAATCAATGGGATGTCTGTCAGCAGCGAACTTGTACTTTTGCTATGGTCAGACTCCCATTGATTCCTATGGGATCCGCCGCCTCCAGGCTGGCGCTTTGAAAACCAGGTACGCTGGGCCGTAAAAGTGCCGAGCGTACCTGCTAGTTTTTTGATAGCTAGCAAAAGTAGTGAGAATGTGCCGCACTTGTGTGCGGAACATCTGGAGTGACGTAAGAATCGATCTGTGTCGGACTGAGTCCGGCGGATCGATGCTTACGTCACAAAATTCTACTTTTGCCGGTCTCGAGCCTTTGATAACTAAGGCGAATCAGCCTCGCCACAAATACGCTGCGGAATTCCAGCGTATTTGAGGTTGACGGCTTGATAACTAGGCCCCTATGTCTGAACTTCAAATGAGTAGTAGATTTTTTTTCTGAAAATTTTAAAAGTTATGTATATTTCCACTCCCCCTGTGCCATGTGACAGCCATCAGCCAATCACAGATGCATACACATACCATGTGACAGCCTTCAGCCATTCTCAAATGCAAATATGTATATGCTGTGAATTCTTGCACATGCTCAGTAGGAGCTGGTGACTAAAAAAGTTTAAATATTAAAAAACTGTGCATATTTTATTAATGGAAGTAAATTGGAAAGTTGTTTAAAGTTACATGCTCTATCTGAATAATGAAAGTTTATTTTTGACTTGAGTGTCCCTTTAAGTGAATTTTCCTTAGCTGTACATGATATCACAGTCATAAGATTTACATAATTATATGTCCCTATATATATATATATATATATATATCCTCTAGAATGTCTCCAGTGGCCATGATGTTTAATATAGATGCAAGCACATACAACGTTATACAAATGAATGATGATAATAATAATAATAATAATAGATTCGTTGGAAATAGATATGGAATAGTCTCACAGGTGTCCCAATAGCCCTTGCTAGGACTTATCAAGTGCCTAGAGGTGCCAAATTGGATAAGTGAAAAATTGTCTCAAAAAGCTGTTTAAAATTGACCCAAAAATAGATAAATGGATTATGATCTATGAGCTCTTTTCGGCTCCATTGGGTAAAAAGGGATTTTTTTGAGGATCTGAAACTTGCTTGGGAATCAGCCGAAATCACACTATTGTGATCAGGCCAAAAAGGCTACTTTCAATTCGGCTCAATCGCAATTGTGTGATTTCAGCTGATTCTCACAAACAGCTCAAAACGCAACACATGACAGAGTGGGATAGGGGCCACAATTATATCTGCTTATAATGTTTTGTGTATTACAAACACAGTGGCCACCTAACTGCATGTGTAACAGAGTCACAGATGACTTCATGATTGATACACTAATGTTACAGGTTACACCGGCTGTGTTTAAATCAGCACTGATTCTCTCTGCATTGTGAATACGGATGTACTAAATGCAGTCAGTATGATCCATCATATTTATAAACCTAATAGGCTGTTACTGAGAACTGCACATATTACATTTTAGATACATTTTTTCAGCTCATAATTTACCAACGGTAAATGAAATGAATGAGAACATATGATGTATAATGCACAGTACACTTATTTAACTGTCAGGAAAGCAATATATACTAAATATATAGAGGCAGATTTATCAAGGGCCGAATGACCCCTGATGCCCCCGTTTCCGCGTGAGCCTTCAGGCTCGCCGGAAACAGCAGTTATGAAGCAGCGGTCTTAAGACTGCTGCTTCATAACTGGTCCGCTGCCTCTGAGGCTGTGGTCTGCAATCTGCCCGATCCTATACGATTGGCTTGATTGACACCCCCTGCTAGCGGCCGATTGGCCACAAATCTGCCGGGGGCGGTATTGCACCAGCAGTTCACAAGCTAGATTACAAGTTATGCACGCTAGAGGGTACTTAACGAACGCAACAAAAGTTTCATTATTTCATTCTCTATAGCCCTGCCATTACAAGTTTTGAAACAGCCGGCTTGTGCTTGCGATATGGTTGTGTTGAGCTCCATACCGCACACAATACAAGCGCTGTTTTGGCGTGCTCATGCACGCTTTCCCCATAGACATCAATGGGGAGAGCGGGTTAGAAAACACCTGCGATCGCAGAATGAAATGTTCCATAACGCAGCCCCATTGATGTCTATAGGGAAAAAAAAAATTATGTTTAAATCTAACACCCTAACATAAACCCCAAGTCTAAACACCCCTAATCAGCCGCCCAACATTGCCGACACCTACATAAGGTTATTAATCCTAATCTGCGCTCCCGATATCGCCACCACCGAAATAAAGCTATTAACCCCTAATCTGCAACTCCAGATATCACTGCCACTATACTTAAGTTATTAACCCCTATTCCCCTGCACCCCAACGTCATCCACATTATAATAAATATATTAACCCCTATTCCATCACTCCCCGACATCGCCGCCACTTAAAAAAGTTATTGACCCCTAAACCTCTGGCCTCCCACATCAATACCACTAAATAAACCTATTAACCCCTAAACTGCCAGCCTCCCACATCGCAACAACCTAAATTAAACTATATTAACCCCTAAACCTAACTGTAACCCTAACCATAACCTTAACCCTAACACCCCCTAACTTTAACATAATTAAAATAGAACTAAATTAATTTTACAATTATTAACTAAATAATACCTATTTTAAACTAAATACAAACTTACCTGTGAAATAAAACCTAAGCTAGCTATAATATAACTAAGTTTTTATTCATTTTAACTAGGTAGACTAGTTAGTAAATAGTTATTAACTATTTAATGACTACCTAGTTAAAATAAATACAAACTTACCTGTGAAATAAAACCTAAGCTGCGTTACACTAAAACCTAACATTGCAAAAAATAAAAAACACTAAAATTACAAAAAATAACAAATGAAATGATCAAAACCAATAAAATGTATTCCTATTTTAATACCTTTAAAAAAAAAACACCCCAAAATAAAAAAAACCTAATCTATAATAAACTACCAAGGGCCCTTAAAAGGGCCTTTTGTAGGGCATTGCCCTAAAGAAATCAGCTCTTTTTTTCTACAAAAGAAAAACAACTCCCCCCTAATAGTATACAAATCCCCACCCCCCAAACCCACAAAATAAAAATAGTGTTAAACCTAATCTACCAATTGCCCTTAAAAGGGCATTCAGCTCTTTTGCTGCCCTTAAAAATAAAAAATGGCTATTCTAAAAAACAAAATTCCACCCCAAAACGAAAAAAAAAATACACAAAATAACAAACAAATTATCCAAAATAATAATAATTCCTATTCTAATATCCATTTAAAAAAACACCCCAAAATAAAAGAACGCTAATTTATAATAAACTACCAATAGCCCTTAAAAGGGCCTTTGTAGGGCATTGCCCTAAAGTTAACAGCTCTTTTGCTACAAAATAAAAACAACCCCCCTAACTTTACAAACCCCCACCCACCCTAAACCCACAAAATAAAAAAAACTATCTTAAAAAAAACTAATCTGCCCATTGCCCTGAAAAGGGCATTTGTATGGGCATTGCCCTAAAAAGGGCATTTAGCTTTTTTCTTGCCCTTAAAAGGGCATTTAGCTCTTCTATGAAATCCCCAACCCCTAATCTAAAAAAAAACCCACCGAAAACATCTTAAAAAAACACTAATCCCTCTTTAGGTACTCACAGTTACTGAAGTCCAGCTTGAAGGATATTCATCCTGGCGGCTCCATCTTCATCCAGACGGCTCCATCTTCATCCAGATGGCAACTTCTATCTTCATCCCGGCGGCACCTTCTATCTTCATCCCGGCGGCGCGGAGCGGGTCCATCCTGAAGACATCCGGCACGGAGCATCCTCTTCATACGGTCGGCGCCGTATACTGAATCTTCAATGCAAGGGAGCCTTTTCAAAATGGCGTCCCTTGCATTCCTATTGGCTGATTTGATTTTGTAAATTCAAATCAGCCAATAGGATGAGATTTACTGAAATCCTATTGGCTGTTCAAAACCGCCAATAGGATGAGAGCTTTTAAAATTCTTTTGGCTTTTCAAATCAGCCAATAGAATTTCAGTAGCTCTCATAAAATTGGCTGATTTGAACAGCCAATAGGATTTCAGTAGCTCTCATCCTATTGGCTGATTTGAATTTCCAAAATCAAATCAGCCAATAGGAATGCAAGGGACGTCATTTTGAAAAGGCTCCCTTGCATTGAAGATTCAGTATACGGCGGCAACCGTATGAAGAGGATGCTCCGTGTCGGATGTCTTCAGGATGGACCCGCTCTGTGCTGCCGAGATGAAGATAGAAGATCCCGCCAGGATTAAGATAGAAGATGCAGCCGGGATAAAGATAGAAGATGTCGCCGGGATGAAGATAGAAGATGCCGTCTGGATGGATGAAGACCTCGCCGCCTGGATGAAGACTTCTCCCTGTCTGCTTCATAAACTGTAAGTGGATCTTCAGGGGTTAGTGTTAGGATTTTTTTCAACTTTTTTGGGTGGATTTTTTTTTAGTTTAGGGTTTGGGCTTTTCTTCAAAGAGCTAAATGCCTTTTCAGGGCAATGCAAAAGAGCTAATTACCATTTTTAGGGCAATGCCCATACAAATGCTCCTTTTAGGGCAATGGGTAGCTTAGGTTTTTGTTAGAGTTAAGATTTTTTATTTTGGGGGGTTGGTTGGGTGGTCGGTTTTACTGTTGGGGGGGTCTTTATATTTTTTACAGGTAAAAGAGCTGTTTAACTCAGGGCAATGCCCTACAAAAGGTGCTTTTAAGGACTATTGGTAGTTTATTGTAGGCTATGTTTTTTTTTTTTTGGGTGTTTTTATTTTTTATAGGGCTATTAGATTGGGTGTAATTCTTTTTTATTTTTGATAATTTCATTTGTTATTTTTCATAATTTAGTGTTTGTTATTTTTTGTAATTAGATAATTTGTAATTTTTATAGTAGTGTTAGGATTTTTTTTTAATGTGTATTTTAGTGTTCTTTAATTGGTAGTTTAGTTTTTTGGTTAGTTTAATTGTTAGTTTAAACTTAGTTTTTTTTTAATTTGACAGGTAAGTTTTAATTTAATTTAAAGGGCCATAATACCCAAATGTTTAAACACTTGAAAGTGATGCAGCATAGCTGTAAAAAGCTGATTAGAAAATATCTCCTGAACATCTCTATGTAAAAAAGAAATATATTTTACCTCAAAGTTGCTCAGTAGCCACCTCCCATTGTAAAGGATTTCTAAGCAGCATTTTAGTGTGTTTGTCCTGGGACATCTGAAGGGACTAGCATCGTGCACTCTCATATTATTTCACCAATCAGGTAAAGGAAGCTTACTATGAAATCTCATGAGAGTTAAGTGAAATCTCATGAGATTACAGTAAGAGTTCATGACCTCAGCACTGCTGATGCTGATTGGCTGCTGTTCATTTCTTCATTTTTTTAAATTTGTTTACCTGCAGCTGGGAGCAGCTGAGTATAACTTTTTACACAGAACTAACTCTGCTGAGCTGAGGAAATTGTGATGTAAAATATCTTCCTTTTTTACATAGAGATGCTCAGGTGATATTTTCCTGTCAGCTTTTTACAGTTATACTGCATCAGTTTCAAGTGATTTAGCATATGAGTATTATGTCCCTTTAAGATAGGGAAATTGTAATTTTTATATAAAGTTATGGGGGTGTTAGGTTTAGGTATTACTAGTTTAAATTAGTTTATTGCGATGTGGGGGGCTTTTGATTTAGGGGTTAATAGTTTAATTTAGTATATTTTGTTGTGGGGGGTTGCAGTTTAGGGGTTAATAGGTTTATTATAGTGGTGGCGGTGTAGGGGTTAATAGCTTTAGTATAGTGGGGGGATGTGGGCGGACGGCAGATTAGGGATTAATGATATTGAAATAGTGTTTGCGATGCGGGAGGGCGGCGGTTTAGGGGTTAATAACTTTATTATAGTGGTGACGATGTCGGGGAGCGGCGGGATTGGGGCTAATAAATTTTATAAGTGGTGGCGATGCCAGGAGCGGCAGATTAGGGCTTAATAGGTTTAATATAGTATCTGGTTACCGGTTAGTCTGTGGAAAGGCAACAGCGAGATGGGATATCTACAACAGTGAGTACATTTCCACACCGAAGGTTACGCTGGAGAGAAAGTCTCACGGTATTGACAAATCTGAGGTAACAGGTAATATTGCGGCTTATGACTGACCCTGCAGCCTTGCTAGATTTTGAATTACCTGCGCAGAGACACTGATGCTATTTATTGATCTGTCCTGGTACAGGTTAGGAGCATTCAGGTATATCGCACAACACTACAGCTTTACCGTGAGTGAACATCAAAGGGTGTGATGTTGTACTTGCTATATGAATGTACCTCGCTAACAGTTTGGCAACCGATAACATACACCGGTGGTGATACATTTGCTATTCAAGCCGTAGATTACAAGGGCGGCATTCTGAATATTTAAAGCACTTTTTTCACAAACCTTCAATAAGGACATTCCAGTATACATCAATTGCACTGTGTGATCATATAATTCCTTAAACACAAGAAAGGACATTTGAGTTTGCATCTTTATAACATTTTTTATTACAAGAAAGGACATTTAAGTTTGCATGTCTATTTTTGGAAAGGACATTTATTTTGTATCACTTTTTCTTTGCAATTGATACAAGAAAGCCTCTGTATTTTCAGTTTGGATACATATATTTCAACATGGACTGTTCATTTATTTTTTGAGCATTATTGATGTTATATGAAGAAATAGTGATGTTGTGAAATTTTGTATAATAAGTTGTGTTCTATTCTATCTTGAGCTATATCAATAGATCTAGTATTTTTCAGTGACAGGTGGAGTGGGTCTTCACTCACTGGGGATGCCCAGTGGGTGTTATTTTGCTTAGATTGATTACTCTAGTATTGAGTATAATTTTTTAGTTTATGTTTAGGATTGCTTGGAGGGAGTATGGATATGTTTGGTGGATGGGGTATGTGTGGATATGAGTAAGCTCTCTTGTACTCTTCCTTTTGTATGATTTTGTATCTGTAAAAATTAAAATCTAAATTCATTTCTAAGACTCCTTGGCTGGGATCTGTTTGTATTATATTATTATTGAGTCTAGGGCCAGACTCTATCCCGTGCCGGAGCAATTTTTCACTTATTGGTGGTGCGGTCACTAATTTGTATTATTGTAGGTTTAATATAGTGTTTGCGATGCGGTAGGGCTTCGGTTTATGGGTGTTAGTGTACTTTGTGACACTTTAGTTATGAGTTTTATGTAACAGTTTTGTTGCGTAAAACTCATAACTACTGTTCTCAGATGGCGGTACGGATCGTGTCGGTATAGGCTGTAACGCAAGCTATTTAGTCTCACTGCAAAACTCATAATGGCAGCGCTATTGAAGTCCCATGAAAAAACATAATTTTTACGAGTGCGGGACTGACGTTGCGTTACAGACTAAAAGGCTTGCAGTACAGCTATAATGACTAAACTCGTAATGGCTGCGTTGCTGTTTTAACACTGAAATGACAATTTCAGCGTTAAAACATGAAAGCACAACTCATAATCTACCTGACATATTTTTAGAACAGACCCCATAGTTTAATGGTCTCTTACTTACTTGTACAGTGAATAAATATGTTGATTTAAAATTTCCAGTTTTCTTCTAAAAGCTATTTTGATCTCCTTATTCCTTAAAGTGTATATCACGGGATTCACCAATGGTGTGACCACTGTGTAAAGAAGTGATAGACACTTATTCACTATCAATGAGTGACCTTGGGTAGGTACCACATAAACCATAATCAAAGTAGTATAATAAGTGGTAACTACACCCAGATGGGAACTGCAGGTGGAGAAAGCTTTCTCTTTCCCCTTAGATGATGGGATTCTGAAAATTGCTCTAATGATACATCCGTAGGTGACTATAATAAATAGGAATGGGAAGAGGGTGGCGGCAGAAGAGAGCAATGAGATCACCATTTCAATGGTGGTGGTGTCTGAACACGAGAGCTTCAAAACGGGAGCAATATCACAAAAGAAATGGTCAATCATGTTTTGTTTGCAGAACTTTAGTCTAGACATAAAACTTAATGTAACTAACATTATTAGAAAGGCTCCCAACCAGCAGCAAGTTGTCAAGTAACGGCAGGTGTAAGTGTTCATTACAGAGGCATAATGTAAGGGGTTACAGATGGCCAAGAATCTGTCATACGACATTACTGTAAGAAGAAAGCTTTCATTAACAGCAAATAAACCAAACAGATAAAACTGTAAGAAACATCCAGGGATGGTCATAGTGGACCCATTTCTCAGTAGAACCTCCAGCATGTTTGGGGCAATGTTAGTGGTGAATAAACTTTCAGATAATGAGAGGTTACAAAGAAAGAAATACATAGGAGAAGTCAATAGATTACTGGACATGATCAATACAAAAATGATGAGGTTTCCAGATACAGTCAGAATATAAAGTATAAGGAATGAAGTAAAGAGAACTATCCTGAATTGATAAAGGGTCTGGAATCCCAGGATCAGGAAATCAGTATGATTGTCTAAGCTTGAACCCTATAGGAAAAATTCAGTCTTTTTTAAATCAAACATTCATAGCAATATTACATTATCATTATCCCTTTTGGGTCAGTCCTTTGGGGTTACATTTGATAGATCGTGCACTGATTGCTGCCCATTCATGTGGTTCCCCTACAATTATTTGATTATGATATAACTCTTTATTTAAATGATGTCATTATGATTTTGTATAGTTGGCTCAAATAGCAACATGCAAGACCATTGTTTATGGTCATATTTAATATTTCTGTTTATTTATTCCCAGCTCCTCTGTCAACATTCATTCCTACTTATATGTCTTTCTTTACATTACTCTTTGGTTTCCTGCTCTGTGCTACCGTGAAAAGACCTTGGTCTTCTTGTTTTCTACTTTTTGTTTTATAACTGCAGTTTTTAATGTCTCTTGTGCTTCATTATTTTTGTATGGGATTGGAATATGCAATAAAATACATTTCATTCGAACACCTTATTGTGCTCACTTGCTAGACTTCCAAGTCTTCTTCTAAAGAGTCATTTTAAACAAGCAGCACTGCAGATGAGTTTATTAAATCAAACCCAGACTGTTATTTGACAATGTGTGTGTATGTGTGTGTGTGTGTTTGTATGTATGTGTGCATGTGTGTGCATGTGAGTGTATGTTTATATTGTGTGTGTATGTGTGTGTGTGTGTGTGTGTTTGTATGTATGTGTACATGTGTGTGTGTGCATGTGAATGTATGTTTATATTGTGTGTGTATATGTGTGTGTATATGTGTGCATGTTTGTACATGTGTGTTTATGCATGTGCGTGTGTATGTGTGTGAGTGTATATGTGTGTGTGTGCATATGTATGTTTGCGTGTGTGTATGTGTGTGAGTGTATATGTGTGTGTGTGCATATGTATGTTTGCGTGTGTGTATGTGTGTGAGTGTATATGTGTGTGTGCATATGTATGTTTGCGTGTGTGTATGTGTGTGAGTGTATATGTGTGTGTGTGCATATGTATGTTTGCGTGTGTGTATGTGTGTGAGTGTATATGTGTGTGTGTGCATATGTATGTTTGCGTGTGTGTATGTGTGTGAGTGTATATGTGTGTGTGTGCATATGTATGTTTGCGTGTGTGTATGTGTGTGAGTGTATATGTGTGTGTGTGCATATGTATGTTTGCGTGTGTGTATGTGTGTGAGTGTATATGTGTGTGTGTGCATATGTATGTTTGCGTGTGTGTATGTGTGTGAGTGTATATGTGTGTGTGTGCATATGTATGTTTGCGTGTGTGTATGTGTGTGGGTGCATGTGTGTGTTTATATTGTGTGAGCATGTGTGTGTGTGGGTTTGTATGTGTGTGTTTGTGCGTGAGTGTGTCTCTATGTATTCAGTAATGGCATCTTATCAACCATCTCAAACTAAATCACAACTATAGGATTTAACGCAAGCAAAATGTAAGTCTCCTTACTTGCGTGCATATTGAGAAAATATCACCACCAGAGAATGTGTACCACTAACTGTATGTTTCAGTCATTTGATACATTGGCCCCTACTTATCAAGCATTCGCTGGAACCAGTACGCTCTCCTAAGATCGCCTTACATCGCTCCCGCAGACCTGAATACGCTCTCCAAAGTTACCAAAAAAACTGTCAAAAAGCCGCGCACCAAGTACGGGGCGATGAGCAGCGGACTGTTGTTAACTAACAGTAATCTATCTCGCTGCTCTTCAGCTTTTTCCCAGCTTTATTGGTATACTGTCACTAAACACCGCAACCATACTACACTGTTTTACCCCTATACCGCCGCACCTGGAGTCCACCGCAACTCTAATAAATGTATTAACCCCTAAACAGCTGCTCACAGACCCCGTCGCAACTAAATAAAGTGTTTTTAACCCCTAAACTGCCGCTCCCGGACCCCGCCGCAACTAAATAAGGATATGAACCCCTATCCTGCCGCTCCCGGAGCCCACCGCCACTCTAATAAAGTTATAAACCCCTATCCTTCTGCTCCCAGAGCCCACCGCCACCTGCATTATGTTATTAACCCCTAATCTGCCATCCCCAACAACGCCGTCACTATATTAAATTTATTAACCCCTAAACCTAAGTCTAACCCTAACACCCCCTAACTTAAATATAATTTAAATAAATCTAAATACAATTACTATCATTACCTAAATTATTCCTATTTAAAACTAAATACCTACCTATAAAATAAACCCTAAGATAGCTACAATATAATTAATAGTTACATTGTATCTAGCTTAGGGTTTATTTTTATTTTACAGGCAAGTTTGGATTTATTTTAACTAGGTAGAATAGTTATTAAATAGGTATTAACTATTTAATAACTACCTAGCTAAAATAAATACAAAAGCACCTGTAAAATAAAACCTAACCTAAGTTACAATTACACCTAACACTACACTATAATTAAATAAATGAACTAAATTAAATACAATTAAATAAATTAAATTAGCTAAAGTACAAAAACAAACAAACACTAAATTACAGAAAATAAAAACAAATTACAGATCTTTAAACTAATTATACCTAATCTAATAGCTCTATCAAAATAAATAAATCCCCCCCCAAAATAAAAAAAAACCCTAGCATAAACTAAACTAACATTAGCCCTTAAAAGGGCCTTTTACGGGGCATTGCCCCAAAGTAATCAGCTCTTTTACCTGTAAGAAAAAATACAAACAACCCCCCCAACAGTAAAATCCACCACCCACACAACCAACCCCCCAAATAAATTACTAACTAAAAAAAACCTAAGCTCCCCATTGCCCTGAAAAGGGCATTTGGATGGACATTGCCCTTAAAAGGGCAGTTAGCTCTTTTGCGGCCTAAAGCCCTAACCTAAAAATAAAACCTACCCAATACACCCTTAAAAAAACCTAACACTAAACCCCTGAAGATCGACTTACCAGGAGACGTCTTCATCCAAGCCAGGCGAAGTGGTCCTCCAGATGGGCAGAGGTCTTCATCCAAGCCGGGCGAAGTGGTCCTCCAGACGGGCAGAAGTCTTCATCCAAGCCGGGCAGAAGTGGTGCTCCAGACGGGCAGAAGTCTTTATCCAGAAGGCATCTTCTATCTTCATCCATCCGGCGCGGAGCATGTCCATCTTTAAGACATCCGATGTGGAGCATCCTCTTCATCCGACGACTATCCGATGACTGAAGGTTCCTTTAAGTGATGTCATCCAAGATGGCATCCCTTAGATTCCGATTGGCTGTTCCAATCAGCCAATTGAATTCCAGCTCAATCCTATTGGCTGATTGCATCAGCCAATAGGATTTTTTCTACCTTAATTCTGACTTGGATGAAGACTTCTCCCGGTAAGTCGATCTTCTGGGGGGTTAGTGTTAGTTTTTTTTAAGGGTGTATTAGGTGGGTTTTATTTTTAGGTTAGGGCTTTGGGCCGCAAAAGAGCTAACTGCCCTAGGAATTTTTAGTTAGTAATTTATTTGGGGGGTTCGTTGTGTGGGTGGTGGGTTTTACTGTTGGGGGGGTTATTTGTATTTTTATTTTTACAGGTAAAAGAGCTGATTACTTTGGGGCAATGCCCCGCAAATGGCCCTTTTAAGGGCTATTAGTAGTTTAGTTTAGGCTAGGGTTTTTTTTTTTTTTTTTTGGGGGGGGCTTTTTTTTACTTTGATAGGGCTATTAGATTAGGTGTAAATAATTTAAATATATGTAATTTGTTTTTTATTTTCTGCAAATTAGTGGGTTTTTTTTTGTACTTTAGCTAATTTAATTTAATTTATTTAATTGTATTTAATTTAGTTCATTTATTTAATTATAGTGTAGTGTTAGGTGTTAGTGTAACCTAGGTTAGGTTTTATTTTACAGGTACTTTTGTATTTATTTTAGCTAGGTAGTTATTAAATAGTTAATAACTATTTAATAACTATTCTACCTAGTTAAAATAAATACAAACTTGCCTGTAAAATAAAATTAAGCTAGATACAATGTAACTATTAGTTATATTGTAGCTATCTTAGGGTTTATTTTACAGGTAAGTATTTAGTTTTAAATAGTAATAATTTAGGTAATGATAGTAATTTTATTTAGATTTATTTTAATTATATTTAAGTTAGGGGGTGTTAGGGTTAGACTTAGGTTTAGGGTTAATAAATTTAA
This sequence comes from Bombina bombina, assembly GCF_027579735.1. NCBI lineage: Eukaryota > Metazoa > Chordata > Amphibia > Anura > Bombinatoridae > Bombina > Bombina bombina. The sequence continues at coordinate 17,505,660 of NC_069509.1, read as the reverse complement.
TATAGTGGCGGCGAAGTTGGGGATGGCAGATTAGGGGTTATTAATTATAATGTAGGTGGCGGCGGTGTAGGGGCGGCAGATTAGGGGTTAATAAGTATAATGTAGGTGGCGGCGGTGTAGGGGGGCAGATTAGGGGTTAATAAGTATAATGTAGGTGGCAGTGGTGTAGGGGGGCAGATTAGGGGTTAATAAGTATAATGTAGGTGGCGGTCGTGTCGGGGCAGCAGATTAGGGGTGTTTAGACTCGGGGTACATGTTAGAGTGTTAGGTGTAAACGTAACTTTTATTCTCTCATAGGAATCAATGGGATATCGGGCCGCAGCGAACACATAAGCTTTTGCTGCTTTCAGACTCCCATTGATTCCTATGGCATCCGCCGCCTCCAGGGCGGCAGATTGAAAACCAGGTACGCTGGGCCGGAATAGTGGCGAGCGTACCTGTTAGATATTTGTTAACTAGCAAAAGTAGTCAGATAGTGCCAAATTTGCATTCAGAACATCTGTAGTGACGTAAGCATTGATCTGTGACGGACTAAGACTGGCGGATTGTATGTTACGTCATAAAATTCTACTTTTGCCGGTCTGTAGGCTTTGATAAATAAGGGGAATCAGGCTCACCACAATTACGCTGCGGAATTCCAGCGTATTTGCGGTTGATGGCTTGATAAATTGAGGCCATTAACTATTTGTTCTACAAGTATCTTTACAATCATCAGTACATGTATTACATTCATATAACTATTTGTTCTAAGTGTATTTTTACTGGCATCAATGGATTAGTCAAATTCATATAACTTATAAAGCTTTTAACATGTTTTTGACTAGTTAATTTAACCCTTTATTTGGTTGATTACATTAAGGGGAGCAGTAAGCAATGTTTGTAATTTCGACCTTTAGGATTTAATAAAAGGAAATGTAATATTATTCATCTTATGTTAACCTTAGGAATTATTATTTCTCACAATTGGGGAGAAGTAGGATCTAGTTATTCATGAATCACCAGATAAATACTAAGTTGTCCTGTCTTTAACACTTTGTAAATGTTATTACAAGAAATATAAAATCTAGATTTGAGACCATAGGAAAATAACTTGTTATCTGTAAATGGAATATCCTTATTTTTAGGGTTTTTCAGAAAATATCAAACTATACCTCTATGTAATGTGTCTATAAACAATTATGATTTTAACTATGATATTGTTTCTTTGGTGATGGTTTTATGTATCTTCCAACAACATGTATTATAGTCCGATAAATCTTGTTTTATTGCATTCTATGAAAAAAATATGCAATAAATAGACAAGAACCAACACATTTTAAGTTGCTAAGAAGTTTGTTGATTTGTTTATATTTGGAGCAAACCAGCTTTTTAAATTAAAATTTGTCTTTTAAACCAGTGATTCTACTTGAAAGTTAAACATGTTTATTAAACGTAATAAAATCACCCTTATATATCCATATATTGGTACAAATGTATTTTATAGAGAAAATAAACTTGTATCTGAGCTTATTTGTGAAATGTATAAAATATTTATATATATAGATTTATCCTATTCAGCTTACAAAGATGGTAACTCGAGCAATAGAATTAACAAGTCATTTACATCTCATTACCACTTCTTATCTGCTATTAAATTATCTTTATGACTTATATTAATCACAAAACTAAAAACTGGGAAAAACATTGAAGAACATTTAATACTTGTCATTTTGTGCATTATTCCTAATATTCAGATATTTATAAAGATTGCATTTCTTTCTATCTCTCATCTATGTATCTATCTATTTATCTATATATCATCTATCTATCTATCATCTATCTATCTATCTATCTATCTAGATATCTATCGAGCTGTTCAAATTAAAAAATAAATTTAAAAAAATTGAAAATGTCTGTCCATAACTGATTCTTCTGCCATAATTCTTGCTTAGTGTCATACAATGGCATTTCTTATGATTTCTTATGATTCATTTAGAAGAGAGGGACACTCCTTAACAAGCCTATTAAAAATATTTATGAATCTGATGTATTTTTCAAAATAAATACATTAACTACAGGGGCTAATAATTATAAAGAAAGAGAGTTAAGGTTTTCTCTAAAAGAAAATTGTCTGCCTGTGATAAATTGTTAATTACTAATTACTCCTCTACTATTTACATAGAATTGAATGTAAACTTAAATATTTTGCCCAATTTACAGTGTACACATTTATATCTTGTAAATTAATTGTTGATTTGAACATATATTGGCATAGATGATATTACCCAAAGCTTTTATAAGATTATATTTTAGCTTTAATTTATTTAAGATTTATTTTAAATTTATTAATTTTAAGAACAATTTTAACATTTTTATGGCCAGTAGTGATTTGTATTAAATTATAATGTGTCAAGAAAATGGACAGGATCATTTTAAAATTATTTTGAGCTAAAAAAATCAGAGATTTCAAAATATTTATGTAGTTCATTGACTGACAGACAAACATACCACTTGTATTTACTAGAATTCTTTTATATTTATAAATCATAAATAATCTGTATTTTTTTTAACATAAATTATTAGAATGTGACCTTATAGCTGTATATGGGAAGCTGAAATATTTAAGAAATCTATTAGTAGGAATTTGGTTAGTAAAAAAGTATAAGAATGTATATAATATGCTACTTACACATGTATAAAAATATGCTTACCAAAGCCATGATGTATAAAAATATTTGTGAAGTTGTTTTAAATAAAAATATTTCTTTTTCAGCACATTGTTACAGTGTGTATTCTGAAGGCTTTTTATACTGTTTCTGATAAATGTGCTGCATTTACTCAGTTTAATTAAACTGTTTTACAAATCCCACTGGGTTTACAGACATAAAGGAAATAATGTATTTATAGGAATGGAAATGTAATTATGTTTTATTAAGTCCCATTAACTAATTGATAAGCAATGTTATTTTTTATGTTTTATAAATCTTTCCCAGTACAACTATAAAGTATACATTTTTTTTATTTATTTATATGATAGTGAAAATGATAATAATGTATTGCAAAATAAATGACAGATGCTTTATTTTTTTGAGAGCTATATTTTAAAAAGTGTTGTTACATCACGTTCCATATGATTACAAATAAACATTTTTACTTTGTTGTATTTTCATATTTGTGCTTATGGTGAGTTTCTTCAAGGATGCCTTCATGTCACTGTTTCTCAGGCTATAGATCAGAGGGTTAACCGCTGGTATTACAATACAGTAAAAGAGAGCAACCAATCTATCTCTGCCAGCAGAAGGCTGCATTCCTAAGCGCAAATGCACAAACATAGCTGTTCCGTAAAAAAGAATCACAGATACCAAGTGAGAGGCACATGTAGAGAATGCTTTATGGCGACCTTCTACAGAGCTTATGAGGAGTATGGAGGACATTATTTTGATATATGAACAAATAATAAATACGAATGGAACCACAGCCCCCAAGATACAAGCAATGAAAACTGAGAGTTCATTAATGAATGTGTTCACACAGGCGAGATAGAGCAATGGTGGGATGTCACAAAAGAAATGAGCAATGTGATTAGAACCACAGAAGGGCAAGATAAAGATGAAGATGGTTTGTCCTAAAGATACCAAAGATCCCACCAGCCATGACCCAGAAGTTAGCTGATAACACAACCTCTGGTTCATTATAGTCACATATCTCAGTGGGTAGCAAATGGCTACATATCTATCAAAGGCCATTACAAGAAGAAAAACACATTCACTTACACCAATGGTGAAAAAGAAGTACATCTGGACAGCACAACCCATAAAGGAGATGGATCTTTCCCTTGATAAGAAGTCCACCAACACTTTTGGGACTGTGACGCTGGTGAAGCAAAGTTCCATAAATGATAAATTCCTCAGAAAAAAATACATTGGGGTGTGAAGCTGAGAGTCCATTGAAACCACAAAGATGATAAGGCCATTGCCTAGTAAAGTAAAAACATAGGCTGAAAGGAGGAACATGAAGATTGTAGCTTGGAGCAAAACAGGCAAATCAGAGAAACCAAGGAGAATAAATGTTGTCACATTGGTGGCATTGTCTCCTTCCATTACACATTATAAAAAATTAACCCTTAATTAACTTTTCTTAAAGGTTCCCGGGGAAGTGAAGGCCGATGCCAATTGCAGTTTATTTATGATCAATATCTATTTTTTTATTAAATCAGTTGGTTAGTAGAATGCTAATTATTGTCTCCATAATTTACTTGTGCATTATTTATAAAAAAATAAATAGATACATGAAAACATTAACAGATGGAACTCAGTCCGACTTCTCTTCCTGTAATATGAACACAATAAGCATAAATTTAACATCTATATTGTTTTTAATGTTTAGTAAATAAACAATTTTAATTAATCTGAATTTGAAACAAGCTTTGATATGCAAATATATAAAATAAATAAATAATGTAGAAGGTTTAACTCAAATACAACAAATAGTACAAAAGTTACAAAAATGGGAAAATTCCCAGCTTAAACTTTCTTTACCCCCTTATTTTGTGATATAAAATAATAACTTTCAAAAACAGAATTAAATTAAATAGAAACTTTGCTACAAATGTAAAAACAAATATTCATTTCCAAATACAGCATTTTTTTTCTTCTTAATAATAAATGTTTATAAATCCTCTTTTTTATATATATGTAGCCTCCCTTTTATATATGTATCCTCTGTAAGTGCTGTATCAGATTGTATTTATTTACCGCTAGATTTAGAGTTTGGCGTTAGCCGTCAAAACCAGCGTTAGGGGCTCCTAACGCTGGTTTTGGCCGCCCGTTGGTATTTAGAGTCAGTCAGGAAAGGGTCTAACGCTCACTTTGCAGCCGCAACTTTTCCATACCGCAGATCCCCCTACGCCATTTGCGTATCCTATCTTTTCAATGGGATCTTTCTAATGCTGGTATTTAGAGTCTTGGCTGAAGTGAGCGTTAGAACTCTAACGACAAAACTCCAGCCGCAGCAAAAAGCCAGGAGTTAAGAGCTTTCTTGGCTAACGCCAGTTCATAAAGCTCTTAACTACTGTGCTCTAAAGTACACTAACACCAATAAACTACCTATGTACCCCTAAACCGAGGCCCCCCCACATCGCCGCCACTATATTAAAAATTTTTAACCCCTAATCTGCCGACCGCACACCGCCGCCACCTACATTATCCCTATGTACCCCTAATCTGCTGCCCCTAACATCGCCGACCCCTATATTATATTTATTAACCCCTAATCTGCCCCCCTCAATGTCGCCGCCACCTACCTACAATTATTAACCCCTAATCTGCCGACCGGACCTCACCGCTACTATAATAAAGTTATTAACCCCTAATCCACCTCACTCCCGCCTCAATAACCCTATAATAAATAGTATTAACCCCTAATCTGCCCTCCCTAACATCGCTGACACCTAACTTCAAGTATTAACACCTAATCTGCCGACCTTACCTCACCGCTACTCCAATAAATTTATTAACCCCTAAAGCTAAGTCTAACCCTAACACCCCCCTAAGTTAAATATAATTTTTATCTAACAAAATAAATTAAATCTTATTAAATAAATTATTCCTATTTAAAGCTAAATACTTACCTGTAAAATAAACCCTAATATAGCTACAATATAACAAATAATTATATTGTAGCTATTTTAGGATTTATATTTATTTTACAGGTAACTTTGTATTTATTTTAACCAGGTACAATAGCTATTAAATAGTTAATAACTATTTAATAGCTACCTAGTTAAAATAATTACCAAATTACCTGTAAAATAAATCCTAACCTAAGTTACAATTAAACCTAACACTACACTATCAATAAATTAATTACATAAAATACCTACAATTATCTACAATTAAACCTAACACTGCACTATCAATAAATTAATTACATAAAATACCTACAAATAAATACAATTAAATAAACTAACTAAAGTACAAAAAATAAAAAAAGAACTAAGTTACAAAAAATAAAAAAATAATTTACAAACATTAGAAAAAGATTACAACAATTTTAAGCTAATTACACCTACTCTAAGCCCCCTAACAAAATAACAAAGCCACCCAAAATAAAAAATATTTCTAAAATACAAATAGAAAAGCTCTTTTACCTTACCAGCCCTTAAAAGGGCCTTTTGCGGGGCATGCCCCAAAGAATTCAGCTCTTTTGCCTGTAAAAAAAAACATACAATACCCCCCCAACATTACAATCCACCACCCACATACCCCTAATCTAACCCAAAACCCCTTAAATAAACCTAACACTAAGCCCCTGAAGATCTCCCTACCTTATCTTCACCACACCAGGTATCACCGATCCGTCCAGAGGAGCCTCCGAAGTCTTCATCCAAGCCCAAGCGGGGGCTGAAGAAGTCCATCATCGGGCTGAAGAGGTCCATCATTGGGCTGAAGTCTTGATCCAAGCGGGCGCTGAAGAGGTCCATCATCGGGCTGAAGTCTTGATCCAAGCGGGCGCTGAAGAGGTCCATCATCCGGCTGAAGTCTTCAATCAAGCGGCATCTTCAATCTTCTTTCTTCCGAATCCATCTTTATCCCGCCGACGCGGAACATCCATCCTGGCCGACGACTTCTCGACGAATGACGGTTCCTTTAAGGGACGTCATCGAAGATGGCGTCCCTCGAATTCCGATTGGCTGATAGGATTCTATCAGCCAATCAGAATTAAGGTAGGAAAATTCTGATTGGCTGATGGAATCAGTCAATCAGATTCAAGTTAAATCCGATTGGCTGATCCAATCAGCCAATCAGATTGAGTGTGCATTCTATTGGCTGTTCCGATCAGCCAATAGAATGTGAGCTCAATCTGATTGGCTGATTGGGAGGGCCAATAGAATGCAAGCTCAATCCTATTGGCTGATTGGATCAGCCAATAGGATTGAAGCTCAATCCTATTGGCTGATTGCATCAGCCAATAGGATTTTTTCAACTTTAATTCCGATTGGCTGATAGAATTCTATAAGCCAATCGGAATTCAAGGGATGTCATCTTGGATGACATCCCTTAAAGGAACCTTCATTCTACAGTAGCCGTCAAAAGAAGAGGATGCTCCGCCCTGGATGTCTTGAAGATGGAGCCGCTCCGCATCGGAAGGATGAAGATAGAAGATGCCGTCTGGATGAAGACTTCTGCCCGTCTGGAGGACCACTTCTTGCCGCTTGGATGAAGAATTCTCCCGGCTTCGTTGAGGACTTCTGCCTGCTTGGATGAAGACTTCTCCCGGCTTCATTGAGGATGGATGTCCGGTCTTCAAAAACTATAAGTGGATCTTCGGGGGTTAGTGTTAGGTTTTTTTAAGGGTTTATTTGGTGGGTTTTATTTTTAGATTAGGGTTTGGGCTGAAAAAGAGTTAAATGCCCTTTTAAGGGTAATGCCCATCCAAATGCCCTTTTCAGGGCAATGGGGAGCTTAGGTTTTTTTAGATAGGATTTTATTTGGGGGGTTTGGTTGTGTGGGTGGTCGGTTTTACTGTTGGGGGGTTGTATGTATTTTTATTACAGGTTAAAGAGCTGTTTTATTTGAGGCAATGCCCCGCAAAAGGCCCTTTTAAGGCAGTTTAGTTTAGGCTAGGATTTTTTTTATTTTGGTGGGGGCTTTTTTATTTTGATAGGGCTATTAGATTAGGTGCAATTAGTTGAAATATGTGATAATTTAGTTAATTGTATTTAATTAATGTAATTGATTTAATTGTAATGTAAGGTTAGGTATTAGTGTAAGACAGGTTAGGTTTTATTTCACAGGTAAATTTGTATTTATTTTAACTAAGTAGTTAGTAAATATTTAATAACTATTTACTAACTAGTCTACCTAGTTAAAATAAATACAAACTTAGCTGTGAAATAAAAATAAAACCTAAGATAGCTACAATGTAACTATTATTATAGGTAAGTATTTCGTTTTAAATAGGAATTATTTAGGTATTAATAGTAGCAGATTAGGGGTTAATAAGTGTAGGTAGGTGGAGGCGATGTTGGGGGCGGCAGATTATGGGTTAATAACTGTAATTTAGGTGGTGGCGACATTGGGGGCGCAGATTAGGGGTTAATAAGTGTAATGTAGGTGGCAGCGATGTTGGGGGCGGCAGATTAGGGGTGTTTAGACTCAGGGTTTATGTTAGGGTGTTAGATGCAAACATAAATTTTCTTCCCCCATAGGAATAAATGGGGCTGCGATACGGAGTTTTACGTTCCTTTATTGCAGGTGTTAGGCTTTTTTTTAGCCGGCTCTCCCCATTGATGTCTAAGGGGAAATCATGCACGAGCACGTAAAACCAGCTCAAAGCAGCGCTGGTATTTGAGTGCAGTATGGAGCTCAATTTTGCTCAACGCTGACATATCACCTGCTAACGCCGTGTTTTTTAAAACCTGTTATAGCAGCGCTATAGGGAGGTGAGCGGTGGAAATAACTTGCAAGTTAGTACCAAACCGCTCATAACGCAAAACTCGTAATCTAGCCGATAGTCTTTAAAAATCAATCTAAATGTAAAGTTATAACTACCTGAACATCATCGCAATTGATAAGGCAAATAAGTAATACAAATCCCAGATGTGCAACTAAAGCTGCTGCTTGTATGAGTAGGGGTACCGCCTGGGACCAGCAGTGCACTGTGAGTCCAAAGTGGCACTTCTACTGTGTGTTTAACCAATTTGCTAAGGTTAAGCACACAGTAGAACAGGGTCAATAGTTGCAAAATGAAATGCTCTAATGGAGAAGAGCGTGTCATTTTTTAACTATTATTTTCCCTTTAATGCTACAAAATAAGAGCATACCTGGATTCAAAGTAAAATATCCACAATTTATTCACGCTTAAAAACACAAAAATGCACATACTTGATGCTACTAAATACTGGGCTCAACAACATAAGTGTCCCAAAGTGGCTTCATGTGACCGGGTACTCTTTGTGCCTCCCTCTGCTGTCTCTTTACTCACTGTCCAAGAATCTGTGACATGTGCAGCATATGCGGCCAGGCCACCTTACAGGGTATATGGGTAACAGCTTGAAGCGATAGAACCTGTCTACGCATTTTGTCTGACCTCCTGCAGACATTGTCAAGACGTTTCCAGACAGCTGATCCTGAAACGTCTTGACAAAGTCTGCGTGAGGTCAGACGAAACGTGTCTTAGACATTGAGACTCTTTTTTTTTTTTTTTATAACTTTTATTGAAAAATTTTCATACAGTTACAAATGGGTAGAGGGAACAGACTTTACATAATATCTTAAAATGACAGATGAGAATCGTTATAATAGTGCAATAGTCCAAACCATACAGTCTCTATCCATAGAGAGCAGTTGATATAATATTGTCCATTAGAAGTTTGTTCCTCTACATGAGGCATATAGTAGATGTAGATGAAAATATATTCTATGAAGTAGCATCAACTATGCTTTTTATAAAATAAACATAACAACAGAACAATAAAATAGCATAAAAACAGTCGTAACTTATAATCAGTAGGTCATCATCTGCGTAGAGTTATAATATATGGCATAATTGTAATTTAGACTAAAAGAGCCTGTTGTGTAACAATGGGGTCTGGGTTGACATATTTATATCTCAGTGTTTAGGGTCAAGGCTATACTATAATATAGGTCAATTTAGCCAGTTAATTGGTAGTGGAGCTTTTCAAGTTTGACAGTGGAGTGTACTTGGGATCGCCATTCAGAGATAGAAGGGGCGGATTCTTGTTTCCAATGTCTGGGGATGAATTACTCGGCACTATTTATAAGGATTAGTAGGGCATGGTTATAATTTTGGGGTAATTTTGGGATAGGTTTATGTAGTAATAGGTTGGTGGGATTGAGTGGTATATTTGTTGAGATTAATTTGTCTATTTCTTCTAAAACAGAGGAGCAAAAGTTAGAGATAACTGGCAGGACCACCATGGATAAGGGTACCTCTTTCCCCATATTCCCTCCAGCATCTGTCTTTTTTTAATTAGTTTCTAAAATTGATGCAGATATAGAGGCTTTTGCGGATCGTAGAAAAATGGTATACCATTCCTTTTTAGATGGGGGAGATAGGAGGTCACGTGACCAAGCATTGGCGTAGTTAGGTAACGATAAAGGATGTGGTGTGTTGAGAAGACTATATATTAATTATAATGTGCCCTTAATAGCAAGGTTCTCTGAGCATAGTGTTTTAAATTGTATTCTTTGTCTAAAGAGATTGTGTTTGCTGGGATGAGTTGATACACAGTGCTGGAGTTGGAGAATAGTTTTCCATGTACAAAATACTTCCAGTATTATGGAGTACTTAAGGGAAGTCACGGGCCAAGTTTTCATGGGGAGCCAACATCTTCCTCCTAGTTGTTTGTCATGTAATAGATGATGTTCTAACTGGACCCATTCCTTTTATTTTGCATGTTTACACCAGTCTACAATTCTTTGTAGTATTGCTGCTCTTGTGTATTTTACCAAACATGGGACACCTAGTCCTCCATTCTGTTTAGATAAGAAAATTGTAGATTTAGATATTCTGGGGACAGTCCCATGCCATATATATTTATGTAATAAGGTCTGGAGTTTGGGTAGATAGGAGTCAGGTAGAGGGATTGGTAGGGCCTGAAAGAAGTATAATATTCTCGGTATGATGGTCATCTTTATCGCATGTATGCAACCTAGCCAGGAAAGGGGATTTTGTTTCCATCTTTCCAATTCAATGGATGTCTCTGTCAGCAAATTGTCATAGTTTAGTTTTATTAGATTTTTTCAATCTAAAGTTATCATAATTCCTAGGTATTTTATGGCACAATTTTGGCTATTTAAGTCATTTGTGTGTTGTATACTTTGGAGAGAAAGATTGTCTATCCCAATTCCCATCATTTCAGATTTGGAATGATTTATGTAGAAGTTTGAGAAATGTCCATAAGTCTTAAGTGTTTCAAAAACTGCCGGGACAGATCTTGTTGGGTCAGAGAGTGTCAGTAAAACATTATCAGCGTAGAGCAAAGTTTTACAGTTCATATCTCCTATTTGTATACCTTGGATGTCGTTGTTTTTCCTAATGTGAGCGCAAATAACAATGGGGATAGTGGGCATCCCTGTCTAGGGCGTTATGTATTTGGAATTTGGGGGAGAGGGTATTGTTAAATTTGATAGTAGCATAAGGGGTGTTATAGAGAGAGAAGATGCGTTCTACTAGGGGGCCACTATAACCAAATTGAAGGAGGGTTAGTCCCAGAAATTGACAATTTATACGGTCGAAGGCTTTTTCAGCGTCCATTGGTAGTATGACAGTCGGGATACTTTCTGATTTGACATATTCAATAATTTGTATAATTTTATTGGTATTTCTGTGCGCTTCTCTTCTTGGAATAAAGCCTACTTGATTGAGATGGATAAATCGAGGTAGTATATTATTAATTCTGTCAGTTATTATTTTTGCTTACAATTGTATGTCTAAATTTAGAAGTGAGATAGGTCTGTAATTTGTTGGGGAGACAGGGGATTTGTCTGGCTTAGGGACGACTGCTATCCTAGCCTCCAACATGTGTGGGGGAAAATAGTTCCCCAGAGTCAACTTTGTTAAAGAGTGATAACATGTGGGGAATCAGAATATCTTGGAAGAATTTGTAATATTTTGCAGTAAATCCATGAGCCAGGACTTTTCTGGTTTTTTTTTTACTTTTTGATAGCATCTAATATTTCTTTTTTAGACATGGGTTGGTCTAGTAAGTACCTTATGTCAGTGTTGAGGCATAGCAAATAAGCTTTTTGTATATATTCTGTACAGTGTGCAATAAAGTTTGGGTCAGAGGTGTCTTTAGGTAGATTATGCATACAAAGAGAGAAGCGCTCTACCAGGAACGAACAACAGCTCATTAGCTAGTTCTATGGCGATTTACCACCCGGAAGCAGCCTCTTTTAGACCAGTGTGCTTTTCACAAAGGAAAACTTTCCTTAAGTATATCAGTCTGATCCCGCCAAGTAAGGTCAGTCCAGCCCCAAAATACCAGGCAATTGTCCTCTGAACAAGGAATATGACAACCCCAGATGATCGTTTCGGCTTCCTATGGGCCTCGTCAGTGAGGTGCAGCCACATTCCTCTAAGCACACTGGGCAAGGAGTCCACATCTGGCTTCCCCCAATCACCCATAGGGACACTTCCCCAGGGTCATATTAATTTGCATGCAAAGAGAGAAGCGCTCTACCAGGAACGAACAACAGCTCATTAGCTAGTTCTATGGCGATTTACCACCTGGAAGCAGCCTCTTTTAGACCAGTGTGCTTTTCACAAAGGAAAACTTTCCTTAAGTATATCAGTATGATCCCGCCAAGTAAGGTCAGTCCAGCCCAGAAATACCAGGCAATTCTCCTCTGAACAAGGAACATGACAACCCCAGATGATCGTTTCAGCCTCCTATGGGCCTCGTCAATGAGGTGCAGCCACATTTCTCTAAAGCACACTGGGCAAGGAGTCCATGTCTAGTTTCCCCCATCACCCATAGGGAGACTTCCCCAGGGTCATATTAATTTGCATACAAAGAGAGAAGCGCTCTACCAGGAATGAACAACAGCTCATTAGCTAGTTCTATGGTGATTTACCACCTGGAAGCAGCCTTTTTTAGACCAGTGTGCTTTTCACAAAGGAAAACTTTCCTTAAGTATATCAGTCTGATCCCTCCAAGTAAGGTCAGTCCAGCCCCAAAATACCAGGCAATTCTCCTCTGAACAAGGAACATGACAACCCCAGACGATTGTTTCGGCCTCCTATGGGCCTTGTCAGTGAGGTGCAGCCACATTCCTCTAAGCACACTATGCAAGGGGTCCACGTCTGGTTTCCTCCAATCACCCATAGGAAGACTTCCCCAGGGTCATATTAATTTGCATGCAAAGAGAGAAGCGCTCTACCAGGAATGAACAACAGCTCATTAGCTAGTTCTATGGCAATTTACCACCCAGAAGCAGCCTCTTTTAGACCAGTGTGCTTTTCACAAAGGAAAACTTTCCTGAAGTATATCAGTCTGATCCCTCAAAGTATGGTCAGTCCAGTCCCGAAATACCAGGCAATTCTCCTCTGAACAAGGAACATGACAACCCCAGATGATCGTTTCGGCCTCCTATGGGCCTCGTCAATGAGGTGCAGCCACATTCCTCTAAGCACACTGGGCAAGGAGTCAACGTCTAGTTTTCCCCATCACCCATAGGGAGACTTCTCCAGGGTCATATTAATTTGCATACAAAGAGAGAAGCGCTCGACCAGTAACGAACAACAGCTCATTAGTATACTAATGAGCAAGTATACTCCAGCCCGTCCACTAAGATCCAACAATGACCTGCTCCTTGCATCCACAACTATCACCTCCTCTCATGCTAGACTGCAGGACTTCTGTCGTGCAGCACCTACCCTCTGGAACACTCTCCCTCATGCTGTCAGGCTTTGCCCTAATCTTTCTTCCTTTAAATGCTCCCTGAAGACTTTTCTGTTCAGGGAAGCCTACCACCCAACTCAATAATAAATTAATTTCACTTACCTAATATTTCCCTCATCTAACTCTGTATTAACATCCTTCTCAATCTTGCAGTCCTCACCTCCTGTTTCCCAACCCTTCTAGATTGTAAGTTCCCACGGGAATAGGGCCCTCAATCCCTCCTGTATGTGTTTGTAAATTTTGTCCTGTATCTTACAAGTCTTGTATTTTTTTATTTAAAAGAATTGTATCCATGGACAGCGCTGCAGAATATGTTGGCGCTTAATAAATAAAGTATAATAATAATAATAAATTAGCTAGTTTTATGGCGATTTATCACCTGGAAGCAGCCTCTTTTAGACCAGTGTGCTTTTCACAAAGGAAAACTTTCCTTAAGTATATCAGTCTGATCCCTCCAAGTAAGGTCAGTCCAGCCACGGAATACCAGACAATTCTCCTCTGAACAAGGAACATGACAACCCCAGACGATCGTTTCGGCCTCCTATGGGTCTCGTCAGTGAGGTGCAGCCACAATCCTCTAAGCACACTGGGCAAGGAGTCCACGTCTGGTTTCCCCCAATCACCCATAGGGAGACTTCTCCAGGGTCATATTAATTTGCATACAAAGAGAGAAGCGCTCTACCAGGAATGAACAACAGCTCATTAGCTAGTTCTATGGCGATTTACCACCCGGAAGCAGACTCTATTAGACCAGTGTGCTTTTCACAAAGGAAAACTTTCCTTAAGTATATCAGTCTGATCCCTCCAAGTAAGGTCAGTCCAGCCCTGAAATACCAGGCAATTCTCCTCTGAACAAGGAACATGACAACCCCAGACGATCGTTTTGGCCTCCTATGGGCCTCATCAGTGAGGTGCAGCCACATTCCTCTAAGCACACTGGGCAAGGAGTCCACGTCTGGTTTCCCCCATCACCCATAGGGAGTCTTCCCCAGGGTCATATTAATTTGCATACAAAGAGAAAAGCGCTCTACCAGGAACGAACAACAGCTCATAAGCTAGTTCTATGGCGATTTACCACCCGGAAGCAGCCTCTTTTAGACCAGTGTGCTTTTCACAAAGGAAAACTTTCCTTAAGTATATCAGTGTGATCCTGCCAAGTAAGGTCAGTCCAGCCCCGAAATACCAGACAATTCTCCTCTGAACAAGGAACATGACAAACCCAGATGATCGTTTCAGCCTCCTATGGGCCTCATCAGTGAGGTGCAGCCACATTCCTCTAAGCACACTAGGCAAGGAGTCCACGTCTGGTTTCCCCCATCACCCATAGGGAAACTTCCCCAGGGTCATATTAATTTGCATACAAAGAGAGAAGCGCTCTACCAGGAATGAACAACAGCTCATTAGCTAGTTCTATGATGATTTACCACCCGAAAGAGGCCTCTTTTAGACCTTCTCTCTGTATGTATTTAGTCTTCCTATGGAAAAAAGGGGCAACCAGACGTGGACTCCTTGCTAAGTGTGCTTAGAGGAATATGGCTACACCTTACTGATGAAGCCCAATGAAGGCCTAAACGATTGTCTGGGGTTGCTGTGTTTCTTGTTCGGAATGGAGTTGCCTGGTATTTTGGTGCTGGACTGACCATAATAGGCGGGATCAGACTGATATACAACAGGAAAGTTCTACTCTTTGAAAAGCATTACTGGGCTAAACAGCTGCACCCAGGTGGTAAATCGCCATAGAACAGGCTAACAATGGTATTATTATTATTATTATTATTATTATCATTTATTTGTATAGCGCCGCCAAATTCCGTAGCGCTGGGTACAATGATAGTGGTATACAATGACAAAGATTTGTGATACAATACAAAACATAACAAGACTAAACAAATCTAGCACAGGAGGAAGAGGGCCCTGCTCCGGAGAGCTCACAGTCTATAGGTTTAGGGTGCAGAGACATAAGGTTGGGGTAGCTTGTTACATCGTTGTATTTGCAGCAGTGAGTCAGGCAGTTCATGTACATGTATTAGCTTGGTTCAGATGCGGGATGGAGGAGAGATGGTAAGCCTCTCTGAATAGGTGGGTTTTCAAGGATCTTCTGAAGCTATACAAGGTTGGAGACAGTCTGATGGAGCGGGGTATTGAGCCTGTTGTTCGTTCCTGTGAGTGCACTTCTTTTTGTATGCAAGTAGATTATGCAGGTTGGTATAGTAATCAGTAAAGATTTGTCCTATATCTATTGTTGTTTTAACTGTTTTCCCCTCTTTATTTTTTAGCTCTTGCACATAAGATTTGAGGGTGTTCCTTTTTAATGCCCCCGCTAAAAGCCTTCCAGCTTTAATGTTTTCTGTAAAAAAATTCCTTTTTAGGAACAATGCAGTGCGTTGTGCGTTTTGGTTTAGAAGGTCCTATAATTGTTGTCTAGTGTCTGTTAGTTGTTTTAAAATGTTATCATCTGTAGGATGTAATTTGTGTAGGTGATCAAGCCGTGATAGGGTATAAGACAGTGTTTCATATTTTTTTGTTTGTTCAAATGTGATTGAATCCTTATAAAGTCCCCCCCCTAATGTAGCACTTGTAAGTTTCCCATAGTGTAAAAACATTTGTTTCTGGTGTGTAATTTATAGAAAAAAAATTCTGCTAGGAGTTAGTGAGTTTTTGCATAGTAACTGGGTCTGAAAGTAGGAAATCATCTAGCTTCCATAAGAAAGGGGTATTTGGCTTAGTGGGCCATTTTAGTGAGAGTGTCATTGGCGAATGATCAGACCATGAGGTGTGGCTGATAAATGCTTTTGATACATATTGGAGACCTAATTGGTCAATGAATAGGTAATCCAATCGAGAATAGGTCTTATTGTACACAGACGATACGGTAATCTATGCAAACAAATTCGATCTGCCGCAGCTTGAAGCAGTCCACTCTTTCAAATACTTGGGTATGTTGTTAGACCCTAATCTATCTTATGGCCTCCACATAGAAAAACTTGCATCCAAACTTTATCCAAAACTAGGTGCCCTGTACAGAAACAAATTTTGCCTCAGCCCTACAGTAAAGGAAAAGATTTTACAGCAAATGCTGATGCCTATCATTGATTACGGGGACGTAGTATACACACCTGCACCGCAAACTCACCTTAATAAACTTAATACATTGTATAACTTGTTCTGCCGCTTTGTGCTACAATGTAACTACAGGACCCACTATTGTGACATGCTAAAAGAACTAAACTGGCTGTCGCTGGAATCCAGACGCACCCTCCATCTTTCCTGTCTTGTGTTTAAGAACCGTTTTGGGAAGCTCCTACCCTACCTGAGCAGAATGCTCTCCCCGGCTATTCCCACCTCCTATAACCTCCGATCCAATACCAGAACATTATTTAGCCTGCCTCAATACAAAAAGAAAGCAGCTCGATCCTCTTTTTCCTACAGAGCGCCACAGTTATGGAATGACCTCCCACACACTTTCAAAACTTCCCCAAGACTAATATCCTTTAAGAGATTCCTGTCTACATATCTCAAAACAGAATGCACCTGTCATGGTTGATTATATATTTCCTACCTGTTCTATGTAAATTTTTTGCATATATTGTGTATTATTATTGTGTTTGCATTTTATTGTACCCTATTGTATCAATGCAATGTTTAGTGGACCCAGGACATACTTGAAAACACGAGAAATCTCAATGTATCCTTCCTGGTAAAATATTTTATAAATAAATAAATTGGGGTGAGAGAAGAAGTAATAATCTCTTTTTTGGGGGTTAAGGTATCTCCATGTATCATGAAGGTTCATGTTAGTGAAGTGAGACCAGATTGATCTGATGGTTTTGTGAGGGATTCTTGAAGTAGAGGTTGAAGAGTCCAATTTTGGGTTAAAAGGGAAGTTTAAGTCTCCACCTATTATTGTGAAACCTTAGGAAAAGTCTAAAATTTTGTTGTACATATTTTTTTTTAAAAATAGTGATGGTGGGAGTTCCGGTGGGCGGGCCAGCTGATCAGACGTCTCTAGACAGAGCTCCGCTGATCGGAACATTATAACACCAAAATTCAGCAATCCATTGCTGGGCCCCGCACGACAGACTTGCTGGACTCTGTCACCGCACATAGTGCCGGCTGTCATCGCAAGTGCGCGAGTTACATACCACCTATCTCGGCAACCGGAGGCAAAAGACTGATAGACGCCACAAACACATCGGCGCCATCTTGGATTCCTCCATGCAGTTACCCGTTACAGGAGTGTGGGAAGAAGCGGAGCGAAGTGCCCTCTGTGCCCTTAAACTGCTAACTCAAGAGGCATAACGCCGCAGGTCGCAGTGAGTACCATCACCAACACTGTCATCGATTTTGAGGCCCTAGAAGGGACGGCTCATACACAGGGAATCACTGAGAGAGACAAACCTAAATCGCAGGGCAGAGAAAGCAGCATCGCTATAGACAGCGCTGTGTAAAGGCAAACTGGACTGTGCTTGCGGGCTAGCAAAAGAGGGGAGAGCGGAGATCTAACTACACTTTTCTCTCCTCCCTTGCCATCATACAGAGGACCGGCTTGGCGAGAGAAGGTGTCTATAGCGTGGGTGTGCATACAAGGTAGAGGGCCTGATGTTTTCTTTTTGCTCTGCTGCCGCTGCTCACGGACTGCAGGGATTTATATAGCACACGCATACAGACTATACCATTTAACTCTCTATAAATGCTAGTCAGACCTGTCACACAGACGTAGTAAGATTCACAGTAAGGAGAAAAAGCCCCTCTCCGGATTCTCTCCAATTTACACCCTATCTGTTAAAGTCTCAGCACAGAGCAATACACACATAGACGCCAAACCTTTCTGCTCACATGAAAGTGGATGACTATTTCCATAAACTCCCTTCCAATACTAAAGCTAGCCTGGCTCATAGAGCAAAGACCACTGAGAGGAAACAACATAAAGCTACCACTGATGCACAGGTTGAAAGCCCAACCCGAATGGAACACTCAAATCATGCAGGGCTAGATCACGGCGCCCTCCTTCAGGAGCTTAAGACTTTCTTTCTCCCTAAAATGGACTCCCTCCAGGCGGGAGTAGATACCTTGACGAGCGAGGTGTGGCATTTCTCCTCGCGACTGAGCTCAGCTGAATCCCGCATCTCTGAAGTAGAGGATAGGCAATTTGCCACAGACACAACACTCAAGCAGCTAGTTAAAAAGAACCAAACTCTCCAAGAGCGTATTGATGACCTGGAGAATAGAAGCCGCCGCAATAATCTGAGAATAGTGGGAGTACCGGAGTCAATCAAAGGAAAAGATTTGCTAGAGTTCACGGCCCTCACCTTCCCTAAATTGCTGGGCATACCCGCTGATATCCTGCCTATAGATGTAGAGAGAGCCCACCGTGTGGGGCCAGAGAGAACCTTAGAGCACGCAAAAATGAGGCCCAGACAGGTCATACTTAAATGCCTGAATTTCCAGGAGAAACTACGGATCTTACGAGCATATAGACTGCATAAGGAGATTCTATACAATGGATCAAGACTTCTACTCTTCCAGGACTTCTCCATGGAGGTCACCAGACAGAGAAAGGAGTTCGCTCCGCTCTGCTCCCAACTGCATGAGCAAGGCCGGCAAGTGGCCTTATTATACCCGGCTAAACTTCGTCTGCATACACCACATGGCACCAAGTTCTTCCACAAACCACAGGCCTTACAGAGCTTCCTTGCAACTGAGAACCAACAGCCACCAACTTGAGGAGACTTTGTTACTATGTCTCTCCCTTGTTCTCACTACCAAGGCTCCCCTCTTCCTACTTTTTAGAGGATGGAGGAATCTTGTTTTTGTTTGGTTGCCTTTTGGAGCAACCTCAATCCCTGGCCACAGATAATGAAGAGTTCCAGGCGGATCGTGACCTCTTTCCTGGGGTCTGGGACTGAGATCTGCAGGATCCGGGTTTGGTATTATGTTTCACTAATGTTTACCATTTTAGGTATTATAGGAAAAGTTAAATTTAAAGTTAAAGTTCCTTTTAAAAATGTTTATGCTTCTATGCTCCGGCATAGCCTTGCTATTTTTGAAATTAGAGGAAAAATCAATGTCTTGTTTTTTAAAATTGTTTATATGTGGTTGTCTGGTCACAGAATCCCAACACTGAAACACACGGGGGGAGGGGGGACCATCCACACAAACTTTCAAGACTGCGCCAATGAAGACCACACTAATTTACTACCTAGACACCCTGCCACAGGGTTTTCATTGTTTCTATGTCTCCTATTACTTCAGTTTTTGGACAAGGGTACTACCTTCATAACCTTTATGCTACCTCTCAGAGTGACAGTGATCCCCTGGACAATACACTCCCGACGTGCCCCTTGGTTAAGACAACACCCCTCGCCAAGTAGTAACCATCATCCTGACATACATGATTGGCATACGTCTCATTATCCCCACTTCCAAGGTGTCTAGTTTATCTGTCAAGAACAGCTATAGTTTGTCCACACTCCCTGACACACGACATGGAACACTGACTGAGGATCCACCGATGTCAATCCCACAACTCAACCACCTCACCGTTAGCTACCCCAGCACACCTCCTTACGTCTGTAAAGAAACCTATGACCATGGTGTGGCGGGGGGTGGACAGTTGATTACATTAAGTGTCTCCCTTGTCTCTACAAGTATATGGGAAACTGTTTATTGGTCATTTACTGCCTGTTGTAAACAATTGGGTTTAATGGTTCTGTCTGTCATGCCTTATTGTACCCATGTCCCCCTCCCGCTCTGTCTCCCTCTCTTTCCTGCTCCCTACCCCTGCCCCTCCCCCCTCCCTGTCCGGTTCCCTCCCCCCTCTTTCTCTTTCCCCCCGCTTTTTTTTTTTTTTTTTTCTTCTCTCCTCCCTGGGTCTCTGGCCCGGACATGTACCTCCCTACACTTTAGCTTAGTATGTCATTGAAGATAGTAACTTGGAATGTGGGTGGCATCAACTCACCCGTAAAACGTAAAGCAATACTCAGTCATCTTAGAAAGATAGGAACAGACATAGCTCTCTTACAGGAGACACATTTAACAGACAGTGAACATCCGAAACTGCAGAAGGACTGGGTGGGAAATTTGACGTTTCTGTCACATATGAGCACCAGCCGTGGCTTAGCTATTGCTTTTGGGAAGAGACTCACAGCCAAGATCAATCACACCCACATGGATAAAGAGGGGAGGTTTTTGATAGTGAAGGCTAATGTTAATTCAACTGACTATCTGTTTTGTAATATATATGCCCCAAACCACAGATCTACATCATTCTGGGAAACTCTGATAAAATGTCTCATCCCACACCTAGGATCTAGACTGATAATCGGGGGCGACTTTAATATAGTGGCCTCGCATAAACTGGACAGATTCTGGACAGAGGGACACTCCATTAGAGACCCTAAAGTTAATTATAAGGCCAGGTATGAGGGAAAATTTTTTGGAATGTTTGAGGCCCAATTGGACACCTGTGACATTTGGAGACTACGACATCCAGAGGGTAAAGACTATACTTGCCTGTCTAAGGCTAAGCATACTCTGTCTAGGATAGACCTTTTCCTGATCTCCAACTCTCTGACTACCCAGGTTCGCCAATGTAAAATCCATGACATCTTCCTCTCTGACCATGCACCGGTAGAACTAATTTTAGGATTCCTGGGGCCACGCTCAAATAGAAATGTACTAAAATTCCCGACATACTTAACTACGTGAGAGGCATTTGCAAAATATTTGACACAATGCTGGACAGACTATTACACTGATAACGTTGCCCACTTGGATACTCCACAGTTGTTTTGGGAGGCAGCAAAAACAGTCCTAACAGGCTCCATTATTTCTTATGTATCTAAACTTAAATACAAAACCCAATACAAACACAATACGCTGCAGAAACGCCTAGGGCAAACATATCACACATACATTCAGAGTGGCTCCAGAGAGGCATTTGAGGCATACTCGGCCGCAAAGGCAGAGCTAGAGGCCTTTTCAAAACACCAAGCTGCTGCCGGTCTGCTGAAGACCGCAGGCGCATACTATAGGTTTGGCAGTAGATCAGGCAAACTACTAGCGATGTTAACGAGACCACAGACGGCAAGAGCTAAGATAGCAGCACTAAGATACCAGGGTAAGACACATACTGAAACAGCAGATATAGTACAATCCTTTTCTAGTTTTTTTATGCAATTATACACTAGACAAGAACCCTCTACTCAGGAGTCTCAGACCCAATTCTGGCAGTCGCTTAAGCTTCCACAACTGACACAAGACCAACTAGATAAGCTGAATGCACCCATGACTAGTGAAGAAATCCTGTTTACCCTCAAATCAATTCCGGCAGGGAAAGCCCCAGGTCCGGACGGGTTGCCGGCAGAGTTTTATAGACTCCTGCAATCGCAAATCTCCAGCACATTGACTAAGCTATTTAACTCTTTTTTGTTGACTAATGCGACCCCCTCGCGGAGTTTCACCTCTGCACACATCACTCTTATTCCCAAGCCGGGCAAAGATCACTCGTTGCCTGAATCATACAGGCCAATATCGCTGTTAAACACCGATTACAAGCTTTTTATGAAAGTCCTGGCAAACAGACTGAAACCCATCTTACCAACCTTGTTACATTCAGACCAGACAAGATTTGTCTTTAAGCGTACCTCAGTGGTGAATCTCCGTAGAGTTTTGCCGGTCATCGAGCATTATTGGTTACGCGAGGGGATGGAGAGATCGGGCACAGCGTCGGAGGCCTTCCTGTTATCTTTGGATGCAGAGAAGGCCTTCGACCAGGTGGAATGGCCTCACCTGGTTCATGCTATGCAGAGATTTAACTTTAATGGTGCCTTTCTGGATGTCATTTGCAAGGTATACAACTCTCCAGAGGTGCGTGTTCTGATCGACGGCCTCTTCTCCCCAGACTTTAAATTGCAGAGGGGTACCAGACAGGGTTGTCCCCTGTCGCCCTTACTGTTCAATTTGGCGTTAGAGCCTTTGGCCTTGAAGCTACGGCAGATTTTTCCGGGAATTACATTAGGGGGTGTCCCAATGCACTTGGCATTATACGCAGATGACATGTTGCTGTTTGTAGATAATCCGGCAACACATGTTCCCCATATACTACAAGCGATGAAGGTGTTTGGTGACTTCTCGGGCTACAGGATTAATGCGGCCAAGTCGGAGGTCCTGTGGCTGAAGAGAGAACCGCATGCTAATTATAATTGCCCTTTTGTGGAGGTGTCGAGTTCGCTCACGTACCTGGGCATAAAGCTCCATAAAGACCCACGACAGATGTATAGTATAAATGTCTCTGAGAGGTGCAAAAGCTTGTCCTCACAGTTGAACAATTGGATCAATCTCCCTCTAGGCCTATCAGGCCGGATAAACTTAGTTAAAATGACGATACTACCTAAAATACTGTACCCATTATTAATGTTACCTTTTCTGATGACCAAATCAGATTTAGCCTTACTGAATAGAGCCATTGTATCCTTCATCTGGCGTGGGAAAAACCCCCGCATTGCTGCAGAGAGACTGCAATTTCCCTTCCTTGATGGTGGTCTCGGCCTCCCGAACCTTAAATTTTATAACTGGGCCGCGCTAGCGAGACTAGTCATAGACTGGCAACTCACCACCTGCCACTTTTGCGACACAAGGCTGGAGGAGACAACGGTAGCGCCTTTGGCTATAGCTTACCTGCCCTATGCAAATATGAAGGACACACCTCCTCTAGTCACAAATAGTGTCCTCTACAGAGATCCCCTTCGAGCATGGTCTAAGATAAACAAATATATGAATATCACCTTGCCTACTCCTAGATTTATTCCCATTATGGGAAAACCCGGCGTTCCCCGCGGGAAATGACTGTGAGCCATTCCGCCTCTGGAGAGAGCGCGGAATTAGAACAGTGGGAGACATACTAGACACGCTGCAACACACAATAAAATCTTTTCAAGAGCTGAAACTCAAATTTAATCTTCCTAACCAACACTTCTACGCTTATCTGCAGCTACGACATTACGTATAGACCCTACAAACATCATACCCAGACTTCTGGAACAAATCACCCTTTATTATATCACAAACACAGTTTCAACTAGGGGGGTTCTCTTAGTCAAACCTGTATATCCAATTGATAAAACAGGGGGAAGTAAGATACACTCTAAAATGCTATTAAACTTACACCCAGATATTCCTGCAGAAATAGACATTCAGGATATAAAGGATAGTTTAGAAGCCACCAAAAAAGCCACTTTGTCGATCCCCTTCAGAGAGGCGCAGATTAGGATGCTCCACAAAGATTACGTTACACCATATAGACTCTCAAAATGGAACCCACACATCCCCAATGTGTGTGTTAAGTGTGGTAGTGAATCCCCTTCGTTTCTACATTACTTTTATGCTTGTCCAATCATTAAACGCTTCTGGGGTCACTATCAATACTGGATAAAATCCACTCTAGCCATAGAGGTGACAATGGATACAAGCAAAATATATTTACTTCAATGGGAGGACACACATAAAGAATACAAGAGGATTCTTACAATATGCACGTTAATAGCAAGACATTGTATCCTCTCTAGATGGATATCTAGGCGCCCACCAACCATAGCTCAATTTAAACGCCAGCTAATGAAACAACTATTTGTAGAACAGTTCGACGTGAAACTAGATACAGGTCAGAGGCTCCGACCCTTCTTAAAGAAATGGCAATCTTTAATAGCCACATTTAACCCAGACCTGCAAAGACAAATCCTTAAACCTTTTGCTCACCTTGAAGTTATGATCCTGGCAACTCTTAGCGGAGATTGGCAGGTCTTGAGGGAACCTAGGGAAAACCAGCAACACATGGCGCATATCTCTGAAGAGATGCTTTTCTAAAAAACTTCACATTTGGTATCCTTCCTGGCATTTTGGGTCTGGGGCCTGGGGAGATGCTAATGCTGATAGCCCTGTTCTTTCTTTCTTTCTTTTTTTTTTTTCTTTTTTTTTTTTTCTCTCTCTCTCCCCCCTACCCTGCCCCCCTCTAGCCCTCCTCTATATATCCTCAGTTTGTCTTGTTTTTTTTTTTAATATTGAGTTTGATGTTAATGTTATTGTATAAAAACTTAAAATGTTTTGGGGCTGAACTGGTCACATAGATCTCCATCATGATCAATACCATCTTGCACATTGTTTGGACAATGGGAAAAACATATAGACTATGTACAGACTTTAGATATCCCCGCAAGTACCTTAGCTATTCCATGATCTACTGTACCATATGCTTGCCGTACTTGTTATCTCGCTTTTGTTTGTTCTCTTATTTCCCTCTCTGTACCATTCATGTCATATATTGTAACTGAATGCTCTGTGTGATAACTTTGCCCTCAACAATAAAAAAGTATTTAAAAAAAATAGTGATGGTTTGGTTGGGGGCATATACATTAACAAGTGTGACCAATCTCCCAAATAGGAGGTCACTACCTTCTGTGTCTCTGTCTATTTGCTTTTCCAGAAATGGGGTTCCCTTTTTAAATAAAATACTGACACCATTTTGTCTTGAATTATAGGAGCTGGGGTAATGTTTGTCATATTCAGAATCAAAATATGTTGGCTCTTTTTTAGGGTGGAAGTGTGTTTCCTGCAGCTTTAAGATATCAGCTCTTTTGTGTTTAAAGTCTATAATAGCTTGTTTTTGTTTTTGGGGTATGTTAAACCCTTTGACATTTTGTGATATGATATTTAGAAAAGAATTATGTATAGATGCCATATCTTAAATCAACAATAGGTTAAACAGCTATAATGCAGAGTTTATGCAACTATTTGAAATAGGAAAAACAAAACTAAAACAAACATAGAAAAAAACATTAATAACATTAATGATAACAACAATAACACAATCTTATAGCATTGGAGGTTTGGAGGCCCATTTATCAAGCTCCAGACTCGCCAGAAACACAAGTTATGCTCCATAACCCTGTCCGTCTGCTGTGATGAGGCAGACAGGAATGGTGCAATGCTGAATACGGAGAGCGTATTGCTCTCTTCATTCAGCAATGTCTGTCGGACCTGATCCGCACTGTCGGGTCAGGTCTGACAGACATTTGGTAAATGGGCCTCATAGGGTGAAAAATTTTGAGGGACCAGGGTTGCATCTCGTGGGAGGATTTGGTTAGGGGGGTCTGATGAGACCATGTTTTTAGGTTTTAAAATAGGAATGAATGACTATGGGTGTCATTCCGGATAAGCAGGTATATAATAATGGTGAGGGGCAGTAATTATATTTGGATTAGTGTCGGGAGGTGACTACTTTGGTATGAGGATAATACCGTCATCTATTACTTGCTTGGATTACCAGGGTTATTTAATGGTTTTCAAGGGCATTAATTACTATTTTTGCAACCTTGAGTAACAATATGATATTTAACAGTAAAATGGTAATCATAAGAAAATATACAATCCACAAGGATTTAAGATTACCAATTTCAAATAGGGTCAGTTCTCTTTTGCAAGAGCATGGGTTTTGTTAGTAGGTTTAGATCTTGGACTTGTCGGTGCAGGAGGTCTTGTGGTGTCTTCTGAGGGGAAGGATTTTCCCCTTTTTCTTGGAGAGACTGTTTCCCAGCCTCTTGTTTTCCTTATTGTAGATCTAGTGTCCGAGTTCAGATTTGTCAGGCCACTGGAGGGTGGCAAAGGAGGATCAAGGCCCAATTGCTTGCTGAATTCAGGGATTTCAGATGGTTTGGTACAGATTACTCTTCTGTTTTTGTGGATAACCAGAATGTGAAAGGGGAATCCCCATCTGTATGGGATTATTTTTATCCTGAGCATTTTGGTAAGAGGAGACAGTTCCTTCCTTCTCTGAAGGGGTCTGGGGGATAAATCTGCATAGAACTGGAGTACAGCCCCCTGGAATTTGATTGGATGTTTTTTTCTAGAAGCTGTCATTAGCTCTTCTTTTTCTGTAAAATGTTTTAACTTAATTATGATGTTGCGGGGTGGTGCAGATTCAGGTGGTCTCAGTTTCAATTCACGGTGGGCTCTATCCCATTTGAAGTCTGCTGCAGTGGGGTCGCCCGTCATGTGGTGAAAGAGAGTCTGTAAGTAAGTTGGGAGGTCCTTTGGAAGTGTAAATTCTGGAATTCCTCTTATCCTGAGATTTTTCCTCCGGCTTCTGTTTTCTAAATCTTCCACCTTGTCTTGCAAGGTGGAGATTTCTTCGGACTGTTGTTCTAGAAGCGACTGAACATTGTTTAACTTCATTTGTTGCAAACAATAAATAGGGTCAAGCGCTAAACCACTCCTACTAAGCCCAACTAAAATAACTACCTCCTCCCTAGGTAGTTTATAAGACAAATCTAAACAAACAATAGTAAGTAAGGCGCTTAAAGCAGTAGGAAGTATAGATAGATATCAGATTCTATACATGTAGTATACTTCTACACAAAACCAAATTTCTTCGCTAAAATAAATTTCAACCATGGAATAATGCATAAATTTACAAATTTTATTTCTAGGGATACAATATAGTATCTAAAATCACATTAATTTCAATCGATCAAATTCACATTCACACTTTCATTGTTAGGTAATATGGAGGAAATGTTCCTTATATAGTGGATCACAATTGCAGTCCCTGTAATAATTAGAAGTGCAGGGTTGGTTTTAAGTAGACCCCTGTTATCTTGTTACAGGAGTAGGTGTTGGTAGTGCATAAGGTCTGAAGTAACCAAGGGAGAAACGGTAGTGTATTCACTGGACAGCACTAGCAGGACAGGTGTTGCCTTTTATAGTATGCTGAGAGCAGAGAATAAGGTTGTAGTTCTGTGAATGAACTGTACAATAAAGTTCCTTTAGTTGTTAGTAACAGTTCTTACTGTGTGCGTAATGTAATACAAGTTGCAAGGCAGTAACTTGAGAGTTGTAGCAAGAGAAAGCTGTTTCACTCTGGAGGGAGAAGTGCTTCGTAGCTGCAGCAGCAGCGGCTGTAGGGGTGTGTGCGAACTGTCCAATCAGGACGCTGGAAAGGCTGACAGGCAGAGTGGACGCTGAGCACACAGAGGAGACAAACAATTCAGGAGCGGTAAAAGTTTGTAAACGGCTGGAACTGACAAGCGGTATGTAAAAGTTCAGTGCAGCGGTTACGCAGCATTAATCCGGTGGTTTAAGTGAAAGTTCCGGTATTCAGGTAAACAGAGGTAGTAGCTGCAAAGTCCGTAACCTGAAAGGTGCTTGCTTGGTTGTTTGAAAGGCACAGGTAGAATCTTGTGGTGTATCCTTAGAATATAGGAATTGTATGAAAGGCACAACACGTTGTGCAGGTTGATTATTCCTGAATTAGTAACTTTTTAGCTTTAGCCAGGAGAAAGAGTATCTGTGTCAAGGCGACTTGGTCAGTAACACAAACACATTAATTGGCAGGTGGAAGGGGGAGGAGTAGCCTTATATAAGATATGCTTAAAGGTACATACTGACTAACAAGTATCTGACAGATCCCCCCGTCAAAAGTGCTGCACTGCAGCACTAGCATGTGGTTTATCCGGGTGATCTCTATGGAATCGGGCGATGAGGCGAGAGGCATTAACATTCGAGACAGGCTCCCAAGAATCCTCATCGGAGGTATAACCCTTCCACCTGATCAGGTATTGCAACTGTCCACGATGTAGTCTTGAATTTATGATAGAAGAGATTTCATATACATTCTCGTCAACAACTACTGGAGAGGATAGTTGACTCGACGTCTGTTGTCTGGTAATGAGATAGGGTTTCAGAAGGGAGACATGAAACGTGGGATGTACGGGAATCTCCGGAGGGAGAGCCAGAGTAACGGCATTTTCATTTATTATTCTGATTATCTTATAGGGTCCTATGAATAATTGAGAGAACTTTTTAGACGGAGTCTTTAGTTTTAGGTGTTTTGTAGAAAGCCATACGCTATCACCTAATCGGTACACAGGGGGTTTACGTCTCTTGGAGTCGTAGTACTGTTTATGTTTCCGTTGAGCCAGCTGGATGTTCTCCTTGAGAAATTCAACGATCTCTGATAAGTTCCTGGAAGTCTCATCTACTTTAGGAGATGTGGTATTGAGATGTGGATAGAGATGAAATGTTGGATGGTATCCGTAGTTAGCATAAAACGGAGAGCACTTTATAGAGGAGTTTAAGGTGTTATTGTATGCATATTCTGCCATGGGTATATTGTTCTCCCAATCATCCTGTTGGTGGGAGCAATAACAACGAATATATTGCTCTATCCATTGATTAACTCTCTCCGTTTGCCCATTTGTTTGTGGATGGAAAGCAGTGCTATATCGATGGTCAATCTTTAAAACGGAGCAGAGGTGTCTCCAGCACTTAGAAGTAAACTGCGATCCCCTGTCAGACACTATAACTGAAGGTAAACCATGAAGACGTACAACATGTTTTAAGAAGAGGGCTGCAGTCTCGGTAGCAGTGGGAAGTTTGTGATGAGGGATGAAGTGGGCCATCTTAGTGAGAAGATCCACGACAACCATGATGGTGTTAGAGTGGTTGGATACGGGTAGCTCCACAATGAAATCCATGCCTACTGTGTGCCATGGTCTTTCGGGTATGGGAAGTGGCTGAAGTTTGCCAAACGGTTTGGATCTCTCTGACTTGGAGATAGCACAAACGTGACAAGACTTAATGTACGTGTCTACAGTTCGCTGAAGATTGGGCCACCAGAAGTTTCTTGATACAAGCTCACTGGTTTTTCGAATGCCAGGGTGGCCTGCAAGAGGAGAGTCATGGTGTTCTCGAAGTATCTCTTGTCTTAACGTGGGTGGTATGTAAATTTTGCCATGTACATGAGTGATACCTCTGGAATCGAGATGCTGAAGGTCTTTGGATAGTGTGTTGTCAGCTTGTTGGTGAGAACGTACAGTGGATGAAGCAAGATTTGAGATTCCCAGGAATTGCTGGGGATTTAGAATATTTGACGGCTGAGTCGAAGGACTTGGATGCTGTAAGTGTCTTGAAAGCGAATCAGCCTTCCCATTTTTGCTTCCCGGTCGGTAGGTAATCAAAAAATTAAATCTGGTAAAGAACAGACTCCAGCGAGCTTGTTGGGCAGAGAGGGTTTTACAGGATTGGAGGTATTCGAGATTCCTATGGTCGGTATATATAAGAATCGGGAGAACGGTACCTTCCAAGAGGTGCCTCCAATTTTCCAGAGCAGATTTAATTACGAGAAGTTCCTTCTCTCCAATTGCGTAATTCTGTTCGGCAGATGTCATCAGCCTAGAATAAAAGGCTACGGGATGTATGGGTTCTGAAGGAGTTGTCCGCTGTGACAAGATAGTTCCAAGAGCATACTCAGATGCGTCAACCTCTAGAATGAACTGGAGATTCGGATCCGGGAAACGAAGAATGGGAGCAGTGGTGAAGCTATGTTTCAGAGAACAGAAAGCTTTCTCTGATTCAGAATTCCAGTGGAAATGAGTATGTGAACCGGTGAGAATACTGAGGGGTTTTGCAATTTTGGAAAAGCCTTTGATGAATTTCCGGTAAAAATTAGCAAAACCGAGGAAACGTTGAACATCTTTCTTGTTGGAAGGTGTAGGCCAGTTGAGGATAGCGTCTATTTTGTCGTTTTCCATCCTAACACCAGACGAGGAAATGTTGTATCCTAAAAAGGTTATTTCGTTGGTATGAAACGAACACTTTTCCAGTTTAGCGTATAAATGGTGGGTCCTAAGTCTGCCTAAGACCCAACGAACATGTTTTTTGTGTTCGTCTATGGAATTGGAGTAGATCAGGATATCGTCTAAATAGACAACTACGCATACGTCCAATAAGTCCCTGAAAATATCATTGATAAAGTATTGGAACGTAGCAGGGGCGTTACAAAGCCCAAATGGCATCACCAAATACTCATAAAGTCCGTATCTTGTGCGGAAGGCGGTGAGCCACTCATCCCCTTCCCTGATTCTGATCAGGTTGTAGGCACCTCTAAGGTCTAACTTGGTGTAAATGGTTGCCTTACTAAGACGTTCCACTAGTTCGGAAATCAGGGGAAGGGGGTACCTGTTCTTCTT
The DNA here is from genome assembly GCF_027579735.1 of Bombina bombina. NCBI lineage: Eukaryota > Metazoa > Chordata > Amphibia > Anura > Bombinatoridae > Bombina > Bombina bombina. The sequence goes on along the minus strand of NC_069509.1, from coordinate 17,475,231 downwards.
GGTCCTCCTATTTAACTCACGGTAGTCAATTATTGGATGTAAGGAGTTGTCCTTATTCTTCACGAAAAACATCCCAGCTCCCGCTGGGGAGGTGGAGGGTCGAATGAAACCCTTCTTCAGGTTTTCCTCAAGGTACCCCTTTAGGTGATCCAATTCGGGCTGTGAAAGCGGATATATGTGTCCATAGGGGATGTTGGAACCAGGTAGCAATTCAATCGGACAGTCGTATATCCGGTGTGGAGGTAGGGACTCTGCCTGCTTTTTGTCAAAGACATCATGGAAATCTTGGTATTCAAGAGGAATTGCTGGGTTGGATATATGTAAGATATTCTGTTGGGGGTAGCAGGTCTCACTACAGTATGCAGAATCCAGTTCCACTTGTAGAGTCTGCCAACAGATTGATGGCTGATGTTGTTGTAACCATGATAACCCCAATACAATAGGGAATAAAGGAGAAGGTATAACATCAAAACATAAAAACTCAGTGTGCCCCTTACCTATGGTGACCTTAAGAGGAACAGTGTGGTGTGTTATAGGCCCGGAGCTCACCATGGTACCATCAATGACACGTATGGGGACAGGTACTGCTTTCACACATAAAGGGATTTTATTTTTATTTACAAGAGATGAATCAATGAAATTTGCATATGCTCCAGAATCAATAATTGCTTCCGCTTGAAGGGCCTGGAGGTCCCACTGTATGGATAAAGGGAGAGTACAGTAAGCAACATCAACCACTTTGTTTGTGAAACAATTTCTAGTGAATGTTAACTTACTTTTCTTTTGGCGTTGGAGCAAGGGACATTCCTTTACTGGATGAGTAGGAGATGCGCAGTACATGCAGAGGTTTTTCTGCTGTCGGCGGTGTCTCTCTTCCAAAGTGAGGGGCCCTTTAGTGAAGCCGATCTCCATGGGAACAGTAGTTTCTTTTATTCCCTGGGATGTTGAAGAGAATCTTGGTGGTCCTTCTGTTTGTTGTCGTTCAGAGCGTCTTTCTCTGACCCTCCTATCGATCTGTATGGAGAGGTTCATGATACCTTCCAAAGTGTTGGGAAGCTCGGTACGGGCTAACTCATCCTTCAAGGTATCAGATAGTCCCAGGCGATACTGATTTCGTAGAGCAACCTCACTCCATTCAGAGTCTTTGATGTAAAGCTTAAATTCTGAAAGGTATTCCTCTACAGGACGCCTGCCTTGTCTCAGAGAGCGCATCTTGGCTTCCACAGTAAGCTGTTTTTGTGTATCTTCGTGTAACAGGCTCATTTGTGTGAAGAAATCAGACAATGAGGTGAGAGTTGGATCGTTATTTTCAAATAAATTGTCGGCCCATATCCTAGCCTCACCAGCCAAAAAAGATATTACTGTCATGACCTTAAGTCTCTCTGTATGGTAAGTCCTAGGGCGCATCTGGAAAAGTAGATAACAGGCGTTCCTGAATTGCCTAAAGTATTTCCTGTCACCCGAGAATTTTTCGGGTAAGCAAACCTGAGGTTCTGGCGTGTTATCTCTTAAAGCTGCCCTCAAATTGTCATTTTGTAATTGAAGGTCTCTGAATGCCTGTGAACGTTGATCCACACGCTGCGTGAGGTTATAGACCACATTGGGGAGATCTGCTGGATCCATAGTAAGGCCAATTAATATGTTAGGTAATATGGAGGAAATGTTCCTTATATAGTGGATCACAACTGCAGTCCCTGTAATAATTAGAAGTGCATGGTTGGTTTTAAGTAGACCCCTGTTATCTTGTTACAGGAGTAGGTGTTGGTAGTGCATAAGGTCTGAAGTAACCAAGGGAGAAACGGTAGTGTATTCACTGGACAGCACTAGCAGGACAGGTGTTGCCTTTTATAGTATGCTGAGAGCAGAGAATAAGGTTGTAGTTCTGTGAATGAACTGTACAATAAAGTTCCTTTAGTTGTTAGTAACAGTTCTTACTGTGTGCGTAATGTAATACAAGTTGCAAGGCAGTAACTTGAGAGTTGTAGCAAGAGAAAGCTGTTTCACTCTGGAGGGAGAAGTGCTTCGTAGCTGCAGCAGCAGCGGCTGTAGGGGTGTGTGCGAACTGTCCAATCAGGACGCTGGAAAGGCTGACAGGCAGAGTGGACGCTGAGCACACAGAGGAGACAAACAATTCAGGAGCGGTAAAAGTTTGTAAACGGCTGGAACTGACAAGCGGTATGTAAAAGTTCAGTGCAGCGGTTACGCAGCATTAATCCGGTGGTTTAAGTGAAAGTTCCGGTATTCAGGTAAACAGAGGTAGTAGCTGCAAAGTCCGTAACCTGAAAGGTGCTTGCTTGGTTGTTTGAAAGGCACAGGTAGAATCTTGTGGTGTATCCTTAGAATATAGGAATTGTATGAAAGGCACAACACGTTGTGCAGGTAGATTATTCCTGAATTAGTAACTTTTTAGCTTTAGCCAGGAGAAAGAGTATCTGTGTCAAGGCGACTTGGTCAGTAACACAAACACATTAATTGGCAGGTGGAAGGGGGAGGAGTAGCCTTATATAAGATATGCTTAAAGGTACATACTGACTAACAAGTATCTGACATTCATACACACTACACTAAACAATTCCAATAATGCACAATTGATTGTAAAATATCAGTTTAAGTTAAAAGTATCCAATTTCATAAAAAGTCTCCAATTTTATTAAAAATATGTAAAAAAAAGTTAAAAAATGTTCTGTGCTTGATTTTCTAATATAATCTAATAAGTCTTTTTGCTTAGAGTCTGGGAATTCCCAAATGGTAGCCTGCTGAATAAGGCTATATGGGGTGTTCCTTACTAGATGAGTATGTTTTCCACTGTGTGTATTAGCACCTGACCTCATCAGCAATTTAGATGCACTATAGAAAGGCTCTTTCTCCTTATATAGAGTCTCCGTGTCAAATAATCTCAAACGGCTGTCAGTGGTAGCCCCTGATTTTGTAAACAGTTCTGATATATCAAAGGCAGCTCTGTCACCTTATGTTATGTTTTAATGTGCGCCGTCAGCAGACCCCCAATCACTGGGTAAAGCAGTGAGGCTCTCTTACCTCTTAACCATGTCTCTGTGTCAGTTTCTATTACCTGACGGTAATAGAAGGCTTTAAGCGCCTTACTTACTATTGTTTGTTTAACTTCATTTGTTGTAGCCTCATTATCTTCTAATGCCACTACTCTAAATCCCAGAGTGTGGATGTCCTGTCTTAGGACAGCTAGTTCTTCCCTGATACAAGATCTGAGTATATCTGTTAAATCCTTTGTGGAAGCTAGTGGGTGTATGATCTGGGAATTGGCTGTTAGAGTAAAAACAGGAGATGTAGATACTATATTTGGAGGAGTAGGGCTATCTCTTGAGGCAGGAGAGGTCTGAGTTGGATTTTCATTGTTCACAAAGTAGGAGCTTACTGATTGATCTTTCAAAAGAGCAATTTTAGCGGGTTTTACTGGTTTAATGTCTTTTCTAGTCGTCATGGTATGTTGTAGGCTCATAGAGGATGTCTGAGGTAAAGAATTAGATACTTTAACCATTTCCGGTGTATTTAGAAAGTCTATGTCCAGGTTATGATAATAACAAATATGTATATAGGCCTCAGAAAACAATCTCAATATGAGTAGTCCGTATCTCTGCAAGTTATTTACTGTATGCGGGCCTGAAGCCACGTGGGAATTATCTGGTTTATAAAGGTAGATTTAGACCCAGTGGATTGTTTCTTGGCGGGGTTTGCAGTGTATCTCACCTTTTACTTGAAGCTCTTTCTCCCTCAGAGAGGCTGGGCTCTCCGGTTGTCTAAAATCCCCAGATTATAGGGTATAGGAGAATGGCGGCCCTGTAGGAAGCGTGTCACTGTATCTGCACCCGGTCTTATCGTTTTGCAAGGCTGTGGGATGTGAAACTGCTCTGAGGTGCCTACCATGAGGTAAGGGATGCCGCATCAGAATCGTAGCTGTAGTAGTTCCGTAGCATTTCACCAGCATCTATGTGAAAGGCAGCAATGGAGGGCCATGTAGGTTTCACCGTAAGGTATATCCCTAGTTTTTCATAGACATTTTCAGCCTAAAGTCATATCAGCCGATGCAGCTCACCTTCGGTAATCTTTTAGGTGGGATTATTGATGCATAGTCTAAAATTTTACTGCTCATTCTGGAGTTTTATGGTGCAAGTCTCAGGAGCTCAGGGCTTAAGTAGCCATCTTTGCTGCGGCCGGTTCCGCCCCCTCGACTCTTTTTTATTTTAGGTAATTTATTTTTTATTTTTTGTAACAGTAGGTTTTTTTTTAATGTTATTTTTTTTTTTTTAAGTAATTTTAATTATTTTAATTTTAATTATTATTTTTTTTTCATTTACTTTGCAATGAGGGATCTGGTTGTTTAAGGGTTAATAGTGTAGGATGGTAGTTTACATTGGGGGTGTGGTGGCTTAGGGGTCAATATTGTAGAAGGTTACTTTGAGATGTGGGTGTGTTGCAATTTAGGGGCTAATAGTTTCAGAGTTTACTTTGCAATGTGGGGGTGTGGCGGAGTTAATAGTGTAGAGGGGTAGTTTGCGATGGGGGTGTGGCTGTTTAGGGGTTAATAGTGTAGTTTAGTTCCACTGTAAAATGTTTGAGAGGTAAATGCATTTGATCAATCGCATTTACTTTCAACTTGTAATACGAGCGCACATTACCACTCAATGCTATCCATTGAAAATAGCAAACAAATTTGCAGTAATTTTAACAGTGTGCCACTTGTAATATGGATTGTAGTGTAAATAAAACCAAGATTTTGCAATAGGGTTTACGCTCCTAGCACTAACAATAGTACTCCACTCGTAATCTAGCCCTGTATATTTTAAAGGAAAATTTTTAACGGGTTTAGGAGAATTTGTTCCACAAATATTTGTCTTTTAGATTAAAATATTAATTAATTAATTAATAATAAGTAATAACCTGGAATCAATTAAAGACTCAATCATAGAACTAAAAATACATGAATTACAGTACTTATGAAAATATTACAGATTTGCCACTTATCAAATAGATGTGAAGATTCTATTACTTACTTCTTATTACTTACTTCTTATTACATACTTCTGAATCGGTCATATAGCCAGAGACATGTCTGTCCCAACTTCACTTCCTCCCTGACCAGACAGAAAGTCTGATGTCTTCCCAACCCCAGGTGATGAAGAGCAATGGGAGGAAATAGGGCTCCAGTGCGAGGGAGCTAAGAGACAACAGAGACAACATCAATAAAACGTCTTCAAAGTCTTCCAAGTTTTGTTAAAATGTATTTAATATGTATATATTGTCTAAAGCTGGATAAAAAGTGAAATGTTCTTGCTCTGGTAGCTTATTTTTATGTTCCTCTGCAACCTCCATCTGTACAAAACCCACCTTGTATTTTGGCAACCACCAATAATGAATATTATTTTTTTTATATACCATAAAAACATATAACTCACCTAGAGAGAGAAAAATAAAAGTGGTTCCCTAATTTGGTTCTATTTTTTAAATGTATAAGATCAGGAATATTAACAGAATGTAATGCTCTCAATAGTACACAAGATAATAAAAATTGATAAGCGATATAGGAATCAACATATAAAATGTGGCGAGAGAATCCAGTCCTGAGTGAAAACTACAGAAGACAGGAGCGTTATTCCTATAAATTCAATCTTGTAATTATTTTTCTTTCTTATATTAACCTTTTATATACATACTAGTCCTAAAACCCGTGCACAAGGGCCAAAATCCCCATCCACTTCCCTCTCTCGCTATCCTTCCTCTTCCCTGCTGCTCTTAACATTTTTTCTTCTGCAGTGCAGCAGTCCCACCCACTCAAACCTTCTTTCCGCCCCCCCCTGCCCGCTCCCTCCCCCCGTCCAATTTGTCCGCTGCACATCCATGATGCAAATTTCACGTTCCATCACATCCCAAAGGTGCTCTATTGGATTAAGTTCTGGTGACTGTGGAGGCCATTGGAGTACAGTGAACTCATTGTCATGTTCAAGAAACCATTTTGAGATGATTTTAGCTTTGTGACATGGTCCATTTTCCTGCTGGAAGTAGCCATCAGAAGATGGGTACACTGTAGTCATAAAGAGATGGACATGGTAAGCAACAATGCTCAGGTAGGCCGTGGCATTTTAAACAATGCTCAATTGGTACTAAGGTGCCCACAGTTTGACAAGAAAATATCCCCCACACCATTACCACCACCACCAGCATTGATACAAGGCAGGATGAATCCATGCTGTCATGTTGTTTAAGCCAAATTCTGACCCTACCATCTGAATGTCGCAGCTGAAATCAAGACTCATCAAACCAAGCAAAGTTTTTCCAATCTTCTATTGTCCAATTTTGGTGAGTATGTGCGAATTGTAACCTCAGTTTCCTGTTCTTAGCTGACAGTAGTGGCACCAGGTGTGGTCTTCTGCTGCTGTAGCCCATCTGCTTCAAGGTTCAACGTGTTGTGCATTCAGAGGTGGTATTCTGCATACCTTTGTTGTATGAGTGGTTATTTGAGTTACTGTTGCCTTTCTATCATCTTAAACCAGTCTGCCCAGTCTCCTTTGACCTCTGACATCAACAAGGCATTTTTGTCCACACAACTGCCACTCACTGGATATTTTCTCTTTTTCGGACCATTCTCTGTAAACCCTAGAGATGGTTGTGTGTAAAAATCCCAGTAGATCAGCAGTTTGTGAAATACTCAGACCAGCCCATCTGGCACTAACAACCATGCCGCATTCAAACATCTTCACCAAGCCTAGATACCTAAATGCATTGAATTGTTGCCATGTGATTGGCTGATTAGCAAGTTGTGTTACCCAGCAATTGAACAGGTGTACCTAATAAAGTGGCCTGTGAGTGTATAAGTCACAGGTGCACAGTACAATCCTTAGCAGGGGGGGAGTGGCGAAGGGTAAAAAAAAGGACATTCATGAGAAGAAGAGAAGGTTAGAAAGACCTCACAATGATGCAGCCAAATATTCTCAAAATCAGAGTCTACGATCTAATAGTACATAAAGCCTATACTATTACTGTTTGTTTAGATCATCATGGTTATATTAATAATCACTAATATTTTAATGGCCAACATTGTTTCATGGAAGGTGGGAGGTATTCACTCACCTGTTAAAAAAACCCATTTTAAATTGAAGATTTATATAGCTTGCCTACAAGAAACACATTTGTCACTTTCAGAACACGTTAAGCTTAGATCAGGTTGGCTCAATATATTGTGTTTCTTATACTAAATTGTCAAGTGGAGTAGACATTTTAGGGTTAGATTTCGAGTGGAGTGCAAAATTGTGCTTTTGCAAACGTGATATTTGCACTCCACTCAGTAATACCAGCGTATGCAAATGTGCTCAGGTATTACTAGTAAAGCACATTATAGAGAATAAAAAAGTGACATTACAGAAAATAAAAAAAATAACAAAAATACAAAACCCAGTTATGCTAAATCTAAATCCCTCCTAAAAAATCCACCCAAAAATAAAAACGCTATACTATTTCTAAAAGTTACTATGGTAATAGCCCTTAAAGGTTCGTTTTGTAAGGCAGTGACCTAAAGCAATTTATCTCTTTTCACCTTAAAAATACAACCCCATTGTACAATAAAAGCAACCCCTAAAAAAAAATTACTTTTTTAAAAAAAACCTTCTTTAAAAATTGTCCTGATAAGGGCATTTGATAGGACATTGCCGAAAAGCAATTTCAGCTCTTTTGCTATATAAAATAATCTAATAAAAAAAAAAAACAACAAAAAAAAACCCCTATCCTAAAAAAAGATTGCCTGAAAGTGACATTTAGTAGGGCATTGCCCTTAGAAGGACATTGATAGGGCAGTGCCCTCAAGTTATTAAGCTCTTTCTGCCAATAAAAAAACTATTCTAAAAAAAACCTTAGATGAAAAAAAGATTGCCCTGAAAAGGACATTTGAATGGTTATTGCCCTTAGAAGGGCATTTGATAGGGAAGTGCCATAAAGTAATTCAACTCTTTTGCTGCCCAATAAACATTTAAGTGTAAGGTGTAAACTTATAAAGTGATTTAAAAAGGACAATCTATTCTAATTTTCTTCCAATGATTGAGCAAGTTCTGCAGCTATTGACATATTGGACACTTTATGAAATCTCTTGGATGGGACACAACAGTTAAAATGTGAATACTTTCGAATATAACATCTCTTCTGTTGTCTTCACTAAGAATTCCCCCTAACATTATTCATATGTTACAAACTTTAATAAATAGATTTGTATGGAATTTGAAAAGAATAAGAGTGGCCTTGAAGATTCTTTAAAAACCAATTACAGCAGGGGGCTTAGGTCTCCCATGTATTAAGACCTACCATAATGCAGGATTATTAACTCATGCTTCAACATGAGGATCACGTTTAGAATTTTCAAGATGGTGAGAACTTGAGCAAGCCTCCCTCCCGGCATATATGCTTCTAGAAAGAAGATTTACCATGGTTACCAACACATAATGTGCCAGTCACATATTTCAGCTACATCATAATATAACAATGCCTTACAAGCTGGAGATTGCTCAGAAATATGCCGGCGGTAGCTCCCCATCCTTCTCCACTCCATTCTATCCAGGGAATACTCTAAAAAATTCCAGATACACACCCTCAAACACTGGACCATTTAAGACTATTATCGATTTCTACGACTCTCACCACATGATCCCTTATGAGAAATTAATTAAAAACAACTATGTGCCTGTAAAATTTCAATTTGAGCTAAGAAGAATTTTTTCCCTTCTGAAAGTGTGGGGCTTCTCCCAAGACCAGTTAAACCAGATGGAAAGCTGACATGCAACTATATAAACAACTCACAACACAATATACCCTATTATAAGATTTCCCTAAATTTGTAAAAAAGCCCACCCAATTACCAATCACTAGCTTATTCAACACGTGGCAGAAAGCGATAATATATACAAAAAATCAATACACTGAGTCACCTTATACAAAATATACTATCAAATCCTAGTCAGATGGCATATAGTTCTTCATACTGCACCCAAGTAAATCTAATTTATGCTGGAGACTGTGTCATTTAGTTGGTGCTCACCTAACATGTATGGTGGACATGCCCTAGAATCCAAACATTTTGGAATCAGATATCTCAGATATGTCTCCAATAAGGATGTAAATCCTTTACAGCTTCAGTAGAATTGCTCCCTCTTGACTTGTCTAAATTGAGAAAAGAGCAAAGATCTATTTTTATTATAATCCTCCTGGCTTGTAAACTAGCATTAGCAAGGGATTGGTTGAAAGAAAAAAACACCCATTTGGACACAAGTTCATATTATTATTAATTACATTAGATGAATGGAAGAATTTGTACATAATTTACAAGGTACTATGGATACATACATAACCGCTTGGATGCTGTGGGATACTCTCTCAACATAGTTGTGATATGTAACAACTGAGACTACCTACTTAGATATGGAAAAGCAGATTACTAAAAATATTGGATGGTGCAGGGAGAAGGTGAAAGCCTAAAGACATACCAACATTACGACTAATTTGTTTATTCCCCCCCCCCCCTTTTATTTTTTTCTTTCATGCAGAAAGAACCAATTTATTATTTTTCATCTCTTATACATTACCACTTTTATATTCCTTACTATCAGGTTGGAGATATTTTACTCCAGAACATTTAACTTATAGAACATTTAACTATCAGGTGTAAGATGGATAAAGACTTCCCCAGCAGAAGATGGATGAAGTTAGAAGATGGGATGCCACTACCAGGATGAAGATGGGCTGCCACTACCAGGATGAAGATGGGGCTGCCATGAAGATGAGCACCACAGTTGGTGATCACGTAGGAGCAAAATTCAAGTTCGGTGAATACCATCCTTGGGGTTTAGCTGTAGGTTTTTTGGGGGTGTTTTTTGTTGTTGATTATTTTAGGTTAGTTAAAAAAAAAGAGTTTGGGGCAATGCCCTACCAAATGCACTTATCAGATTTTTTTTAGATAGTCTTTTATGTTGGGGGGGGGTCACTTTTATTGTAGAATGGAGTTGTATTTTTTATGAAAAAGAGCTAAATCCCTTTAGAGCAATGCTCTTCTAAGGAAAATTACTATAGTAATTTTTAGAGTTAGGGGCCTATCAATGTCTGGCGGACAGCCAGACATCACTGAATACCGACACCATACGCTGTCGGCATTTAACATTGTACAAGCCGTTCTGGTGAACTCCTTGTGCAATGCTGCCCTCTGTAGGGGGTGTCAACCAACCCAATCGTACACGATCCAGCGGGTTGCTATCCGCCGCCTCAGAGGAGGAGTATTACTTAAGGAGCAGCGATCTTAAGACCGCTATTTCTTAACTCCTGTTTCTGGTGAGCCTGAAGGCTCGTGTGGAAACAGATGCATTGGGGCCGATTGACTGTTTGATAAATCGGCCCTAAAGTATAAGGTTTGTTATTTTGGGGCTTTAGTTTTAGAATAGGTGTAACTATAGCTTTTTTTATTTTAGGTAATTAGTTTTTTTTCTACAATGTTAGTTTTTTTTGTGGTAACTTAGGGGGTGTTAGGTTAGGGGGTGTTAGGGAGGTTAGCTGTAAGGAGCTTAGCATGTAAGTATGGGTGTTATTTTTTCCACTTTGGGTTTTTGCACCAGTCAGGTTAGCATGCAAGCAAAAACTTTTTACTTTCAACTTGTAATATTCGAGGTACCTGACAAGCGAAAAGGTGAAGTCGAGCACAGTTTTTTAATTAGAAAGTATATATACTGTGTATATATATGAGTGTAACACTTTATTTTATGTGTTTATGTTAAATAAAGTAAAACTTTTATTTTACCCCTAGGTCCTAACCCTTAACATGCTCAGTGGTACACATTTACTTCTAACTTGTAATACACGTGAAAGTTATCGAAGCCACAATATTGCAGTATAGTGCCCTCACTAACATTAGCACACCACTTGTAATTTAGCACTGAATAGGGTGGTTCTGCAGCTGTTTAGTGAACTCTTTATCAGCTGCTTACTTGAGTTCATTGTCCAATTAACTGAAAAACCAGCAACCACACAGGTTAGGTAGTATAAGACAATATTCCCTTCTCTGTGGCTGTGTATATTTAATATACATGGGACTAACCAGGAACCCCATTAAAACCACTGTAAGAAGTCTAAGAAAAATAAGTTTGATAAAGTATTTTGTGTGTTTGCTCAATAGGACTTTAGGAACACAATGCTCAGAAAACCTTTATTAATGTCAAAGTTCCTAACTAACAGCTAGATTACCAGTTTTGAGCGCTATAGAGAAATTAACAAACGCAACAAAAGTTATGTTATTTAATTTTCTATAGCGCTGCTATTACAAGATCTCAAACATACGCCTTTTGCATGCGATATGGTTGCGTTGAGCTCCATACCGCACACAATCAGAGCGCTGCTTAGACGTGCTCGTGCACGATTTCCCCATAGAATCTGCTGCCCCTGACATAACTGACACCTGCCTACAGTTATTAACCCCTAATCTGCCGCTCCCGATATCGCCGCTACCTAAATAAAATTATTAACCCCTAATCTGCCGCTCCCGATATCGCCGCCACTATACTACAATTATTAACCCCTAAACCACCAGCCCCCCACATCGCAACAAGCGATATTAAATTATATTAACCCCTAAACCTAACCCTAATGTAACCCTAACCCTAACACCCCCTAACTTTAAGTTAAATTAAACTATATTAACCCCTAAACCTAACCATAGCCCTAACGTAACCCTAACACCACCTAACTTTAACATAATACAAATATAGCTAAATAAAATTTACACTTTTGAACTAAATAAACCTATTAACCCCTAAACCGCCAGCCCCCCACATGGCAACAAGTTAAATTAAACTATATTAACCCCTAAACCTAACCATAGCCCTAACGTAACCCTAACACCACCTAACTTTAACATAATACAAATATAGCTAAATGAAATTTACCCTTATGAACTAAATAAACCTATTAACCCCTAAACCGCCAGCCCCCCACATCACAACAAGCTAAATTAAACTATATTAACCCCTAAATCTAACCCCCCTAACTTTAACATAATTAAATTAGATCTAAATTAAATTTACAATTATTAACTAAATAATTCCTATTTAAAACTAAATACATACATACCTGTGAAATAAAACCTAAGCTAGCTACAATATAACTAATAGTTACATTGTAGCTAGCTTAGGTTTTATTTTTATTTCACAGGTAAGTTTGTATTTATTTTAACTAGGTAGACTAGTTAGTAAATAGTTATTAACTATTTACTAACTACCTAGCTAAAATAAATACAAACTTACCTGTGACATAAAACCTAACCTGCCTTACACTAAAACCTAACATTACCAAAAAAAAAATACCATTAAAAAAAAAAAAAAAAAAACACGAAGATTAATCCTATTCTAATACCCTTTAAAAAAACATCCCAAAATAAAAATCCTTACTCTAGAATAAACTACCAAGGGCCCTTCGAAGGGCTTTTTGTAGGGCATTGCCCTGAGATAAACAGCTCTTTTACTTCAAAAAGAATACAAACACCCCCTAACACTATACAAACTACCACCCCCAAACTCCCAAGGGCCCTTAAAATGGCCTTTAGTAGGGCATTGCCCTAAGAAAAACAGCTCTTTTACTTTTTTTTAAAAAGCACCCCCTAAAAATATACATTACACAAAATAACAAATAAATTAATAATAAAAAAAATAATCACACCTAATCTAATAGCTCTATCAAAATAAAAAAGCCCACCCAAAATAAAAAAAAACCTAGCCTATAATAAACTACCAATGGCCCTTAAAAGGACATTTTGTGAGGCATTGCCCCAAATATTTCAGCTCTTTTACCTGTAAAAAAATACAAACACCCCCCCAACAGTAAAACCCACCACCCCCACAACCAACCCCCCCAAATAAAAACACTAACTCTAAAATAACCTAAGCTAACCATTGCCGTGAAAAGGGCATTTGTATGGGCATTGCCCTTAAAAGGGCATTTAGCTCTTTTACTGCCCAGACCCTAAACACTAGCCCAAGACGATCCACTTACAGTTGTTGAAGTTGGTGAAGGATCCATCCAGCCGACAAAGTCCTCATCCATGCGGCAAGAAGTCTTCATCCAAGCGGCCTCTTCTATCTTCATCCAGTCGGCGTGGAGCGGGTCCATCCTGAAGACATCCGACGAGGAGCTCCTCTTCTTACGGTCGCTGCCGTAAACTGAATCTTCAATGCAAGGGATGTGATTCAAGATGGCATCCCTTGCATTCCTATTGGCTGAAAGATTTGAATCAGCCAATAGGAATTAGAGCTGCTAAAATCCTATTGTCTATTTAAATCAGCCAATAGGATTTAAGCAGCTCTCATTCTATTGGCTAATTCAGTCTGAAATGAAAGAAACAATGTTGTTTATTTAATTTATTACAAACCTGGAATGCATTTCTCAGATCCATGGATATATATCTAATTTATACAGTCTGAGTATGAATTATACAGTTCATATAGAGGAATTTCTAACTTCTCTTTCCAAAACCAAGATTTAAATTCTTACAAGCTTTCAGTAAAATATGTCTCTGTTTTCTCCTGCTATTTTCCATTGAGACGGATCTTCTGTTAAAGTGACATTTGAGTTTTACAAGTGTCTATTTCTTTTGTTCTACACATCTGTGTTTTAGAACAAGAGGGGGTTGGGGCTATAGTCAGACCAATTCATCTCAAATTAGATATTAGCCAAAAATGAAATATTTAGATTATGTGATACATCTGTATTTTATTTAATGTTATTTCACAGGTACCCTGACATCTCAGTTATTTCGCCAGACTTGCATTTTAGCCAATCAGTGCCCTCTCATAGGTAACTCCATGGGCATGAGCACAATGTTATCTAGAAGGCACACATGAGCTAGCATTGTCTAGCTGTAAAAAAAAAGTAAAATGCATTCAGATAAGAGGTGGCCTTGAAGGGCTTAAAAATAGCATATGAGCCCATCTAAGTTTAGCTTTCAACTAAGATTACAAAGAGAACAAAGCACCAAGCTTCTGCTGTTACTATAAAGCAGATCTATTTGCAAGTCTTGGGAAACCACAAATAAACGACATGTGCACATGTGAGTTCCCATGTAATTTTATTAATGGATTAAGGAATAAAATTGCACAACTCTTTAATAGTGAAGGTCAGGTGCTGTGTGGTTTGTGTTTTCCAAGACTGGTTTTATTAGTTACAAAAACAATTTACACCACTCAGTTTTCCTACTGAAATGGGCATGAAATTGAACTTTTATCTACTGGTATTAACGATAGTAAAAGTCATTAGTATTATTATTATTATTATTATGATTATATTATGGCGACTTCAACATCCCTCTTGACAATCCCACTGCCTCCTCTGCAAAACAACTTCTTCAACTCACTTCATCTTTCGGCCTGTCACAATGGACTGACTCTCCCACTCACAAAGATGGTCATTCCCTTGATCTGATTTTAACCTATCGATGCACTATCTCAAATTTAACAAACTCCCCTTTTCCTCTCTCTGACCATCATCTCCTAACTTGCAACATCACATCCCTACCTACAACTCCCCCTCCCTCTACCCCTCACACCAAACTTCACAGAAGCACTAAGTCATTAGATCTGCAACAGCTCGCTAGCTCTCTCAAACCTCTCCTCTCATCCATCACCTCCTTTTCCTGCCCTGACCAATCTATCTGCCAGTATAACTCCACCCTTACATCGGTCGTTGACAATCTGGCCCCTCCAACCATAGCTCTGAAACCACACTCTCATCCTCAGCCCTGGCATACTCCTCTGACACGGTACCTACGCAGATGTTCCCATACTGCTGAGTGACACTGGAGGAAATATCTGAGTTTAGCTAACTTTCTTCACTACAAGTTCATCCTGAACTCCTACTATTCTGCCCTTAATCTCTATAAGCAACAATACTTCTCTAATCTCATCTCTACTCTTTCCTCTAACCCAAAACGTCTGTTCTCCACATTCAATACTCTTCTCCGCCCACCCTCACCTCCTAATACAACTTCTCTCTCAGCTCAAGATTTTGCCAGCTACTTCAATAACAAAATTGACTCCATCGGAAGTGAAATCAGCTCTCAACATTCTACCAATCTCCCACCCCCTCAAAAGCTCACAATCATCCAAAACCCAAATATCCAAAAATGCACCCCTTCTTGTGAACTGCTGGTGCAATGCCACCCCCTGCAGATTCAAGGCCAATCGGCCGCTAGCAGGGGGTGTCAATCAACCCAATCGTATTCAATCAGGTTGATTTCTGTCCGCCGCCTCAGAACAGGCAAACAAGTTATGGAGCAGTGGTCTTTAGACCGCTACTTCATAACTTCTGTTTCCGGCAAGTCTGAAGGCTTGCCGGAAACAAGGGGCATCAAGCTCCATACGGAGCGTGATAAATATGCCCCAAAGTGTCTTGCAAAGCCACCAGCAGAGTATTCAATGCTTCTGTAGAGATTCCTGTAGCCAGAACTAAATAAAAAGAGTTTGTAAAATTAAATAATCCTATTGCTAGAACGTAAAGTTTGCCAGACTTAAAATGACAAAAATGCCATGAACATTTACTAGCAGCGTAAAGCAGAACTTATGTTCTGCTAAATGTGAGATTGAAAATATAAATATTTATTCTCATGTGTGCATCAACCAAAGAATAATATAACAAGAAATAACAGTGTGCACCCAGCCTTACCTTGCAGCCCAGTACTGCAGCCAATCTGAGAACCGCCCGAGACTCTATTTATTCGTTTGTGAGTCTCCTTAGGGGCTTATTCCCCAGGAAAGGATTGCTATGTTAGATTTGCTTTAACTCCCAATGAGAACAATTCACAGATGTCAAATAATCACTAGACAGTACCAATTTGTTTCAGACGGATACATTACTGTATTGTTATTGTCTGTATCTACACCCCACATTAACCATAGAATGGTTATGAAGCTGTATTAAAGGGACATAAGTTGGGATAGAGACAAAATTTAATAATATGTACTTTAATTACTTTACCTGCAAATTTATTCTGCAGTGCCTCGCCATTAACCCTTTATGAAAATATTTTGAAGTCATGTGGAGTTTATTCGTGGTATGAATATTGAATATTTTGAAGATTATGGGGCCGATTTATGAAGCAGCGGATGTTGCTTATTCCCCATGAGCCTTCCGGCTCGCCAGAAACAGGAGTTAGGAATCAGCAGTCTTAAGACCGCTGCGCCTAAACTCTCCATCTGAAGTTGTGGCGTGCAATCACTGTTTGACATGATTGATACCCCCTGCTAGCAGCCGATTGGTTGTAAATGTGCAGGGGGCAGCATTGCACAAGCATTTGCACAAGCATTGTAGCGAATCATGTCCGCAAAATCTACCCCTATTAGTTATATTCTTGGTTTTAGATCATTGTTCTTCTTTTCTTTTTTAATATGTGTGGGAGAATTGGACTGTGACGTATGGTGTGGAGAGCTTATTGGTCCAATCTCCTTTTAAATGTGTCACAATGTAAGTTTGTAACTTCTTATGATAAAGTGCCTGGAGGCACAAAACACGTAAGGATGATTGTTCTTCTTTGTGTCTTTTTTAATATTTTGAAATAAAGATTATTCTTTTAGTCAGTTCTTGGCTAAATCCTTCCACTTCCACCCTAAAAATATCTCTAAAATTACACTTCCATACACAAGACGCAACTAAAATTTTAACCCACTCCCTCATCCTTTTCCACCTTGACTACTGCAACTCCATCCTCTCTGGTCTCCCTAGCTGCCACCTAGCTCCTTTACAATCCATAATGAATGCCTCTGCCAGGCTCATCTTCCTTACACGTTGCTCTTCATCTGCTGCACCTCTCTGCCAATCCCTTCACTGACTTCCTCTTGCCTCCAGGATTAAATACAAAATTCTTATTCTGACACACAATGCCCTCAACTGTACTTCTCCCCCCCTATATCTTATCCTTTGTCTCCAGATACTCTCCCTTCCATCCCCTTCGCTTTGCCCACAATCTCCTCCTCTCCGGTTACCTCCTCAAACTCCCTTTTACAGGACTTCTCCAGACTGACTCCCATCTTGTGGAACTCTCTGCCTTGCCCCACAAGACTCCCCCCTAGTTTTGAAAGTTTCAAGCGCTCCCTAGACTTTTCTGTTCGGGGATGCATACAACTTACACAAACATTTCCTAATTGCAGTTCCTCTCCTCCATTGCTAAACCTTTGAACCCCCTTAGCAAGTAAGCCTATGAACCCAACTGTTTGCAGTTAACCTTAATAAGAGACGACTACAACAGTGCAACTCTCGGCAGGGCCCTCTACCCATTTGATCCCTATAAATGTTATCTTGTATACCATATGTTTATAGCGCTGCGGAATCTGTTGGCGCTATACAAATAACTGTATTTCTATGGGGTATAGCTCCAAAGACGAGAACCTATAGCTCTGAACAGTGGGCTAACTAGCTAATGAAAGAAAAAAAAAATTTGGATTGGGGTTTCTCCCAACCACCAAAGGTTCTCACCATCAGGAACAGGAACACTAACCCATTAATTGGGTTTGACCTAAAAGACCATTGACTTTATTCTCACCATCAGGAACCTCAGACGGACTCTCACCACTAGGAAAATAAGGTTTCCTTTTCTACACATTATTAACTTTTGACTCTTATTTGGATCTTCACATTTAGCCTTTTTTTAGGATTTTGTTTGTTGGATTACAATCACTGACTTTGTTCTCTTTTTTCCTTTTTTTTTTTTTGGATCACTGACTTTGTTCTCTTTTTACATTTTTTTGAGCAGCATTTTTTTCCTTTGTAATTTTTTTAAATTTTTCACATAATTTTTTTCACTTTTGAATAAGCAAGTTAACACTGTCTGTTTTCTTTATATTTGCAATCACTAAGGATAATTTTTAACTCCCTTTTTTATACACATTATCACCACCAACACTGGTACACAATGGCCCCTAGTTATCAAGCCGTCAACCTCAAATATGCTGGAATTCCGCAGCGTATTTGAGGCGAGGCTGATTCGCCTTAGTTATCAAGGCCTACTCACCGGCAAAAGTAGAATCTGGTGACGTAAGCATCGATTCGCCGGACTCAGTCCGACACAGATCGATTCTTACGTCACTCCAGATGTTCCGAACGCAAGTTCGGCACAATCTGACTACTTTTGGGAGTTATCAAAATCCCAGCAGGTATGCTCGGCACTTTTACGGCCCAGCGTACCTGGTTTTCAAACCGCCGCCCTGTAGGTGGCGGATCCCATAGGAATCAATGGGAGTCAGACCATAGCGAAAGTTCAAGTTCGCTGCTGCCTGACATCCCATTCATTCCTATGGGAAGTGTGTAACCTAACACCCTAACATGTACCCCGAGTCTAAGCACCCCTAATCTGCCCCCCCTACACCGCCGCCACCTATATTAAACATTTTAACCCCTAAACCGCCGCTCCCGGACCTAAACCGCCGCTCCCGGACCCCGCCGCAACTCTAAGAAATCTGTTAACCCCTAAACCGCCACTCCCGGCCCCCGCCGCCACCTACATAATACATATTAACCCCTATCCTGCCCCCCTATACCGCCCGCCACCCCTAATAAATGTATTAACCCCTATCCTGCCGCTCCCGGACCCCACCGCAACGAAATAAATAGTTTAACCCCTAAACCGCCGCTCCCGGACCCTGCCGCCACCTATATTAAACTTATTAACCCCTAATCTGCCTCCCTACACCGTCGCCACCTATAATATTTTTATTAATCCCTATCCTGCCCCCCCTATACCGCCGCAACCTATAATAAAATTATTAACCCCTAAAGCTAAATCTAACCCAAACACCCCCCTAAATTAAATCTAATTTAAATCTAATGAAATAAATTAACTCTTATTAACTAAATTATTCCTATTTAAAGCTAAATACTTACCTGTAAATCAGATTGAGTTCGCATTCTATTGGCTGATCGGAACAGCCAACAGAATGCGAGCTCAATCCGATTGGCTGATTGGATCAGCCAATCGGATTGAATTTGAATCTGATTGGCTGATTCCATCAGCCAATCAGATTATTCCTACCTTAATTCCGATTGGCTGATAGAATCCTATCAGCCAATCGGAATTCGAGGGACGCCATCTTTGATGACGTCCCTTAAAGGAACCTTCATTCGTCGGGAGTTCGTTGTGGAGGAAGGATGTTCCGCGTCGGCGGGATGAAGATGGAGCCGGAAGAAAGAAGATTGAAGATGCCGCTTGATAGAAGACTTCAGCCGGATGGAAGACCTCTTCAGCCCCTGCTTGTATGAAGACTTCAGCCAGATGATGGACCTCTTCAGCCCCCGCTTGGATGAAGACTTCAGCCGGATGATGGACCTCTTCAGCCCCCGCTTGGATGAAGACTTCAGCCGGATGATGGACCTCTTCAGCCCCCGCTTGGATGAAGACATCGCCCGGATTGGGTGAAGAATTCGGCTCGGCTGAGTGAAGACAACTCAAGGTAGGAAGATCTTCAGGGGGGTAGTGTTAGTTTTTTTTAAGAGGGGTTTGGGTGGGTTAGAGTAGGGGTGTGTGGGTGGTGGGTTTTAATGTTGGGGGGGTTGTATTTTTATTTTACAGGCAAAAGAGCTGTTTTCTTTGGGGCATGCCCCGCAAAAGGCCCTTTTAAGGGCTGGTAAGGTAAAAGAGCTGGTATCTTTTAAATGTAGAATAGGGTAGGGAATTTTTTTTATTTTGGGGGGCTTTGTTATTTTATTAGGGGGCTTAGAGTAGGTGTAATTAGCTTAAAATTGTTGTAATATTTTTATAATGTTTGTAAATTGTTTTTTTTATTTTTTGTAACTTAGTTCTTTTTTTATTTTTTGTACTTTAGTTAGTGTATTTATTTGTATTTATTTGTAGGTATTTGTATTTAATTTATTTAATTTATTTAATGATAGTGTAGTGTTAGGTTTAATTGTAACTTAGGTTAGGTTTATTTTACTTGTAATTTTGTATTTCTTTTAGCTAGGTAGTTATTAAATAGTTAATAACTATTTAATAGCTATTGTACCTAGTTAAAATAAATACAAAGTTACCTGTAAAATAAATATAAATCCTAAAATAGCTACAATATAATTATTATTTATATTGTAGCTATATTAGGGTTTATTTTAAAGGTAAGTATTTAGTTTTAAATATGATTAATTTAGTTAATAAGAGAAATATTATTTAAATTTATTTAATTAATATTTAAGTTAGGGGGGTGTTAGGGTAAGTGTTAGACTTAGGTTTAGGGGTTAATAATTTTATTACAGTTGCGGCGGTGAGGGGGGGGGCAGGATAGGGGTTAATAAATGTATTATAGGTGGCGACGGTTTAGGGGAGAGCAGATTAGGGGTTAATAAGTTTAATATAGGTTGCGGCGGGGTCCGGAGTGGCGGTTTAGGGGTTAAACTATTTATTTAGTTGCGGCGAGGTCTGGGATCCGCAGGATAGGGGTTAATAACTTTATTATAGGTGGCAGCGGTATAGGGGGGGCAGGATAGGGGTTAATAGGTATAATGTAGGTGGCGGCGGTGTCCGGGAGCAGCGGTTTAGGGGTTAATACATTTATAAGAGATGCGGCGGGGTCTAGGAGCGGCGGTTTAGGGGTTAATAATTTTATTTAGTTGCGGGGGGCTCTGGGGGCGCCGGTATAGGGGGTAGAACAGTGTAGTTAGTGTGCGTGCTTAGTGACAGGCTAGCAATAAAGCTGTCAAAAAGGCGAAGAGCAGCGAGATCGGATGAGTGATAACTCTCACAACCCGCTGCTCATCGCCCCGTACTTGGTGCGCGGCTTTTTGACAGCTTTATTGATAACTTAGGCGAAATTTTGCAGGTCCGTGGCGGCGATGGTAGGCGAGCTTAGGCGGGCGTATTGAACCGGCAAAGGCAGGTAAAGTAGACGGCTTGATAACTAGGCCCCAATATCTCTTACGGTATCCTCCTCCTAGTCGATATCAGCAATCCATTCATTTGATTTACTGTATTTTTTAATCCACACATTGGATTGATTTCTTTCAGACATTGTTTTTTTTTTTTGAAAAATATATTTTTATTGAGGCAATAACAAAGTTCGATTTACAAACATTGCAATCAGTACAGTGTTGTAGTAGATAATACAAGTCATTACCTTCCCAGAGTTACAAACATTCTCTGACTGACGATGAGGTCAGGGAGTTGACCCTAATGCTGCCCCATTTTATAACTTTAATAAACAAAACATACAAACGTCAATGATATCAAATAGATCCACTTATGGGATCTGCAGTCTGGTTCCTTCGGAAGACTTAGTTTTCACAGACATAGATGCTAATTGGGAATCACATAGAATAGTGAGTGGGTATTATGCGTATATGACTATCTAAGATGTGCTGAGGTTTAGATATGAACTACTGAGTGTAAACCACCCAATGGGCACAGCTTAGGAGTGGGGGAGAATTAGGTGGCCCGAAGAACTGTTGGCAGAGAGAAGCATGAGAGAGGGGTGAGAGAGAGAGAAGAGAAGAAGAAGAAGAAGAGAGGGAAAGAAAAAAAAAAAAAAAAAGAAAAAAGGGGGAGGGCATGGAGGTGGAGGGAGGGGACTCGGCCGCTCGGCGGAGCGGTCAAATCGCCAGTTATTTAGTTTCACCGCAAACTACTCGCCTAGTTGGAGGTTAATTTGCTCGTTAGGGTCTTTAGTCCTCCTATATTCTTCCCAAGGGAGCCAGATTGAACAGTAAAGTTCATAGCGGCCTTCAACTCTCAGTGCGTACTCTTCCATTTTCTGGATGTAGTCTATGGACTCCAGGACTGAGTTTAGAAGGACCGGGGTGTGCTTCGCCCATTGTCTAGCAATGGTGAGTTTCACCGCCAAAAGGATGGTAACTCCCAGTAGGCGGGATGGTTTTGGGAGGTTCTGAAGTCCAAGATGGAAAAGCGCAGTTTCGCTAGTGAGAATATCAAGAAGGTTCAGTTTCTGTAGCAGGGCAGTCACCTGGGCCCAGAAGCGCCCCAATTTGGGACATTCCCACCAGATGTGCAGATGGGTTCCACGTCGCTCGCAGCCTCTCCAACAGTCCAAGGACCGGGTGGGATACATTTTGTGTAGCCTGGTCGGGACCCAATGCCACCGAAGCAAAAGTTTGAGGTAGAGTTCAAACAAATTAGAGCATCGAACTGCTGCAATTACGTCTTGAAGGGCTCGTTGCCATCTTCCATCAGGAGTTACCACCCCCAAGTCCCTCTCCCAAGCCACCACTGACCGAGTTTTCGTGAAGTGAGGCGTGTTAAGAAGGGTTCTATAATGGAAGGATAGAGTGCCCCGCAGGGATTTACCCCCCAACCAACTCCTCTCCCAATTGGTGAGAGTTCTCAAGTTTGATCTCCGGAATCCCCAGGACAGGAGAAGCGATACCAAACGAAGGTATTCGAAGCGTAATTCCCGAGGGAAGTCCTCCAACGGGTAAGTGTGAGGAGGAATAGCTAGTACATCTCCCCGGTATAAATCTGAAAGCAATCTGATCTCTAAGACCTCCCATCTCCCGGGGTGGGAATCCGGAAGGCAGTGTAAAAGGGCTCGAATAGAATGTATTGGGGAGGGATGCGGAGCCACCTGTTCAGAGGACCTCAGCTCTCTCCAGAGTTTCAGACAAGTTTTAATTATGCGGTTATGGATTGCACTTAAGACTTCAGCATGATCCGGTATCCAGATGAGCTCGGCCAGGGCCACGTCTGCTGGTAATGATCCCTGCTCTAGCCAAAACCACCCCGAGGAGCACTCTTTGGTTCCCCAGGCCGTGATATGAGAGAGCATGGCAGCCTTGTAGTATAGAGAAACGTTGGGGACTGACATACCCCCATGTCTCTTAGGCTTCTGTAGCTGAGCCAATGGGAGTCTCACATGACCTCCTTTCCATATGTACTTTGTAAATATGGATTGGAAATGATTAAGCAGGTATGCTGGAACGGGAACCGGAAGACACCGGAAAAAGTAGATCAGTTTGGGTAACAGGAGCATTTTCACTGCTGCGACCCTACCCGTCCATGAGACCTCCGCGACCCTCCAACCCGCGATCATCTGTTGAAGTTCTGTGAGGAGAGATCCATAATTATCAGATATAATTATTTTGGGGTCATGGGAGAGGACAACCCCCAGGTGTTTCAGGCTATCTCTAGACCACCTGAACGGGTATGCCCCTTTCAGAGTGTCAAATGTAGAGTCAGATAGGCCAAGGGCGTAAGCTTCAGTTTTAGTGTAATTAAGTTTGTAATACGTCAGGTTGGCAAATTGTGATAGAATTTTAAATAGTTCAGGTAGTGAGTCTTCCGGCTCGGTCAAAAAGATCGTTAAATCGTCCGCAAACAGCGCCAGAACTTGCGGAATGTCATGTAACACCAGGGGATGAATAGCAGAGGTCGCCCGAAGTTTGGCGGCCAGGCGCTCCATCATCAGAGCGAATAGAAGTGGGGACAGGGGACACCCCTGTCTCGTACCATTCTTAATCGCAAAGGACCTAGAAACGAAACCTATTCCTCTCACCCTAGCAGATGGGTCCGAGTAAAGAGCCATGACCGCCTTAATAAAAGCGTGAGGGAAGCCGAAGGATCGCAGGACCTCCACCATTTTTCAGCATCGAGTGACAGGGTAACCAGTGGGATCTGGAGAGCAGTAGATTCAAAGAAGATATTCAATAGACGCCGGGTGTTGTCCGAGCCCTGACGTCCCGGAGTGAACCCTACCTGGTCTGGGTGTACCAGAACCGGGAGGATTTTGTTCAATCTGGATGCCAAAATTTTCGCAAATAGTTTCACATCGCCATTGATGAGAGATATTGGGCGATAGCTCTCGCAGAACTCAGGGTTTTTTCCTGGTTTGGGGATGGTTATAATTGATGCCTCCAAAAACTCCAGAGGAAACTTGCCCGTAGTCATTGCTTCCCCGAACGCCCGGGCAAGAAGAGGACCGAGTTGGCCTACAAATTTTTTATAAAACATGGCATCAAACCCGTCAGGCCCTGGAGATTTATGAGGCTTAAGATTCTTTATCGTCGTTGCTATCTCTTCTACCGTAATGGGAGCGGTCAGAGATTCTATCGTGTCCTCAGGGACCTTTGGCAGCTGGAGTTCACGAAGGAACTCTGAAATGGCTGATACTGGTGCGAAACTCGCGGAGGGATCATTGGAGATCTGGTACAGTTCGCTGTAATAGTCAGCAAAAGCTTCCCCAATGTCATTGGGAGAGTAGAATTTTCGATTGTTTCTCGAGATGTATGCTATTTTACTTAGTAGAGTTTTTTGTTGGAGTTTATGGGCCAGGAGCTTGTCCACCCTGTCTCCTTTGTGGTAGTACCTCTGCTTCAGGTAGTAGAGTCCTCTCTGAACCCTTTCCATTTCCCGGATTTCTATCTGTTTTTTAAGAGCCTGAACTTTCCTTACCAAAGAGTCCGATCTGAGGCCCCTGAGCTGAGCCCTGGAGAGAGTGTAGTCATGATACAGGTGAGCCAAGCTGGCTCCTCTGAGCCGTTTGGACTCCGAAGACTTTTGGATGAAGAGTCCGCGGAGGAAGGCCTTAAGCGTCGCCCACAGAGTTAGAGCTGATATGGAGCCAGTGTCATTTGCACAGAGGAACTCCTCAATTTCCTTCTGCCAGAGAGGGATCTGTGGATCCGCAAGAAGATACTCCGGGAGGCGCCAGGAGTATCCACCGCTCCTGGAGGAAGACAAAGTGAAGGACACGACCACTGCATCGTGGTCTGACCATGCGCAAGGCACAATCCTCGCCTCCGCCACTGTGGGTAGCGTCCTCGAATGGCAGAAGACATAATCAAGCCTCGAGAAAGACCGGGACGGGGCTGAGTAGTAAGTATAATCATCCACGTCTGGATGCAAAGCCCTCCAGACATCATGATACGAATATTGAGTTATGGCATTTCTAAAGAGGCTAGAGTAGTGTTCCTCTCCCTGTTGTGGGGGGTTCCCTCTCTGTGACTTTCGATCTCTGGTCGGGTCCCAGACCAGGTTACAATCTCCGCCTATGATAACCTGTCCTTCCCCCAGTCGGTTCACCCTCCCAAGAAGGTGGTTGAGGAATTTGGTTTGGTTGACATTGGGGGAATATAGCGCTACCAAGGTAAGCAGGATATTATCCAGCCGACAAACACAGATTATATATCTGCCCGAGGGGTCTAACTCCAGGTATACAGGTTCATAGGAGACCTGTCTACCAATTAGAATAGTAACTCCCCTGGCCTTTTTGTGAAAGGTTGAGGATAAGCAGATTGGGAAGTCCTTAGGGCGAAACACAGCTGCCCTCGGTCCCATCCAGTGAGTCTCCTGTATGTATACAACATCCAGTCGTTGAGATTTTAAAAATTTGAGGAGAAGGCTCCGTTTGGTAGGGGAGTTAAGACCCCGGACGTTTAGTGTGGCGGGGGGGAAAGAAAGAGAGGTAGTGGGGGGTAGTCAAGATAATAGAGGGAGTAGAAAATGAACGCTGTAGTATGTTAGGTTCTTCGGGCTGGGCAGAGACTGCTTCACTCTGCCAAATAATGGGTACGGAGGATAGAGTTGTTTATCCCTAACCGTACCAGCGAAGTTAGTCCCCGGTTGGGGGGAGGGAAGGTCAGTGAAGGGGGGGGGTCCAAAGGGCTCCCCTCCACCACCGGTGCACAATGTATGAGTGTGTACCTACTTGGTAAAGGAGCTGTGGTCAAGTAGCTTAGAGGGTTAATGTAAGAGGCAAAGGGAACAGAAGAGCATGGGAAGGGTTGAAGTAGAGGGGATTAGGCAGGAGGGAGTAGAGGGTGGTCCCTTACTATATCATTGTTTCTTGTCATGTTGGGCGAGTATCTGATAAGATTGGAGATATAATAGTGATTCCCAATAGCAAGCCTGGAATTGGAAAGTAAACAGAAATTTCAAGGAGAGAGAGCATTGTAGAGGTACCTTTGTAGATGATCAAGGCTTCTGGGTAGGGGTACATTCGCTCCAAACTTACACTGTAACATCATATCAGACTCCAGATATCATCAAAGGAATTAGGGTAGCCCCAAATTCCAAGGGAAATTGACATGCATAGATAAGTTATACAACAAGTGGTGCTCTTAGATCTTAATTAATAAACATATAAAACACAATTAGGTACATGAAAGGCATAGGATATTTGTAGAAGATTCCACAATATAAAAAACATTGTGTACAGTTGCATACATTTCAACATGAAAAAATCCCATATTTGAATATGGTCCCCGGGGAAGGGGTTCACCATAGCCCTTTGGTTGCTTAAGTAATTGTAAGGGATAGCGCAGGTCTTTGTCAGAGAGCAGGACCTAGGGGACAAGGAGGGAGCTGGACTTAGACAAAATGGAAAGGAGCAGACGGAGTAGCGGGAAAGAAAGAACAAGGAAGTAGCTCTGGTGGGAGAAAGACAGGACAAAGGGGAGACCACGGTTAAAGGGAAGGGATCCAGGAGGAGAGGGAAGCAGCAGTGATAGAGTTGCAAGTTAGAAGAACAGGCGGGTAAGAGAAGTAGGAGACCCCTAGAGGGGAAGATTAGAAAGAAGAGAAGGGGGGGGGGCCCATCAGTAGGGGGAAGGGTGAACGATAGCAGCGCCAGATCTCAGGGGTCTAATGTATTTTTTGTAATGATCATATGCTATCCATATGATCTCTGGAGGAGTAATGAGCAACCTGTAATGGTAAGTTAAAAAATGGTGGTAAGTCACTGTGCATGGCAAGAGTGCCGGGGTCTTCAGAAAAGTAGCAAGCAGATGGGCGGGGAAAGGGAGAAGGGCCTTAGGGGAAGGAGAAGGGTGAAGCCAACAGAAAGAAGAAGGTTAGCGGAGAGAGAAGGAGGAGAAAACCAATGGCTAGTTTACGTTTCGGCTAACATTGGCAATATTCAGTGAGGACATAGGAAGGTACCCTACATCCAATACCTGCAAAATGAAGGGCACCATTAAATACCATACACTTCAAGCTGCATTCAATCAATCATCAGCAATTAACAAGGGTTAAATCACAAATACATGACCAAATTTCTGGCAGTGTCAACAAATGAATATTAAATCCAGGTGGCAGGGAGAGCTATGCAGCCAGTATGAGGTTAAGACCTGTCCAGGAGGGCCCAACCCAAAGTCAGGGGCCGATTAGCGTCCAGTTGACATTGGTAGTAGTCAATAAGAGCATAAAGTGTTACCTTAACCTAGGTATCTATCTTATGTAGAGCATCTGTAGCTACAGTAAACAGTGAACTGCGCTCAATCAACAAAAACAATTAACAGAGAGTTCAATCATTAGTACATTACCAGTCCTCTGGGAATGTCCTCGGAGAAGTAACAATCCAGGATCCAGATAGAACTTTTCAACCAGGCCAATGCTGAGGCACAGCCAGCAAGGGTCCATCCCTAAGTCAGGGATATTCAGTACTAACAGTAGAGAAGATTGTATCAACGGACCGGACCCTGCCGAGCCACCTCCAATCTGTCTGGGTTCCAGGCCTGGGCTCCTGGTCTCAGCGGAGGACCCACTCTGTTTGGGCGGGGAGGGTCACCCTCCGCATTTCCAGCGGGTAGATTCCAGACCCTTAGCAGGTCTTGAGCTTGTCGCGGGGTCAGAGCTGTGGCAGCTCTATGGATTCTATCAATTCTCACGTCATGTTCTCCTGAAGGGCCTAGGATAGCTCCAAACAGTGCTTGGGCATACTTTTCTAGCTCCTGAGGGCCTACAGACTCCGGAATTCCCCGTATTCTAATGTTGTTCCGCCTGGAGCGGTCCTCCAGGTCTGCCAGCTTTGCCTCCAAGGAAGATACCTGATCTGCCAAGTTTTGGGTATAGCTGACCCAGTTCGTGTGGTCTACTAGCAGATCTTCTTGTTTCCGCTCTATTATATCAGTTCTCTCATTAACTGTGACAATGTCTTTCCGCAGGTCATCGAAAGATCTCTCAAGCTTATCGAATCTTTTAGCAAAGGATTGAGTTTGCTGGTCTAGTAGGACTTTTATAGAGTCAATGGTGACCGCTTCAGACTGCATGCGAGATGGTGGCGAGCTCCTCACGCTGGCCCTCCCTTCAGACAAAGGAGGAGATATTGATCTATCATCATCCGAGATATCCGGGAGGGGGTCTCGGATGGGCTGGAAATGGTCGCGGACCGTGTGCTTTGAAGTGTGTGGGCCCTTAGACTTCCTTTTAGATTGTTGAGACATAGCGTTGCAGGATCTCTGACTGTAAGTATATTGGGAAAGAGACCCCTTTTTTTTTATCTTGTTTTTTTCCCTCTTCTTCTCTTCCCTTTTTTTTTTCCCCCTTTTTCTCCTTTCTCTTTCCTTTTTTTCCTTCCCTCTTTCTTTTCCTTTTTTCCCTTTTTTCTTTTCTCTTCTTTTCCCCTTTACCCTTCTCCCTTCCTCCCTTTTCCTTTCCCTTTCTCTCTCTTAGTAAAAGGATAGCAGAAGGAGACAGTCAATTAGGGGGGGTTCAGTTGGCACAGCTGTTTCGCACCGGTGGAGAGGGGTGCCGTAATGCCTAGCACCTCATTGCCAGGCCAGAGAGATTAGCTAAAAGAGGGGTAACTTAAGCAGGTTTAGTTGTAGTTATGGATATAATCCTATCCAATTGAGGTATGGTGATGACTAGCTTCCAAAGTCAGCAATCTAATATGAGATGTGTCTCTCCCCAGGGAAAGTGCCACCACTGGGCTCAGGCGGCAAAGGGAACTGGGATATGACCTGCTCTAAAGTGGAGCAGGAAAGGAGGGGAAGAGACACAGTTTTTCAGCCTTTCCCTGTGCAACAGGTAAGTTTAGGAGTTGTAGTGCTAGGAGGAATCAGGGATGGTAAAGCAGTATGCAATAATATTGGTAATCCCTTGTTTCTTTAGGGAGATGAAGGGCACAGTTCCAATCCAGACAGGGCAAAGTCAACACCTCCTAGGCTAGAGTGTAGTGGTTGGTGGCAATTTTAATAGGGGGCCAAAGTGCAAGTATTGTGACCCATTAAACAATAAAACAGAGAGAGTATTTGCAGATGGCCATGTGGCAGGCAGAAGTAATTGACAGGGCACTGGTAGCATAGATGTCCATCAGTATGTTGGTGTCTTTGTATTGTTATAGGAATATTGTAGCCTTGGTGGTCTGATTAATGAGCAGGCGTGCCGGTCTCTTATGCCTCAGGTTAGCACAGGTCGTAGAGGCATGCATGATATGTCAGGCAAATGCGGCACTAATAATGCAGGCACCGGAGCGGAGCCCCGGCCCTCCGGTGCACAGTAATCTGCTAGTGTAGTGCTCCTGTCCCCCTCTATATGAGCTGTGTGGTGAAGTGGTTATGGGGATCGCCTATTGGAGTCTACTGACTTAGCACTCACCAGTGTTCAGCGACCGCTAGCTCCCCTCCACTATGTCGCGGTCCGGTGACGTCAGCGGTCAATGGCGGCCTTTCGCGCCTTTTTGCCGACCGGACCGACGTTCTCCAGGTGCTTGTGGCAGTGATCCCTTGTAGGTAGGTGTCCGGGGGGGTACCTCCAAGTACCCGGTGCTGGGGGACTGTGGTGAAGGACTTGAGGATCGCTTCTTAGGGTCCCTTTAAGGGTGGAAACAGTCCGGTCCTGTAGTATATGAAAATCTGTCAAAAGCAAGGCAGCAAGAGTCCCAAAGTGCAGCAAGTAGCAATAAATCTCCCCAGGCTGGATTTTCAGGAAAAATGAATAAAGAGACGTTATTTTTAGGCAAGTATTACTAGTTTATCTCAGGAGTTCTAGATATACACGTCTGCTCTGTTCACTGGCTAGCTCCCTTCAGACATTGTTTTGAATTTTAACTTTCTCATATTTTTATTGGGGCTACCATTATTATTGCCTCTGTATCATTTTATATTCAGTGTTTTTATATAGATATATTCAATATTTAATTTGTACAAGAGTGGATCCACATCTTATTGTTTTTATTGTCATTTATTACCACTGTTCCCACCGTGGCATGTTTTATTCTTGTGTAAAGTCCTAGATTTACAATATTTCTAAATACACACTCTACACATTGTACAACACCTAGCCCATTTGAGGTGCTCTGAACACATTTATTTTCTTCGCTCTACAAATAACTGATAATAATAATAATTTTATTTTTGAGCCCTTTGAGTGTTGTCTATTGTTTTTGATTTGGCGTTCCAGCTTGCTCAGCAGTTAAGGCGTGCACCACACTATCAGTGTCTGAACTCACTTCCTCTCGCTTTTGCCTATGAGCGTTAGCTGTTCGCTGGAGCTCGAGAGAACCTGGAACGGCGTCTATATAATGAATGTTTTTTATTTCCCTGGTGATTTCCTATTAAAGAATTTTTTGAGACAACGATATTGTATTTCAGAAAACTTACAATGACATTTATAAAACATAAAATAATGTCAGCATAATCATAAACATGTATGTTATGTGTTCAGTTTGTTTCTATAATTATAAATGCATATTAGGGGATGGGTTGTAGGATTAAAGTGATCTTCTGTATATCAGGATGTAGAAATCACACTGTGATACTGAAATAAGACTCATGGGGAGGGGGGGGGGGGTAAGCCTAACTTTATTACTTATCCTGAATTTAAAGGGACATAAAACCCAAATTTGTTCTTTCATGATTTAGATGAACATATAATTTTAAACAACTTTCCAATTTACTTCTATTATCAATATTTCTTCATTCTCTTGGTATTGTTAATTGAAGGAGCAGGAATGCACTACTGGGAGCTAGCTGGACACATCTGTAAGCCAATGATAAGAGGCATATACATGCAGCCTTCAATAAATAGTGATCCCTCATCTACTGTCTACCTAGGTACACTTTTCAACAAATGATACTAAGAGTACAAAGCAAATTAGATGATAGAAGTAAATCGGATAGTTCTATAAAATTGTATGCTCTGTTTGAACCATGGAATAACATTTTAGGGTTTCATGTTCCTTTAACATTTACTGTAGCCCTAACTCTAATCACAGCTCTGATTTTAGTCATTAATTACACATCATGAAGATAATAGTAGGTGACTAATTAATGATCTCCTATCGCATGTGACACACTTTAGTCATTAATTACACAATGCCTCAGTCCCTTGTCATGAAGATAATAGTAGGTAACTAATTAATGATCTCCTATCGCATGTGACACACTTTAGCCATTAGGAAATCATTTATCTATGGAAATACAGTTTTCTAATTTTCTCCAATTATCAATTTTTCTTCATTCTCTTACTACAGTATTTATTTATTTATTTGAAAAGCAGTAATGTAAGCTTAGGTGCTGGCCCATTTTTGGTTCTGCACCTGGGTTGCTCTTGCTTATTGGTGGTTGAATGTACCCACCAATCAGCAAGTAATATCCAGCGTGCTGAACCAAAAATGGGCCGGCTCCTTCGCTTAGATTCCTGCTTTTTAAAATAAAGATAGCAAGAAAACCAAGAAAAATTGATAATAGGGGGCATATGTATCAAGCTCTGAATGGAGCTTGATGCCCCGTGTTTCTGGCGAGCCTGCAGGTTCGCCAGAAACAGCAGTTATGAAGCAGCGGTCACAAAGACCGCTGCTCCATAACCTGTCCACCTGCTCTGAGCAGGCGGACAGACATCGCCGGAAATCAACCCGATCAAGTACAATCTGGTTGATTGACACCCCCTGCTGGCGGCCGATTGGCCGCGAGTCTGCAGGGGGCAGCGTTGCACCAGCAGCTCTTGTTAGCTGCTGGTGCAATGCTGAATATGGCGAGCATATTGCTCGCCGTATTCAGCGAGGTCTGGCGGACCTCATCCGCAGTGTCGGATCAAGTCTGCCAGACCTTGATAAATATGCCCCTAGGAGTAAATTAAAAAGTTGCTTAAATTTCTTCTCTATCTGAATCATGGAAGAAAATAATTTTGGTTTAGTGTCTCTTTAATTGCTGTACTATTTTCCTGCCTTTCATCAAACCTAGCAGCGGCTTGTTAAATACAATGAGGTCTTTGTAAAAAGTGAAAATGAATAAACTATCACATTGTTTGTGTAAGCTCCACTGAGAGTATTGTATGTGTGGAATATTAATGACTGCTGCAGATTTAATATGCAGGACCAAATAATAGAGATAAGATTCATTCTTCTGGGTACAAATTTAGCTTTCCTGAGGATTAATCATTTGCAGCAAATGGGGAATAATTTAGAGTGTTTTTCAAGGTCTCTAAAAAATGAAACTAATAAAATGTAGACTTGTGATTGTTACAAACAATACCTGCATATTTGATTAGTCTTAATAACTAGGGATGGGTGAATGTTTAAATTTCCGAATTCGAATGTAGAACGAATATTCAAATTACAAATCCGAATGTTGATATGAACAAATATTCTTAAAAATTCTATAATCAAATGCTATTTACAGTTTTCGAATGTCACTTTCGAAATCGAATGTTTATAATTAGATCGAATGTCCACATTCGAAATTTCGAATTTAACATTCTATTTAACAAATACTATTCAGAAGTTCAATAGTTCTTGTGGTAGGGAATCTAGTAAATTGATACATAATAGATGCAAATATATCAATTTGAATGTTTCTATTTCGATTGAATATTGCATAATTCGAATATTACATTTAAAGAAAGCATTATAGAAATACTATTACAAACATATAAATTCGACTTTTTCTAAACAAATATTTTCAAATGTAATCGTAAAATTCGAAACCGAGCATTTGAAAATCGAATATTAGAATGTTAAGTCAACATTTGAAATTCGCTTCGAAAGAACGAATGTGTCAAAATTAGTTTCATTTTTCGAATGTTGCGAAACATTCGCACATCCTTATTAATAACCTAGTAAAACTGCTCTATGAACTATTTTACCAAGTCCACATACAGACTAAGCTGTATTTTATTATTTATAGGTAAACGCTGCAAATTAGTTCAGTTGTCTTATTTCCAAAATTACAATTCCATATATAATTAGAGGACTTATAGCAAGCACTGATGATCCCTTATATAGAAACTCCCTCATATACTGTACAAGAAGACGCTAATATTCACACTTAGGGCGATATTACAAGTGGCGCGTTTTTTTTGCGTACGCGAAAACACCACTAGGATTTTCTTTTTTGCACTTTTTAGGGTTGCATTCGTATTACAAGTTCCAAAAAAACGTTTTTTGCTCTAGCGTTAACCGGAATTGTGCGAAAAAACAAATGTAAGTTTTTGCATGCGCGTGCATTTATTCTCCCATAGAGATCAATGGAGAAAAAAAGTGAAAAAAAAACCTTACACCCGAGATCGCACAAATGCCCTTGCCTTTTTGCATTACCCATAGAAGTCAATGGAAAAATTGTTGGAAAAAAACACACATTGCTCAAACAACATAGTATATTTGCATTAGCAAATGTGAAATATTTACAGTAAATACATAGTTAAAATCTTTATTAAATATGAGTATTGCATAAATATGTTTTATCATATTTTCATCTGATTAATGGCACAGGGATATAATTCACTTATATGTATGTTTATATGTGTGTACATATATATTAATGTTTTCATATGTGTGTATATGTCTGTAAATAAATATACATACATTAATATTTATGTACACATATATAGACATATATATATATTGTATATACACACAAACGTTTAACAGTGTATATTTATGTGTCTCATTGTTGCAGCCTTTTTTTTTTCAAACATCCGAGATCTCACATCTTTGACTTCTTACAACTTTTTTTTGAAATATTTTTATTAGACAGTGTTAATATGAGTTTAACTGTACTATGTAATGTATTTATTAGACAATGTTAATATGAGTGTAACTGTACTGTGTAATGTATTTATTAGACAGTGTTAATATGAGTGTAACTGTACTGTGTAATATATTTATTAGACAGTGTTAATATGAGTGTAACTGTACTGTGTAATATATTTATTAGACAGTGTTAATATGAGTGTAACTGTACTGTGTAATGTATTTATTAGACAGTGTTTATATGAGTGTAACTGTACTGTGTAATGTATTTATTAGACAGTGTTAATATGTGTGTAACTGTACTGTGTAATGTATTTATTAGATAGTGTTAATATGAGTGTAACTGTACTGTGTAATGTATTTATTAGACAGTGTTAATATGAGTGTAACTATACTGTGTAATGTATTTATTAGACAGTGTTAATATGAGTGTAACTGTACTGTGTAATGTATTTATTAGACAGTGTTAATATGAGTGTAACTATACTGTGTAATGTATTTATTAGACAGTGTTAATATGAGTGTAACTGTACTGTGTAATGTATTTATTAGACAGTGTTAATATGAGTGTAACTGTACTGTGTAATGTATATTTATTAGACAGTGTTAATATGAGTGTAACTGTACTGTGTAATGTATTTATTAGACAGTGTTAATATGAGTGTAACTGTACTGTGTAATGTATTTATTAGATAGTGTTAATATGAGTGTAACTGTACTGTGTAATGTATTTATTAGACAGTGTTAATATGAGTGTAACTGTACTGTGTAATGTATTTATTAGAGAGTGTTAATATGAGTGTAACTGTATTGTGTAATGTATTTATTAGACAGTGTTAATATGAGTGTAACTGTACTGTGTAATGTATTTATTAGACAGTGTTAATATGAGTGTAACTGTACTGTGTAATGTATTTATTAGACAGTGTTAATATGAGTGTAACTGTACTGTGTAATGTATATTTATTAGACAGTGTTAATATGAGTGTAACTGTACTGTGTAATGTATTTATTAGACAGTGTTAATATGAGTGTAACTGTACTGTGTTATGTATTTATTAGACAGTGTTAATATGAGTGTAACTGTACTGTGTAATGTATTTATTAGACAGTGTTAATATGAGTGTAACTGTACTGTGTAATGTATTTATTAGACAGTGTTAATATGAGTGTAACTGTACTGTGTAATGTATATTTATTAGACAGTGTTAATATGAGTGTAACTGTATTTTGTAATGTATTTATTAGACAGTGTTAATATGAGTGTAACTGTACTGTGTAATGTATATTGATTAGACAGTGTTAATATGAGTGTAACTGTACTATGTAATGTATTTATTAGACAGTGTTAATATGAGTGTAACTGTACTGTGTAATGTATTTATTAGACAGTGTTAATATAAGTGTAACTGTACTGTGTAATGTATTTATTAGACAGTGTTAATATGAGTGTAACTGTACTGTGTAATGTATTTATTAGACAGTGTTAATATGAGTGTAACTGTACTGTGTTATGTATTTATTAGATAGTGTTATTATGTGTGTAACTGTACTGTGTAATGTATTTATTAGATAGTGTTATTATGAGTGTAACTGTACTGTGTAATGT
This sequence comes from Bombina bombina, assembly GCF_027579735.1. NCBI lineage: Eukaryota > Metazoa > Chordata > Amphibia > Anura > Bombinatoridae > Bombina > Bombina bombina. Next base: position 17,439,906 of record NC_069509.1, on the reverse strand, counting down.
ATTTATTAGACAGTGTTAATATGAGTGTAACTGTACTGTGTAATGTATTTATTAGACAGTGTTAATATGAGTGTAACTGTACTGTGTAATGTATTTATTAGACAGTGTTAATATGAGTGTAACTGTACTGTGTAATGTATTTATTAAGCAGTGTTAATATGAGTGTAACTGTACTGTGTAATATATTTATTAGACAGTGTTAATATGAGTGTAACTGTACTGTGTAATGTATTTATTAAGCAGTGTTAATATGAGTGTAACTGTAATGTGTTATGTATTTATTAGATAGTGTTATTATGTGTGTAACGGTACTGTGTAATGTATTTATTAGATAGTGTTATTATGAGTGTAACTGTACTGTGTAATGTATTTATTAGACAGTGTTAATATGAGTATAACTGTACTGTGTAATGTATTTATTAGACAGTGTTAATATGAGTGTAACTGTACTGTGTAATGTATTTATTAGACAGTGTTAATATAAGTGTAACTGTACTGTGTAATGTATTTATTAGACAGTGTTAATATGAGTGTAACTGTACTGTGTAATGTATTTATTAGATAGTGTTAATATGAGTGTAACTGTACTGTGTAATGTATTTATTAGACAGTGTTAATATGAGTATAACTGTACTGTGTAATGTATTTATTAGACAGTGTTAATATGAGTGTAACTGTACTGTGTAATGTATTTATTAGACAGTGTTAATATAAGTGTAACTGTACTGTGTAATGTATTTATTAGACAGTGTTAATATGAGTGTAACTGTACTGTGTAATGTATTTATTAGACAGTGTTAATATAAGTGTAACTGTACTGTGTAATGTATTTATTAGACAGTGTTAATATGAGTGTAACTGTACTGTGTAATGTATTTATTAGACAGTGTTAATATGAGTGTAACTGTACTGTGTAATGTATATTTATTAGACAGTGTTAATATGTGTGTAACTGTACTGTGTAATATATTTATTAGACAGTGTTAATATAAGTGTAACTGTACTGTGTAATGTATTTATTAGACAGTGTTAATATGAGTGTAACTATACTGTGTAATGTATTTATTAGACAGTGTTAATATGAGTGTAACTGTACTGTGTAATATATTTATTAGACAGTGTTAATATAAGTGTAACTGTACTGTGTAATGTATTTATTAGACAGTGTTAATATGAGTGTAACTATACTGTGTAATGTATTTATTAGACAGTGTTAATATGAGTGTAACTGTACTGTGTAATGTATTTATTAGACAGTGTAACTGTACTGTGTAATGTATTTATTAGACAGTGTTAATATGAGTGTAACTGTACTTTGTAATGTATTTTTGAAGTGTTTTGTGCAACTTTTTAGTTTCTGAAAACAGTTAACCACAGCTCTGAAATTGCGGTAAAATTTGAAGTGTAAAGGGCGATAGCACTTAACTTGTAATATCAGCTAAATGAAAATGTCTCTCAATAACACCATTTGCACCTCACCTCTCTAGCTCTTAATCATTTACATAAATGTTCACTTTTCATTCATCTTTGAGGGGATTTTTCTCAAAGCGGTTTTCATTTCTGTGTTTCTCAGGCTATAAATCAGAGGGTTAATTGCTGGAATAACAATGCAGTAGAAGAGAGATATCAACCTATCTTTGCTAGTAGAGGGATGTGTCCCCAAACGTAGATATTCCAACATTGCTGTGCCGTAGAACAGGAACACAGACATCAAGTGAGAGGCACATGTAGAGAAGGCTTTATGGCGACCATCTGCAGAGCTTATGAGGAGTATGCAGGACAGGATTTTCATATAGGAGCAAATAATGAGTAAGAAAGGTATCACAGCTCCTAGCGTACAAGCAATAAATACTGATAGTTCATTGATTAATGTGTCCACACAGGCCAGCTTGAGCAGAGGGGGGATATCACAAAAGAAATGAGCAATTTGATTAGAACCACAGAAGGGCAGGATAAAGATGAAGGTGGTTTGTCCTGAAGATACTAATAATCCAATCATCCAGGAGCCCATGGTAAGCTGGTAACATAGAGTTGGACTCACTAGAGTTGTATATCTCAGTGGGTAGCAAATGGCTACATATCTATCAAAGGCCATTACAAGAAGAAAAACACATTCACTTACAGCAATGGTGAAAAAGATGTACATCTGGACAGCACAACCCATAAAGGAGATAGATCTTTCCCTTGATAAGAAGTCCACCAACACTTTTGGGACTGTGACGCTGGTGAAGCAAAGTTCCATAAATGATAAATTCCTCAGAAAAAAATACATTGGGGTGTGAAGCTGAGAGTCCATTGAAACCACAAAGATGATAAGGCCATTGCCTAGTAAAGTAAAAACATAGGCTGAAAGGAGGAACATGAAGATTGTAGCTTGGAGCAAAACAGGCAAATCAGAGAAACCAAGGAGAATAAATGTTGTCACATTGGTGGCATTGTCTCCTTCCATTACACATTATAAAAAATAACCCTTAATTAACTTTTCTTAAAGGTTCCCGGGGAAGTGAAGGCCGATGCCAATTGCAGTTTATTTATGGTTGGTTAGAAGAATGCTAATTATTGTCTCCATAATTTACTTGTGCATTATTTATAAAAAAATAAATAGATAAATGAAAACATTAACAGATGGAACTCAGTCCGACTTCTCTTCCTGTAATATGAACACAATAAGCATAAATTTAACATCTAAATTGTTTTTAATGTTTAGTAAATAAATAATTTTAATTAATCTAAATTTGAAACAAGCTTTGATATGCAAATATATAAAATAAATAAATAATGTAGAAGGTTTAACTCAAATACAACAAATAGTACAAAAGTTACAAAAATGGGAAAATTCCCAGCTTAAACTTTATTTACCCCCTTATTTTGTGATATAAAATAATAACTTTCAATAGCAGAATTAAATTAAATAGAAACTTTGCTACAAATGTAAAAACAAATATTCATTTCCAAACAACAGCATTTTTGTTCTTCTTAATAATAAATGTTTATAAATCTTCTTTTTTATATATATGTAGCCTCCCTTTTATATATGTATCCTCTGTAAGTGTTGTATCAGATTGTATTTATTTAGTTTTAGTTTCCAAATGTATTAATAAATTCAGCAGTGCAGGTAACATAATAAGGAACAAAGAGGTTACATAACAAATGATGGAAATCGTAAGAAATCATTTTCTGCTGATACACTGTTATAATAAAGAAAAGTAAAATCCTATTTATTTATATTTTCAATATTTCTATACTAAAATGTAATAACAATGTAAATACATATGACCTGATTCAACCTCTAGCCTGTGATATTTAATTAATCTCTAAGGTCTTCTATCCAATGCGCTATTTAGCAACTAAGCAGTTTCCCTTCCAATTTTCCCCCTCTTTTGCTCTCTCTCCCCTCTTTTGCTTGCACTCTCTCTCTCTTCCCCCCTCTTCTGCTCTCTCCCCCTCTTTTGCTCTCTCTCTCTCGCCCTCTTTTGCTCTTTCCCCTTATTTTGCTCTCTCTCTCCCCTATTTTGCTCTCTCTCCCCCCTCTTTTGCACTCTCTCTCTCTCCCCCTCTCTTTTGCACTCTATCCCCCTCTCTTTTGCACTCTCTCCCCCTCTCTTTTGCGCTCTCTCCCCCTCTATTTTGCTCTCTCTCCCCCTTCTTTTTTGCAATCTCTCCCCCTCTCTTTTGCGCTCTCTCTCCCTCTTTTGCACTCTCTCTCTCTTTCTCTTTTGTGCTTTCTCTCCCCCTTCTCTTTTGAGCTCTCTCTCCCCGTCTTTTGAGCTCTCTATCTCCCTCTCTTTTGCGCTCTCTCTCCCCCTCTTTTGTGCTCTCTCTCCCCCTCTTTTCTGCTCTCTCTCTCCCCCTCTTTTGCTCTCTCCCCCTCTTTTGCTCTCTTTTCTCTCTTTTGCTCTCCCCCCCTCTTCTCTTTTGCTCTCTCTCTCCCCCTCTCTTTTGCTCCCTCTCTCCCCCTCTCTTTTGCTTTCTCCCCCCTCTTTTGCTCTCTCTCCCCCCTCTTTTACTCTCTCTCTCCCCCCACTCTTTTGCTCTCTCTCTCCCTCTTTTGAGCTCTCTCCCTCTTTTGTGCTCTCTCTCTCCCTCTTTTGCGCTTCTCTCTCCCCCTTCTCTTTTGCGCTCTCTCTCCCCCCTCTCTTTTGAGCTCTCTCTCTCCCCCCTCTCTTTTGAGCTCTCTCTTCCCCCCTCTCTTTTGAGCTCTCTCTCTCTCTCTTTTGCACTCTCTCCCCCTCTCTTTTGAGCTCTCTTTCCCCCTCTTTTGTGCTCTCTCCCCCTCTTTTGCTCTCTCTCTCTCCCCCTCTCTTTTTCTCTCTCTCTCCCCCTCTCTTTTGCTCTCTCTCCCTCTTTTGTGCTCTCTCTCTCTTTCCCCCTCCTTTGCTCGCTTTCTATCTTTCCCTCCTCTCTTTTGGTCTCTCCCACCTCTTTTGGTTTCTCCTATCGGCCACGCCCTTCACACGCGCTCCCGCAAGGTCATGCCTCCTCGCACACACCCGGCCACGCCCCCCACCAGGCAGCTTCCACAGTGCGCACTCCTCTGCTGTTCAAGGCTAGTTATGTTTGTCCTCTGCAGTCTCTACTGTGCATGACTGCATTTGACAAACATACCTGGCCTTTTATTATATAGGATTGTCGAGTGGACATGGTTCACTATAGTGACTATAGTGACATCGCTAAATGCCAGCAGCATACACTGTCAGTATTTATCATTGCACAAGCATTTCTAGTGAAATGCTTGTGCAATACTGCCCCCTGCTCACTGGCAGTCAACCAGCTGCTAGCAAGGGCTGTCAATCATCCGATTGTATTGGATCAGGATGAATTCAATCCGCCACCTTTTACGACCGCTGCTAATATTAACTTATGAAGTCAGACCGTCACATCTGAATGGGAATTTAGTCTTGATAAATAAATCCAGCTACAATTCAGAGTGACTGGGAAGGTCTGACCACACAACCATATGGCTAGATTACGAGTTTTGCGTTATGAGTGAAAAAGCTTCATAACACTGTTTTTTCACTACCGCTGGTATTACAAGTTTTGCAGGTATATCTGTACCGCACACTTTTTGGCCGTCACGCAACCTAACTACCGCAGCTTTCTAAAAGTCCTATTTCAATGGGACTTCCATAGCGCCGGTATTATGAGTTTTGCCTGGGAGGCCAAAAAGTGAGCGGTACAGGCTACAGTCAGTAGTTATGGGTTTTATGCTACAAAGCTGTAACATAAAAATAAAAAAAAACCTAGCCTAAGCTAAACTGCCAATAGCCCGTAAAAGGGCCTTTTGCGGGGCATTGCCCCCAAAAATCAGCTCTTTTACCTGTAAAAAAAATACAAACAACCCCCCAACAGTAAAACCTACCACCCCCACAAACAAACCCCCCAAATAAAATCCTATCTAAAAAAAAACTAAGCTCCCCATTGCCCTGAAAAGGGCATTTGGATGGACATTGCCCTTAAAAGGGCATTTAGCTCTTTTTCAGCCCAAATCCTTATCTAAAAATAAAACCCACCCAATCAACCCTTAAAAAAAAACAACACTAACCCCCAAAGATCCACTTACAGTTTTTGAAGACCGACCATCCATCCTCAACGAAGCTGGGAGAAGTCTTCATTCAAGCGGCAAGAAGTCCTCAACGAAGCCGGGAGAAGATGTGGTCCTCCAGACAGGCAGAAGTCTTTATCCAAACGGCATCTTCTATCTTCATCCTTCCGATGCGGAGCGGCTCCATCTTCAAGACATCCGGTGCGGAGCATCCTCTTCTTTTGACGGCTACTGTAGAATGAAGGTTCCTTTAAGGGACGTCATCCAAGATGGCATCCCTTGAATTCTGATTGGCTGATAAAATTCTATCAGCCAATTGGAATTAAAGTTGAAAAAATCCTATTGGCTGATGCAATCAGCCAATAGGATTGAGCTTCAATCCTATTGGCTGACCCAATCAGCCAATAGGATTGAGTTTCCAGTCTATTGGCTGATTGGATCAGCCAATAGGATTGAAGCTCAATCCTATTGGGTGATTGCATCAGCCAATAGGATTTTTTCAACTTTAATTCTGATTGACTGATAGAATTCTATAAGCCAATCGGAATTCAAGGGATGCCATCTTGGATGACATCCCTTAAAGGAACCTTCATTCTACAGTAGCTGTTGAAAGAAGAGGATGCTCCGCGCCGGATGTCTTGAAGATGGAGCCGCTCCGCATTGTAAGGATGAAGATAGAAGATGCCGTCTGGATAAAAACTTCTGCCTGTCTGGAGGACCACTTCTTGCCACTTAGATGAAGAATTCTCCAGGCTTCGTTGAGGACTTCTGCCCGCTTGGATGAAGACTTCTCCTGGCTTCATTGAGGATGGATGTCCGGTCTTCAAAAACTGTAATTGGATCTTCGGGGGTAGTGTTAGTTTTTTTTAAGGGTTTACTTGGTGGGTTTTATTTTTAGATTAGGGTTTGAAAAAGAGTTAAATGCCCTTTTAAGTGCAATGCCCATCCCAAAGCCCTTTTCAGGGCAATGGAGAGCTTAGGTTTTTTTAGATAGGATTTTATTTGGGGGGTTTGGTTGTGTGGGTGGTGGGTTTTACTGTTGGGAGTTGTTTGTATTTTTTTTACAGGTAAAAGAGCTGCTCTCTTTGGGGCAATGCCCCGCAAAAGGCCCTTTTAAGGCAGTTTAGTTTAGGCTAGGATTTTTTTTATTTTGGGAGGGGCTTTTTTATTTTGATAGGGTATTAGATTAGGTGCAATTAGTTGAAATATTTGATAATTTCTTTTTTATTTTGTGTAATTTAATGTTTATTATTTTTTGTAATTTAGTTAATTGTATTTAATTAATGTAATTGATTTAATTGTAATATAAGGTTAGGTGTTAGTGTAAGACAGGTTAGGTTTTATTTCACAGGTAAATTTGTATTTATTTTAACTAGGTAGTTAGTAAATATTTAATAACTATTTACTAACTAGTCTACCTAGTTAAAATAAATACAAACTTAGCTGTGAAATAAAAATAAAACCTAAGATAGCTACAATGTAACTATTATTATAGGTAAGTATTTCGTTTTAAATAGGAATTATTTAGGTATTAATAGTAATTTTTATTTAGATTAATTTTCATTATGTTAAAGTTAGTGGTGTTAGGGTTAGGGTTACGTTAGGGTTAGATTTAGGGTTAGGTTTAGGGGTTAATAACTTTAGTATAGTGACGGAGACATTGGGGTGGCAGATTAGGGGTTAATAAGTTTAGGTAGGTGGAGGCAATGTTGGGGGCGGCAGATTAGGGGTTAATAACGGTAATTTAGGTGGCGACGACATTGGGGGCGCAGATTAGGGGTTAATAAGTGTAGGTAGGTGGCGGTGATGTCGAGGGCAGCAGATTAGGGGTTAATAAGTGTAATGTAGGTGGCAGCGATGTCGGGGGCGCCAGATTAGGGGTGTTTAGACTCAGGGTTTATGTTAGGGCGTTAGATGTAAACATAAATGTTCTTTCCCCATAGGAATCAATGGGGCTGCGATACGGAGCTTTACGTTCCTTTGTTGCAGGTGTTAGGCTTTTTTTAGCCGGCTCTCCCCACTGATGTCTATGGGGAAATCTTGCACGAGCACGTAAAACCAGCTCAAAGCAGCGCTGGTATTTGAGTGCAGTATGGAGCTCAATTTTGCTCAACGCTGACATATTGCCTGCTAACGCCGTTTTTTTTAAAACCTGTTATAGCAGCGCTATAGGGAGGTGAGCGGTGGAAATAACTTGCAAGTTAGTACCAAACCGCTCATAACACAAAACTCATAATCTAGCCAATAGTCTTTAAAAATCAATCTAAATGTAAAGTTATAACTACCTGAACATCATCGCAATTGATAAGGCAAATAAGTAATACAAATCCCAGATGTGCAACTAAAGTTGCTGCTTGTATGAGTAGGGGTACCGCTTGGGACCAGCAGTGCACTGTGAGTCCAAAGTGGCACTTCTACTGTGTGTTTAACCAATTTGCTAAGGTTAAGCACACAGTAGAGCAGGGTCAATAGTTGCAAAATGAAATGCTCTAATGGAGAAGAGCGTGTCATTTTTTAACTATTATTTTCCCTTTATTGCTACAAAATAAGAGCGGATTCAAAGTAAAATATCCACAATTTATTCACGCTTAAAAACACAAAAATGCACATACTTGATGCTACTAAATACTGGGCTCAACAACATAAGTGTCCCAAAGTTGCTTCATGTGACCGGGTACTCCTTGTGCCTCCCTCTTCTGTCTCTTTACTCACTGTCCAAGAATCTGTGACATGTGCAGCATATGCGGCCAGGCCACCTTACAGGGTATATGGGTAACAGCTTGAAGTGATAGATCCTGTCTACGCATTTTGTCTGACCTCCTGCAGACATTGTCAAGACGTTTCCAGACAGCTGATCCTGAAACGTCTTGACAAAGTCTGCGTGAGGTCAGACAAAACGTGTCTTAGACATTGAGACTCTTTTTTTTTTTTTATAACTTTTATTGAAAAATTTTCATACAGTTACAAATGGGTAGAGGGAACAGACTTTACATAATATCTTGAAATGAGAGATGAGAATCGTTATAATAGTGCAATAGTCCAAACCATACAGTCTCTATCGATAGAGAGCAGTTGATATAATATTGTCCATTAGAGGTTTGTTCCTCTACATGAGGCATACAATAGATGTAGATGAAAATATATTCTATGAAGTAGCATCAACTATGCTTTTTATAAAATAAACATAACAACAGAACAATAAAATAGCATAAAAACAGTTGTAACTTATAATCAGTAGGTCATCCTCTGCGTAGAGTTATAATATATGGCATAATTGTAATTTAGACTAAAAGAGCCTGTTGTGTGTAATGGGGTCTGGGTTGACATATGTCTGGGGATGTCTTGCTTGGCACTATTTATAAGGATTAATAGGGCATGGTTATAATTTTTGGGTAATTTGGGGATAGGTTTATGTAGTAATAGGTTGGTAGGATCAAGTTGTATATTTGTTGAGATTAATTTGTCTATTTCTTCTAAAACAGAGGACCAAAAGTTAGAGATAACTGGGCAGGACCACCATGGATAAGGGTACCTCTTTCCCCACATCCCCTCCAGCATCTGTCTGAGGCATCTGGATAAATTGCTTTAAGTCTATTGGGGGGTCAGGCACCATCTTGATAAGATTTTATAATTAGTTTCTAAAATTGATGCAGATATACAGGGAGTGCAGAATTATTAGGCAAGTTGTATTTTTGAGGATTAATTTTATTATTGAACAACAACCATGTTCTCAATGAACCCAAAAAACTCATTAATATCAAAGCTGAATAGTTTTGGAAGTAGTTTTTAGTTTGTTTTTAGTTATAGCTATTTTAGGGGGATATCTGTGTGTGCAGGTGACTATTACTGTGCATAATTATTAGGCAACTTAACAAAAAACAAATATATACCCATTTCAATTATTTATTTTTACCAGTGACACCAATATAACATCTCAACATTCACAAATATACATTTCTGACATTTAAAAACAAAACAAAAACAAATCAGTGACCAATATAGCCACCTTTCTTTGCAAGGACACTCAAAAGCCTGCCATCCATGGATTCTGTCAGTGTTTTGATCTGTTCACCATCAACATTGCGTGCAGCAGCAACCACAGCCTCCCAGACACTGTTCAGAGAGGTGTACTGTTTTCCCTCCTTGTAAATCTCACATTTGATGATGGACCACAGGTTCTCAATGGGGTTCAGATCAGGTGAACAAGGAGGCCATGTCATTAGATTTTCTTCTTTTATACCCTTTCTTGCCAGCCACGCTGTGGAGTACTTGGACGCGTGTGATGGAGCATTGTCCTGCATGAAAATCATGTTTTTCTTGAAGGATGCAGACTTCTTCCTGTACCACTGCTTGAAGAAGGTGTCTTCCAGAAACTGGCAGTAGGACTGGGAGTTGAGCTTGACTCCATCCTCAACCCGAAAAGGCCCCACAAGCTCATCTTTGATGATACCAGCCCAAACCAGTACTCCACCTCCACCTTGCTGGCATCTGAGTCAGACTGGAGCTCTCTGCCCTTTACCAATCCAGCCACGGGCCCATCCATCTGGCCCATCAAGACTCACTCTCATTTGATCAGTCCATAAAACCTTAGAAAAATCAGTCTTGAGATATTTCTTGGCCCAGTCTTGACGTTTCAGCTTGTGTGTCTTGTTCAGTGGTGGTTGTCTTTCAGCCTTTCTTACCTTGGCCATGTCTCTGAGTATTGCACACCTTGTGCTTTTGGGCACTCCAGTGATGTTGCAGCTCTGAAATATGGCCAAACTGGTGGCAAGTGGCATCTTGGCAGCTGCACGCTTGACTTTTCTCAGTTCATGGGCAGTTATTTTGCGCCTTGGTTTTTCCACACGCTTCTTGCAACCCTGTTGACTATTTTGAATGAAACGCTTGATTGTTCGATGATCACGCTTCAGAAGCTTTGCAATTTTAAGAGTGCTGCATCCCTCTGCAAGATATCTCACTATTTTTGACTTTTCTGAGCCTGTCAAGTCCTTCTTTTGACCCATTTTGCCAAAGGAAAGGAAGTTGCCTAATAATTATGCACACCTGATATAGGGTGTTGATGTCATTAGACCACACCCCTTCTCATTACAGAGATGCACATCACCTAATATGCTTAATTGGTAGTAGGCTTTCGAGCCTATACAGCTTGGAGTAAGACAACATGCATAAAGAGGATGATGTGGTCAAAATACTCATTTGCCTAATAATTCTGCACTCCCTGTAGAGGCTTTTGCGGATCGTAGGAAAATGGTATACCATTCCTTTTTAGATGGGGGGGGGGATAGGAGGTCACGTGACCAAACATTGGTGTAGTTAGGTAACGATGAAGGATGTGGTGTGTTGAGAAGACTATGGGGGGTAGTTATCAAGCCGTCAACCTCAAATACGCTGGAATTCCGCAACGTATTTGTGGCGAGGCTGATTCGCCTTAGTTATCAAAGGCTAGAGACCGGCAAAAGTAGAATTTTGTGACGTAAACTTCGATCCGCCGGACTCAGTCCGACACAGATCGATTCTTACGTCACTCCAGATGTTCCGCACACAAGTGCGGCACAATCTGACTACTTTTGCTAGTTATCAAAAAACTAGCAGGTACGCTCGGCACTTTTCCGTCCCAGCGTACCTGGTTTTCAATCCGCCACCCTGGAGGCGGCGGATCCCATAGGAATCAATGGGAGTCTGACCATAGCGAAAGTACAAGTTCGCTGCTGCCAGACATCCCATTGATTCCTATGGGAGATGTCTACACCTAACACCCTAACATGTACCCCGAGTCTAAACACCTCTAATCTGTCCCCCCCTACACTGCCGCAACTAAATAAAATGATTAACCCCTAAACCGCCGCTCACGGAGCCCACTGCAAGCTACTCTATACATATTAACCCCTAAACCGCCGCTCCCGGAGCCCACCGCCACATACATGATACCTAGTAACCCCTTATCCTGCCCCCCCTATACCGCCGCCCTCTATAATAAAGTTATTAACCCCTATCCTGCCAATCCCCACATCGCCGCAAATAAATAAATAGTTTAACCCCTAAACCGCCGCTCCCTGACCCTGCCGCAACCTATATTAAATTTATTAACCCCTAATCTGCCCCCCCTACACCATCGCCACCTATAATACATTTATTAACCCCTATCCTGCCCCCCACTACACCGCCGCCACTGTAATAAAATTATTAACCCCTAAACCTAAGTCTAACACCCCCCTAACTTAAATATTAATTAAATAAATCTAAATCATATTTCAATTATGAACTAAATTAATCCTATTTAAAACTAAATACTTACCTTTAAAATAAACCCTAATATAGCTACAATATAAATAATAATTATATTGTAGCTATGTTAGGATTTATTTTTATTTTACAGGTAACTTTCAATTTATTTTAACTAGGTACAATAGCTATTAAATAGTTATTAGATATTTAATAGCTTACCTAGCTAAAATAAAGAGAAATTTACCTGTAAACTAAAAACTAACCTAAGTTACAATTACACCTAACACTACACTACAATTAAATAAATTAAGACCTAGATTTGGAGTTTGGCGGTAGCCGTGAAAACCAGCGTTAGAGGCTCCTAACGCTGTTTTTAGGCTATCGCCGGTATTTGGAGTCACTCAAAATAGGGTCTAACGCTCACTTTTCAGCCGCGACTTTTACATACCGCAGATCCCTTTACGTAAATTGCGTATCCTATCTTTTCAATGGGATTTTTCTAACTCCGGTATTTAGAGTCGTTTCTGAAGTGAGCGTTAGACATCTAATGACAAAACTCCAGCCGCAGGAAAAAAGTCAGTAGTTAAGAGCTTTCTGGCTAACGCCGGTTTATAAAGCTCTTAACTACTGTGCTCTAAAGTACACTAACACCCATAAACTACCTATGTACCCCTAAACCGAGGTCCCCCCACATCGCCGACACTCGAAAAAATTGTTTTAACCCCTAATCTGCCGACCGCCACCTACGTTATACTTATGTACCCCTAATCTGCTGCCCCTAACACCGCCGACCCCTATATTATATTTATTAACCCCTAATCTGTCCCCCTCAACGTCGCCTCCACCTGCCTACACTTATTAACCCCTAATTTGCCGACCGCAAAGCGCCGCCACCTACGTTATACTTATGTACCCCTAATCTGCTGCCCCTAACACCGCCGACCCCTATATTATATTTATTAACCCCTAATCTGCCCCCTCAACGTCGCCTCCACCTGCCTACACTTATTAACCCCTAATCTGCCGACCGCAAAGCGCCGCCACCTACGTTATCCTTATGTACCCCTAATCTGCTGCCCCTAACACCGCCGACCCCTATATTATATTTATTAACCCCTAATCTGCCCCCCTCAACGTCGCCTCCACCTGCCTACACTTATTAACCCCTAATCTGCCGAGCGGACCTGAGCGCTACTATAATAAAGTTATTAACCCCTAATCCGCCTCACTAACCCTATCATAAATAGTATTAACCCCTAATCTGCCCTCCCTAACATCGCCGACACCTAACTTCAATTATTAACCCCTAATCTGCCGACCGAATCTCGCCGCTATTCTAATAAATGTATTAACCCCTAAAGCTAAGTCTAACCCTAATACTAACACCCCCCTAAGTTAAATATAATTTAAATCTAACGAAATTAATTAACTCTTATTAAATAAATTATTCCTATTTAAAGCTAAATACTTACCTGTAAAATAAATCCTAATATAGCTACAATATAAATTATAATTATATTATAGCTATTTTAGGATTTATATTTATTTTACAGGTAACTTTGTATTTATTTTAACCAGGTACAATAGCTATTAAATAGTTAAGAACTATTTAATAGCTAAAATAGTTAAAATAATTACAAATTTACCTGTAAAAGAAATCCTAACCTAAGTTACAAATAAACCTAACACTAGACTATCAATAAATTAATTAAATAAACTACCTACAATTACCTACAATTAACCTAACACTACACTATCAATAAATTAATTAAATACAATTGCTACAAATAAATACAATTAAATAAACTTGCTAAAGTACAAAAAATAAAAAAGAACTAAGTTACAAAAAAAAAAAATATTTACAAACATAAGAAAAATATTACAACAATTTTAAACTAATTACACCTACTCTAAGCCCCCTAATAAAATAACAAAGCCCCCCAAAATAAAAAAATGCCCTACCCTATTCTAAATTACTAAAGTTCAAAGCTCTTTTACCTTACCAGCCCTGAACAGGGCCCTTTGCGGGGCATGCCCCAAGAAATACAGCTCTTTTGCCTGTAAAAAAAAACATACAATATCCAAGCCCCCCAACATTACAACCCACCACCCACATACCCCTAATCTAACCCAAACCCCCCTTAAATAAACCTAACACTAAGCCCCTGAAGATCATCCTACCTTGTCTTCACCATACCAGGTTCACCGATCGGTCCAGAAGAGCTCCTCCGATGTCCTGATCCAAGCCCAAGCGGGGGGCTGAAGAGGTCCATGATCCAGCTGAAGTCTTCATCCAAGTGGGGCAGAAGAGTTTTTCCATCCGATTGAAGTCTTCATCCAAGCGGCATCCATCCGGAGCGAAGCGGCAGCATCCTGAAGACCTCCACCGCGGAACATCCATCCTGGCCGACGACTGAACGACGAATGACGGTTCCTTTAAATGACGTCATCCAAGATGGCGTCCCTCGAATTCCGATTGGCTGATAGGATTCTATCAGCCAATCGGAATTAAGGTAGGAATATTCTGATTGGCTGATGGAATCAGCCAATCAGAATCAAGTTCAATCCGATTGGCTGATCCGATCAGCCAATCAGATTGAGCTCGCATTCTATTGGCTGTTCCGATCAGCCAATAGAATGCAAGCTCAATCTGATTGGCTGATTGGATCAGCCAATCGGATTGAACTTGATTCTGATTGGCTGATTCCATCAGCCAATCAGAATATTCCTACCTTAATTCCGATTGGCTGATAGAATCCTATCAGCCAATCGGAATTTGAGGGACGCCATCTTGGATGACGTCATTTAAAGGAACTGTCATTCGTCGTTCAGTCGTCGGCCAGGATGGATGTTCCGCGGTGGAGGTCTTCAGGATGCTGCCGCTTCGCTCCGGATGGATGCCGCTTGGATGAAGACTTCAATCGGATGGAAGAACTCTTCTGCCCCGCTTGGATGAAGACTTCAGCCGGATCATGGACCTCTTCAGCCCCCCGCTTGGGCTTGGATCAGGACATCGGAGGAGCTCTTCTGGACCGATCGGTGAACCTGGTATGGTGAAGACAAGGTAGGATGATCTTCAGGGGCTTAGTGTTAGGTTTATTTAAGGGGGGTTTGGGTTAGATTAGGGGTATGTGGGTGGTGGGTTGTAATGTTGGGGGGCTTGGATATTGTATGTTTTTTTTTACAGGCAAAAGAGCTGTATTTCTTGGGGCATGCCCCGCAAAGGGCCCTGTTCAGGGCTGGTAAGGTAAAAGAGCTTTGAACTTTAGTAATTTAGTATAGGGTAGGGCATTTTTTTATTTTGGGGGGCTTTGTTATTTTATTAGGGGGCTTAGAGTAGGTGTAATTAGTTTAAAATTGTTGTAATATTTTTCTTATGTTTGTAAATATTTTTTTTTTTGTAACTTAGTTCTTTTTTATTTTTTGTACTTTAGCAAGTTTATTTAATTGTATTTATTTGTAGCAATTGTATTTAATTAATTTATTGATAGTGTAGTGTTAGGTTAATTGTAGGTAATTGTAGGTAGTTTATTTAATTAATTTATTGATAGTCTAGTGTTAGGTTTATTTGTAACTTAGGTTAGGATTTCTTTTACAGGTAAATTTGTAATTATTTTAACTTTTTTAGCTATTAAATAGTTCTTAACTATTTAATAGCTATTGTACCTGGTTAAAATAAATACAAAGTTACCTGTAAAATAAATATAAATCCTAAAATAGCTATAATATAATTATAATTTATATTGTAGCTATATTAGGATTTATTTTACAGGTAAGTATTTAGCTTTAAATAGGAATAATTTATTTAATAAGAGTTAATTAATTTCGTTAGATTTAAATTATATTTAACTTAGGGGGGTGTTAGTATTAGGGTTAGACTTAGCTTTAGGGGTTAATCCATTTATTAGAATAGCGGTGAGCTCCGGTCGGCAGATTAGGGGTTAATAATTGAAGTTAGGTGTCGGCGATGTTAGGGAGGGCAGATTAGGGGTTAATACTATTTATGATAGGGTTAGTGAGGCGGATTAGGGGTTAATAACTTTATTATAGTAGCGCTCAGGTCCGCTCGGCAGATTAGGGGTTAATAAGTGTAGGCAGGTGGAGGCGACGTTGTGGGGGGCAGATTAGGGGTTAATAAATATAATATAGGGGTCGGCGATGTTAGGGCAGCAGATTAGGGGTACATAGGGATAATGTAAGTAGCGGCGGTTTACAGAGCGGCAGATTAGGGGTTAAAAATAATATGCAGGGGTCAGCGATAGCGGGGGCGGCAGATTAGGGGTTAATAAGTGTAAGGTTAGGGGTGTTTAGACTCGGGGTACATGTTAGAGTGTTAGCTGCAGACGTAGGAAGGGTTACCGCATAGCAAACAATGGGGCTGCGTTAGGAGCTGAACGCGGCTTTTTTGCAGGTGTTTGGTTTTTTTTCAGCTCAAACAGCCCCATTGTTTCCTATGGGGGAATCGTGCACGAGCACGTTTTTGAGGCTGGCCGCGTCCGTAAGCAACTCTGGTATCGAGAGTTGAAGCTTCGTTAAAAATGCTCTACGCTCCTTTTTTGGAGCCTAACGCAGCCTTTATGTGGACTCTCGATACCAGAGTTATTTTTATGGTGCGGCCAGAAAAAAGCCGGCGTTAGTTTTTCGGGTCGTTACCGACAAAACTCCAAATCTAGGCCTTAGGATTTATATTTATTTTACAGGTAACTTTGTATTTATTTTAGCTAGTTAGAATAATTATTAAATAGTTATTAACTATTTAATAACTACCTAGCTAAAAGAAATACAAAATTACCTGTGAAATAAATCCTAACCTAAGTTACAATTAAACCTAACACTACACTATCATTAAATAAATTAAATAAATTAACTACAAATTACTACAATTAAATACAATTACATAAACTAACTAAAGTACAAAAAATAAAAAAAGCTAAGTTACAAAAAATAAAAAAAATAAGTTACAAACATTTTAAAAAATATTACAACGATTTTAAGCTACTTACACCTAATCTAAGCCCCCTAATAAAATAACAAACCCCCCAAAATAAAAAAATGCCCTACCCTATTCTACATTAAAAAAGTTAAAAGCTCTTTTACCTTACCAGCCCTTAAAAGGGCCTTTTGTGGGGGCATGCCCCAAAGAATTCAGCTCTTTTGCCTGTAAAAGAAAAATACAACCCCCCCCAACATTAAAACCCACCACCCACATACCCCTAATCTAACCCAAACCCCCCTTAAAATAACCTAACACTAATCCCCTGAAGATCATCCTACCTTGAGTCGTCTTCACTCAGCCGAGCCACCGATGGAACTGAAGAGGAGACCCGGACCGGCAGAAGTGATCATCCAAGGGGCGCTGAAGAAATCTTCCATCCGATGAAGTGATCCTCCAAGCGGCGCTGAAGAAATCTTCCATCCGGGCGATGTCATCTTCCAAGAGGCGCTGAAGAAGTCTTCTATCCGGGCGAGGTCATCTTCGAAGCCGGGTCTTGAATCTTCATCCCGCCGACGCGGAACATCCTTCTTCTACTGATCGGAACAGCCAATAGAATGCGAGCTCAATCTGATTGGCTGACTGGATCAGCCAATCGGATTGAACTTGAATCTGATTGGCTTATTCATTCAGCCAATCAGATTTTTCCTACCTTAATTCCGATTGGCTGATAGAATCCTATCAGCCAATCGGAATTGAAGGGACGCCATCTTGGATGACGTCCCTTAAAGGAGCCTTCATTCGTCGGTAGTCTGTTGGAAAAGAAGGATGTTCCGTGTCGGCGGGATGAAGATTCAAGACCCAGCTTCGAAGATGACCTCGCCCGGATAGAAGACTTCTTCAGCGCCTCTTGGAAGATGACATCACCCGGATGGAAGATTTCTTCAGCGCCGCTTGGAGGATCACTTCATCGGATGGAAGATTTCTTCAGCGCCCCTTGGATGATCACTTATGGTTAGGTAAAAGAGCTTTGAACTTTTTTAATGTAGAATAGGGTAGGGCATTTTTTTATTTTGGGGGGTTGTTATTTTATTAGGGGGCTTAGATTAGGTGTAAGTAGCTTAAAATTGTTGTAATATTTTTTTAAATGTTTGCAACTTATTTTTTTTATTTTTTGTAACTTAGCTTTTTTTATTTTTTGTACTTTAGTTAGTTTATGTAATTGTATTTAATTGTAGTTATTTGTAGTTCATTTATTTAATGATAGTGTAGTGTTAGGTTTAATTGTAACTTAGGTTAGGATTTATTTTACAGGTACTTTTGTATTTCTTTTAGCTAGGTAGTTATTAAATTGTTAATAACTATTTAATAACTATTCTAACTAGCTAAAATAAATACAAAGTTACCTGTAAAATAAATATAAATCCTAAGATAGCTACAATGTAATTATTAATTATATTGTAGCTATCTTAGGGTTTATTTTACAGGTAAGTATTTAGTTTTAAATAGGAATAATTTATTAAAGTATAGTGTAGTGTTAGGTGTAATTGTAACTTAGGTTAGTTTTTAGTTTACAGGTATATTTCTCTTTATTTTAGCTAGGTAAGCTATTAAATAGTTAATAACTATTTAATAGCTATTGTACCTAGTTAAAATAAATTGAAAGGTACCTGTAAAATAAAAATAAATCCTAAGATAGCTACAATATAATTATTATTTATATTGTAGCTATATTAGAGTTTATTTTAAAGGTAAGTATTTAGTTTTAAATAGGATTAATTTAGTTAATAATATAAATATTATTTAGATTTATTTAATTAATATTTATGTTAGGGGGGTGTTAGGGTTAGTGTTAGACTTAGGTTTAGGGGTTAATAAATTTATTACAGTGGCGGTGGTGTAGGGGGGCAGGATAGGGGTTAATAGGTATAATGTAGGTGGCGGCGGGGCCGGAAAAGTGCCGAGCGTACCTGCTAGTTTTTTGATAACTAGCAAAAGTAGTCAGATTGTGCCGCACTTGTGTGCGGAACATCTGTAGTGACGTAAGCATCGATCTGTGTCGGACTGAGTCCGGCGGATCGAAGCTTACGTCACAAAGTTCTACTTTTGCCGGTGTCTAGGGCTTGATAACTAAGGCGAATCAGCCTCGCCACAAATATGCTGCGGAATTCCAGCGTATTTGAGGTTGACGGCTTGATAACTAGGGGCCATTATCTTCTAATGCCACTACTCTAAATCCCAGAGTGTGGATGTCCTGTCTTAGGACAGCTAGTTCTTCCCTGATACACGATCTGAGTATATCTGTTAAATCCTTTGTGGAAGCTAGTGGGTGTATGATCTGGGAATTGGCTGTTAGAGTAAAAACAGGAGATGTAGATACTATATTTGGAGGAGTAGGGCTATCTCTTGAGGCAGGAGAGGTCTGAGTTGGATTGTCATTGTTCACAAAGTAGGAGCTTACTGATTGCTCTTTCAAAAGAGCAATTTTAGCGGGTTTTACTGGTTTAATGACTTTTCTAGTCGTCATGGTATGTTGTAGGCTCATAGAGGATGTCTGAGGTAAAGAATTAGATACTTTAACCATTTCCGGTGTATTTAGAAAGTCTATGTCCAGGTTATGATAATAACAAATATTTATATAGGCCTCAGAAAACAATCTCAATATGAGTAGTCCGTATCTCTGCAAGTTATTTACTGTAATTCTGTATGCGGCCCTGAAGCCACGTGGGAATTATCTGGTTTATAAAGGTAGATTTAGACCCAGTGGATTGTTTCTTGGCGGGGTTTGCAGTGTATCTCACCTTTTACTTGAAGCTCTTTCTCCCTCAGAGAGGCTGGGCTCTCCGGTTGTCTAAAATCCCCAGATTATAGGGTATAGGAGAATGGCGGCCCTGTAGGAAGCGTGTCGCTGTATCTGCATCCGGTCTTTTTGCAAGGCTGTGGGATGTGAAACTGCTCTGAGGTGCCTACCATGAGGTAAGGGATGCCGCATCAGAATCGTAGCTGTACTAGTTCCGTAGCATTTCACCAGCATCTATGTGAAAGGCAGCAATGGAGGGCCATGTAGGTTTCACCGTAAGGTATATCCCTAGTTTTTCATAGACATTTTCAGCCTAAAGTCATATCAGCCGATGCAGCTCACCTTCGGTAATCTTTTAGGTGGGATTATTGATGCATAGTCTCAAATTTTACTGCTCATTCTGGAGTTTTATGGTGCAAGTCTCAGGAGCTCAGGGCTTAAGTAGCCATCTTTGCTGCGGCCGGTTCCGCCCCCTCGACTCTTTTTTATTTTAGGTAATTTATTTTTTATTTTTTGTAACAGTAGGTTTTTTTTTTAATGTTATTTTTTTTTTTTTAAAGTAATTTTAATTATTATTTTTCTTAAAGTCATGTTAGGTTTTTTTTGGTAAAAGTAAGGTTTGTCTATTTTGGGGTAACTTAGGGGTGTTAGGTTAGGGATTTAGATGTTAGTGGGTTACTTTGCAATGAGGGATCTGGTGGTTTAAGGGTTAATAGTGTAGGATGGTAGTTTACATTGGGGGTGTGGTGGCTTAGGGGTCAATATTGTAGAAGGTTACTTTGAGATGTGGGTGTGTTGCAATTTAGGGGTTAATAGTTTCAGAGTTTACTTTGCAATGTGGGGGTGTGGCGGAGTTAATAGTGTAGAGGGGTAGTTTGCGATGGGGGGGTGAAAATAGCAAACAAATTTGCGGTAATTTTAACAGTGTGCCACTTGTAATATGTATTTTAGTGTAAATAAAACCACGATTTTGCAATAGCATTTACGCTCCTAGCGCTAACAATAATACTCCACTCGTAATATAGCCCTGTTTATTTTAAAGGAAAATTTTGAACGGGGTGTAGGAGAATTTGTTCCACAAATATTTGTCTTTTAGATTAAAAAATTGAATAAAACCAACACCAATTCAGATACTTGATGGATAAACACAAGAAGTAATAACCTGGAATCAATTAAAGACTCAATCATAGAACTAAGAATACATGAATTACAGTACTTATGAAAATAGTACAGATTTGCAACTTGTGAAAGATTCTATTACTTACTTCTTATTACTTACTTCTGAATCGGTCATATAGCCAGAGACATGTCTGTCCCAACTTCACTTGCTCCCTGACCAGACAGAAAGTCTGGGGCCCGATCCGATATAAATCGTCGCCCGCAAAAGCAGGCGACGCCAATATTTGCGTGGGTTTGGTATCCTATATACGGCGTAACTTAGAAGTTAC
This sequence comes from Bombina bombina, assembly GCF_027579735.1. Taxonomy (NCBI): domain Eukaryota; kingdom Metazoa; phylum Chordata; class Amphibia; order Anura; family Bombinatoridae; genus Bombina; species Bombina bombina. Next base: position 17,418,958 of record NC_069509.1, on the reverse strand, counting down.
GCGTGTATATTTCTGACTTCGCCCGTTGTTTTTTGGCCCATAGACTGACATACAAAACACGCGCAGTTTGGTATCCAATATACGGCGTAAGTACTTATGCTTGCAGATTTCAGAAAATCTACTCCATTCTCATCTCGCCACAATTTCAGCCGGCAGGAACCCTTGCACTGACTTAGAAACCAACGTAACTCTCTGAAGGCCTAACAAGTGCATGCTTAACAACATACATATCAGCAGCTAGATCACAAATAGTTAACCTCTTCAAAGCATTTATTATTCCTGCCCCTGCAAGTTTGTCAAACCAATCACAAAGGGGTGCATCATGGGGCACAAGGGGTCATCATGGGGCACAAGGGGTCATCATGGGGCACAAGGGGTGCATCATGGAGCACAAGGGGTGCTGGAAGCCCTACAGTCCCCTGTTGTTATGTCTACACATGTTGATTCTATAGTTGCTGCTGAGGTCCATGGTGATGGTGCTGCCCCTGCTGCAGCTGGTCATCAAATTACATACTGCGGAGTTCCACTGCATGTAAGTGAAACTACTACATCCCATCCCCATTCCCTTAACCACCCTAATTACTGAAAATATATCATTAGTTCAATTCATGTTTTGGTCATTATGATTTATTGACTATCATTTCAAGGAATGAAAATTGATGTTTATACCTTATGTTCACACCTTCTGTAAAAACATTATTATTTAGATATATATACCCATGTGCAGGGATAGGCAAGCTGTCCTTCACTAAAACTCTTTACCTTAGAAAATGTCCACCACAGCCTTGGCTCGTGCCTATCCCTGCACATGGGTCAATTTCTATTGGATGTGAGAAACTATGATTTGCATCTTATAAGTGAATATTACTATATGTACCCTTCATACACAACTATGTGATGTGGTTTAGAGAACATGAATATGTCATAAACATGGTGATATTACCTTTTCTGGGCCATTTCCGCACAGGCCTTATTATATTTTTCAAAGATATTAGTGTACTAAAACACCCCTCACATGGATGTGGATGACAATTATATGGTAAATGACAAGATTTAGGATGAAATATAACAATATTTTTTTTTCCGGCTTCTTAGATGAGGGGGCTGAGGGGCCTGGAGTGGGTCTCCTGCCTCTCCTGGGTTGTGTGGATTCAGAGGATCCTGCAGGAGTGCTGGCCACAGATGAGATGCTGGAGGCAATGTCCTGCTGGTGTGTGAAATGCTCCACCAACACACCCAACAGTTGGTTTTGTTCCCTCCATCTGTTGTCAGTCTGAATCTGCATGTCCGAAATAACTCTCAGCATCTGATATTGATTCTGGACAATACCACTTAAAGATGCTGCCATGTCCCGTTGCAGCTCAATGGAACGCTGTAGTAAAGTCTGTTGGCTCCTGTAAAACCTGCATTGGTCTCTCTGCATTCTCTCGCAGGTTGATGTGAGCCTCTCGCAGGTTGATGTTTGCCTCCTCTGTAGGGCAATGTATTCATCACCCATGGCGGAAGTGAGAGGATCTATAGGCTCTTCCCCAGCAGGGACTCTAGGCGCAGGTTCACCTCTATCTGCTTTTTCAACATCAATATCCTCAGCTGCTGGTGCTGCCAGAGGGATCACAGCTGCTGGTGCTGCCGGAGGGATTACAGCTGCTGGTGCTGCCGGAGGGATCACAGCTGCTGGTGCTGCCGGAGGGATCACATCTGCTGGTGCTGCTGGAGGGATCACATCTGCTGGTGCTGCCTGAGGGATGATGACAGCTCTATGCTCCTCCTCAGATGCTGGAGCTCTTCCAAGCGAAGCAGATGGTGGAGATCTCCGGATGGACTGGTAGTCCCATTGCTGTCTGGTGTGCACCCACTCAGCCTGGTGGTATAATCCCTGACTGGCCTGATATTGGTGTGGGGGGGGGGGGGTAAAGGCATCTACCCTTCGGGGCTGACTTGGCTCCCCCTCCAAGCCAAAGGAATAGTCCTCCTGCCAGGGCTCCTGCCAGGTATCCTCTTGCACTGCTGGCGGCATGACCTCTGGATTGTCAATAGAGGCAGTCCATCCCAGCTCATGCCTGGGAGCATACTCTTGTTGGACTCTCTGGACCGGTGGTCAAGGTGGAGAAATTCTTTGTGGCGGTGGTGGAGGTGGATGCATGGGCGTTTGCACCCTGGTGACTGGAGATTCTGTGGAGGAGTCAAATGATGAGAGGGATTAGTACAGTCAGATATATATCCATGTGGGCATACAATGTACATACTAGGACCTATACACATTCTCATGTCAAACTCTATAATATGCATGTGCACATTGAGATTTGTGATATGAGGGTTTTTAATATGCTAAGTATACATGTATGTGTTTCATGCAATAGTTCTGTGTACATGTCAGTGATGGTGAAAATGTGTTCTTTAAGTGACACTATGGTTGTGATGACTATAGTGTCCATTTACTGAAAACTCTACATGTGGCTTGTGGCCTGTGTTACTCTGAGACATGTTAGTATTTCACTATTCCACCTCATATCATGAATTTCAATGTGTTAAGTAGCATTAAATGGACATTAAACCCATTTTTATTCTTTCATGATTCAGCTAGAGCATGCAATTTTAAACAAATTTGTAATTTACTTCCATTACCTAATTTGCTTCATTCTCTTGATATTCTTAGCTGAAAAGCATATCTAGATAGGCTCAGAAGCTGCTGATTGGTGGCTGCACATCAATGCCTCGTGTGATTGCCTCACCCATGTGCATTGATATTTAATAAACAAAGAATTACAAAATAATGAAGGAAATTAGATAATAGAAGTAAATTGGGATGTTGTTTAAAACTGTATTCTCTATCTGAATAATGAAATAAAAAGATTTGCTTTCATGTCCCTTTAATGTGAAATCTAATTGTAGATGTTTTTGTTAGTAGGCCAAATACCATGCTCCTCATTGTTTACATGAATGTGTGACATTATAGGATGTTATATCTCAAATACATATAATACTGGTGTGTGGGATGTTACTCACCAGCATGCTGCGCTGATGTTGCAATCCCTGAGTCACGAGCCCCTGGAAGTCCACGGACTGCTGTGAAGCTCAGGGACCTATGAATCAGCTCCTGCCACTCATTATATTCTGCCTCCTGGTGAGGCCCACCTCCTGTTGCCCTCTGGGACATTGCTTCTTGGCCCATCTTCTCCTTGACTCTCCTCTTACAATCGTTCCACCGTTTCTTTAGGCCATCCACAGTCCTCCTTTGCTGGGACACACCATTAACTGCCTCCTCCACCTTCAGCCAGGCATCTTTACGCCTACGGGCAACTCCTTTGCCCTTCTCTTCGCCAAAGAGGGCGGTATGGTTCTCCAGGACGGCCTGGACTGGAGCGAGGTTTTCAGCAAACGTTAAGTTGGGGCACCTCATACGCTACTCATCCTGGGCCGCCTGGCTCCCTCCCTGGGATGTCCCTAGTGTGGGTTCCTCCCTATCCTCTCCCTCCTCCCCTCTTCTATCCCCATGTGCACCCTCTATCCCTCTTCTACTGAGTGTGCCTGGCCTTGGGGCAACCCCACTCTCATCCTCCCTTCTAAGTCTCCCTCTCCCCACCCCACTGACTCCCTGACGGGGACCCTGCTGCTCTTCCTGACCATAATCCTCTCCCTGCAATTCCCCTTCCCTCCTCCCCTCCGCCCTAGCTCTCCCTGACATCCTCACACTACACACACTCACACACTAACACTCACTCCCACTTCAATCACACACAATCACAACCAAAGACTCAGCCTTTCACACTGTAAAAGATAAATAAAATATGTAAGGTGTTATAAAAAAAAAGTGTTGTGTATTTTGTATATGTGTGTATGCAAAATGTGTGCAATATGTAAAAAAGGGACAGTAATGTGCAAGCTTAACAAATCCACCAAATCCGACCTAACTAAATCTATGCAATGCGCCTCTCTCTCTACTCTAACCACTTTCTCCTACTCACTGTAGTGTGCTGTAGCTCCAAGAACCAACCAAACACACTAAAGAAAATGGCGGCTGCACAGGGGTTTAAGTATGATTTTTGAATGTCGTAATTACGTGGCGCATCTTTTAGAACTGGCGGTTAGTTGCGACGATTTGTTGCCTAATTTGCATAAAACTACACTTTATTGAGAGTTTACGTGAACAAAATATTGGCGTAAGTACTTGCGACGACTAAAATGTGTATTTGCGCACATTTTAGCTGATCGCCGTTTTTTTTCTACTTACGCCAGTTTAGCATCTGAAGGCGCAGTATATTGGATAGGTCGAGTTGCGAGGTGAAATTACGGGTGGCGCGGGTTCCCTTGCTTGCGCTGAAAACTACGCCGTATATCGGATCGCGCCCCTGATGTCTTCCCAACCCCAGGTCATGAGGAGCAATTGGAGGAAAAAGTGACAACAGAGACAACATCAATAAAATGTCTTCAAAGTCTTCCAAGTTTTGTTAAAATGTATTTAATATGTATATATTGTCTGAATCTGGATAAAAGTGAAGTGTTCTTGCTCTGCTAGCTTATTTTTATGTTCTTCTGCAACCTCCATCTGTACAAAACCCACCTTGTATTTTGGCAACCACCAATAATGAATATTATTTTTTTTATATACCATAAAAACATATAACTCACCTAGAGAGAGAAAAATAAAAGTGGTTCCCTAATTTGGTTCTATTTTGTATTGTGTTTACTACATTTTTTTCCTTCCTTCTCTGTTGCACAATAGTTCACTTTATATTTAAAGTAGGAAAATTACACTTTTTCAAAATGGCAAATTTTTTATTATTACTATTACAAGATTTATCAGTTCATTCAAATGTATAAGATCAGGAATATTAACAGAATGTAATGCTCTCAATTGTACACAAGATAATAAAAATTGATAAGCGATATAAGAATAAACATATAAAATGTGGCGAGAGAATCCAGTCCTGAGTGAAAACTACAGAAGACAAGAGCGTTATTCCTATAAATTCAATCTTGTAATTATTTTTCTTTCTTCTATTAACCTTTTATATACATACTAGTCCTAAAACCTGTGTAAATGGGCCAAAATCCCCATCCACTTCCCTCTCTCTCCATCCTTCCTCTTCCCTGCTGCTCTCAACATTTTTTCTTCTGCAGTGCAGCAGTCCCACCCACTCCAACCTTCTTCCCGCCCCCCCTGCCCGCTCCCTCCCCCCATCCAATTTGTCCGCTGCACATCCATGATGCAAATTTCACGTTCCACCACATCCCAAAGGTGCTCTATTGGATTAAGATCTGGTGACTGTGGAGGCCATTGGAGTATAGTGAACTCATTGTCATGTTCAAGAAACCATTTTGAGATGATTTTAGCTTTGTGACATGGTCCATTTTCCTGCTGGAAGTAGCCATCAGAAGATGGGTACACTGTAGTCATAAAGAGATGGACATGGTAAGCAACAATGCTCAGGTAGGCCGTGGCATTTTAAACAATGCTCAATTGGCACTAAGGTGCCAAAAGTTTGACAAGAAAATATCCCCCACACCATTACCACCACCACCAGCATTGATACAAGGCAGGATGAATCCATACTGTCATGTTGTTTAAGCAAAATTCTGACCCTACCATCTGAATGTCGCAGCTGAAATCAAGACTCATCAAACCAAGATTGGTGAGCATGTGCGAATTGTAACCTCAGTTTCCTGTTCTTAGCTGACAGTAGTGGCACCAGGTGTGGTCTTCTGCTGCTGTAGCCCATCTGCTTCAAGTTCAACGTGTTGTGCATTCAGAGGTGGTATTCTGCATACCTTTGTTGTATGAGTGGTTATTTGAGTTACTGTTGCCTTTCTATCATCTTAAACCAGTCTGCCCAGTCTCCTCTGACCTCTGACATCAACAAGGCATTTTTGTCCAAACAACTGCCACTCACTGGATATTTTCTCTTTTTCGGACCATTCTCTGTAAACCCTAGAGATGGTTGTGTGTAAAAATCCCAGTAGATCAGCAGTTTGTGAAATACTCAGACCAGCCCATCTGGCACTAACAACCATGCCGCATTCAAACATCTTCACCAAGCCTAGATACCTAAATGCATTGAATTGTTGCCATGTGATTGGCTGATTAGCAAGTTGTGTTACCCAGCAATTGAACAGGTGTACCTAATAAAGTGGCCTGTGAGTGTATAAGTCACAGGTGCACAGTACAATCCTTAGCAGGGGGGGAGTGGCGAAGGGTAAGAAAAAGGACATTCATGAGAAGAAGAGAAGGTTAGAAAGACCTCACAATGATGCAGCCAAATATTCTCAAAATCAGAGTCTACGATCTAATAGTACATAAAGCCTATACTATTACTGTTTGTTTAGATCATCATGGTTATATTAATAATCACGAATATTTTAATGGCCAACATTGTTTCATGGGAGGTGGGAGGTATTCACTCACCTGTTAAAAAAACCCATTTTAAATTGAAGATTTATATAGCTTGCCTACAAGAAACACATTTGTCACTTTCAGAACACGTTAAGCTTAGATCAGGTTGGCTCAAAAAATATATCGTGTTTCTTATACTAAATTGTCAAGTGGAGTAGACATTTTAGGGCTAGATTTCTAGTGGAGTTCAAAATTGTGCTTTTGCAAACGTGATATTTGCACTCCACTCAGTAATACCAGCGTATGCAAATGTGCACAGGTATTACAAGTAAAGCACATTATAGAGAATAAAAAAGTGACATTACAGAAAATAAAAAAAAATAACAAAAATACAAAACCCAGTTATGCTAAATCTAAATCCCTCCTAAAAAATCCACCCAAAAATAAAAACCCTATACTATTACTAAAAGTTACTATGGTAATAGCCCTTAAAGGTTTGTTTTGTAAGGCAGTGACCTAAAGCAATTTATCTCTTTTCACCTTAAAAATACAAACCCATTGTACAATAAAAGCAACCCCTAAAAAAAAATTAATTTTTTAAAAAAAACCTTCTTTAAAAATTGTCCTGATAAGGGCATTTGATAGGACATTGCCGAAAAGCAATTTCAGCTCTTTTGCTATATAAAATAATCTAATTTAAGAAAAAAAAAAACTAAGAAAAAACCCTATCCTAAAAAAAAATTGCCTGAAAGTGGCATTTAGTAGGGCATTGCCCTTAGAAGGACATTGATAGGGCAGTGCCCTCAAGTTATTAAGCTCTTTCTGCCAATAAAAAAAAACTATTCTAAAAAAAACCATAGATGAAAAAAGATTGCCCTGAAAAGGACATTTGTTTGGTTATTGCCCTTAGAAGGGCATTTGATAGGGAAGTGCCATAAAGTAATTCAACGCTGATTTAATTCACATGTTTTGGCTTTGCCCAAAGATCAAAAATCTCTGGGCCAAGGTTGAGTATTGGCTCAAGAATGTGCTAAAGATAGCAAGTTTTTCGCTAACACTATATCAGATAATATTTTGTCTTAAGAAAGAACCTGGCAGGCAAAATAATGAAAAAATAGTAATTTCTACCATCCTTGCCACCAGATACTTAATCTGTAAAAAGTGGAAAAGTCGTGTAACTCCAAGCATCTCTGAGATTAAAAATTGCATGAAAAAACAATGTATTTTAGAGCAGAGAGGTGCGGACATAAACAATGACCAAGACATCAAAAGATTCTTTGACAAATGGGCAGTCTTTTTAAAAATATTTCCTGTGGCAGAAATTAATTACATAATCTTTCCTTTTAGGAATACAGAAACTGTTTTGCTAGGGAATTGGTAAAAACTAGGGCCTAGATTTAGAGTTCGGCGTTAGCCGTGAAAACCAGCGTTAGAGGCTCCTAACGCTGGTTTTAGGCTACCGCCGGTATTTGGAGTCACTCAAAATAGGGTCTAACGCTCACTTTTCAGCCGCGACTTTTCCATACCGCAGATCCCCTTACGTCAATTGCGTATCCTATCTTTTCAATGGGATCTTCCAAACGCCGGTATTTAGAGTCGTTTCTGAAGTGAGCGTTAGAGCTCTAACGACAAAACTCCAGCCGCAGGAAAAAAGCAGGAGTTAAGAGCTTTCTGGGCTAACGCCGGTTCAAAAAGCTCTTAACTACTGTACCCTAAAGTACACTAACACCCATAAATTACCTATGTACCCCTAAACTGAGGTCCCCCCACATCGCCGCAACTCGATTAAATTTTTTTAACCCCTAATCTGCCGACCGCCACCTACGTTATACTTATGTACCCCTAATCTGCTGCCCCTAACACCGCCGACCCCTGTATTATATTTATTAACCCCTAACCTGCCCCCCTCAACGTCGCCGCCAGCTACTTACAATAATTAACCCCTAATCTGCCGACCGCAAAGCGCCGCCACCTAGGTTATCCTTAGGTACCCCTAATCTGCTGCCCCTAACACCGCCGACCCCTATATTATATTTATTAACCCCTAATCTGCCCCCCTCAACGTCGCCGACACCTGCCTACACTTATTAACCCCTAATCTGCCGAGCGGACCTGAGCGCTACTATAATAAAGTTATTAACCCCTAATCCGCCTCACTAACCCTATCATAAACAGTATTAACCCCTAATCTGCCCTCCCTAACATCGCCGACACCTAACTTCAATTACTAACCCCTAATCTGACGACCGGAGCTCATCGCTACTATAATAAATGGATTAACCCCTAAAGCTAAGTCTAACCCTAACACTAACACCCCCCTAACTTAAATATAATTTACATCTAACGAAATTAATTAACTCTTATTAAATAAATTATTCCTATTTAAAGCTAAATACTTACCTGTAAAATAAATCCTAATATAGCTACAATATAAATTATAATTACATTGTAGCTATTTTAGGATTAATATTTATTTTACAGGCAACTTTGTAATTATTTTAACCAGGTACAATAGCTATTAAATAGTTAAGAACTATTTAATAGTTACCTAGTTAAAATAATAACAAAATTACCTGTAAAATAAGTCCTAACCTAAGTTATAATTAAATCTAACACTACCCTATCAATAAATTAATTAAATAAAATACCTACAATTACCTACAATAAAACCTAACACTACACTATCAATAAATAAATTAAATACAATTGCTACAAATAAATACAATTAAATAAACTAGCTAAAGTACAAAAAATAAAAAAGAACTAAGTTACAAAAAATAAAAAAATATTTACAAACATAAGAAAAATATTACAACAATTTTAAACTAATTACACCTACTCTAAGCCCCCTAATAAAATAACAAAGACCCCCAAAATAAAAAAATGCCCTACCCTATTCTAAATTAATAAAGTTAAAAGCTCTTTTACCTTACCAGCCCTGAACAGGGCCCTTTGCGGGGCATGCCCCAAGAAAATCAGCTCTTTTGCCTGTAAAAAAAAACATACAATACCCCCCCCCCAACATTACAACCCACCACCCACATACCCCTAATTTAACCCAAACCCCCCTTAAATAAACCTAACACTAAGCCCCTGAAGATCTTCCTACCTTGTCTTCACCTCAACAGGTATCACCGATCTGTCCTGGCATCCGGTGCTGAAGAGGTCCAGAAGAGGCTCCAAAGTCTTCCTCCTATCCGGCAAGAAGAGGACATCCGGACTGGCAAACATCTTCATCCAAGCGGCATCTTCGATCTTCTTCCATCCGGTGCGGAGCGGGTCCATGTTGAAGCAGCCGACGCGGATCCATCCTCTTCTTCCGGCGTCTCCCGACGAATGACGGTTCCTTTAAGGGACGTCATCCAAGATGGCGTCCCTCGAATTCCGATTGGCTGATAGGATTCTATCAGCCAATCGGAATTAAGGTAGGAATATTCTGATTGGCTGATGGAATCAGCCAATCAGAATCAAGTTCAATCCGATTGGCTGATCCAATCAGCCAATCAGATTGAGCTCGCATTCTATTGGCTGATCGGAACAGCCAATAGAATGCGAGCTCAATCTGATTGGCTGATTGGATCAGCCAATCGGATTGAACTTGATTCTGATTGGCTGATTCCATCAGCCAATCAGAATATTCCTACCTTAATTCCGATTGGCTGATAGAATCCTATCAGCCAATCGGAATTCGAGGGACGCCATCTTGGATGACGTCCCTTAAAGGAACCATCATTCGTCGGGAGACGCCGGAAGAAGAGGATGGATCCGCGTCGGCTGCTTCGACATGGACCCGCTCCGCACCGGATGGAAGAAGATCGAAGATGCCGCTTGGATGAAGATGTTTGCCGGTCCGGATGTCCTCTTCTTGCCGGATAGGAGGAAGACTTTGGAGCCTCTTCTGGACCTCTTCAGCACCGGATGCCAGGACAGATCGGTGATACCTGTTGAGGTGAAGACAAGGTAGGAAGATCTTCAGGGGCTTAGTGTTAGGTTTATTTAAGGGGGGTTTGGGTTAGATTAGGGGTATGTGGGTAGTGGGTTGTAATGTTGGGGGGGGGGGTATTGTATGTTTTTTTTTACAGGCAAAAGAGCTGATTTTCTTGGGGCATGCCCCGCAAAGGGCCCTGTTCAGGGCTGGTAAGGTAAAAGAGCTTTTAAATTTATTAATTTAGAATAGGGTAGGGCATTTTTTTATTTTGGGGGTCTTTGTTATTTTATTAGGGGGCTTAGAGTAGGTGTAATTAGTTTAAAATTGTTGTAATATTTTTCTTATGTTTGTAAATATTTTTTAATTTTTTGTAACTTAGTTCTTTTTTATTTTTTGTACTTTAGCTAGTTTATTTAATTGTATTTATTTGTAGCAATTGTATTTAATTTATTTATTGATAGTGTAGTGTTAGGTTTTATTGTAGGTAATTGTAGGTATTTTATTTAATTAATTTATTAATAGGGTAGTGTTAGGTTTAATTATAACTTAGGTTAGGACTTATTTTACAGGTAATTTTGTTATTATTTTAACTAGGTAACTATTAAATAGTTCTTAACTATTTAATAACTATTGTACCTGGTTAAAATAATTACAAAGTTGCCTGTAAAATAAATATTAATCCTAAAATAGCTACAATGTAATTATAATTTATATTGTAGCTATATTAGGATTTATTTTACAGGTAAGTATTTAGCTTTAAATAGGAATAATTTATTTAATAAGAGTTAATTAATTTCGTTAGATGTAAATTATATTTAAGTTAGGGGGGTGTTAGTGTTAGGGTTAGACTTAGCTTTAGGGGTTAATCCATTTATTATAGTAGCGATGAGCTCCGGTCGTCAGATTAGGGGTTAATAATTGAAGTTAGGTGTCAGCGATGTTAGGGAGGGCAGATTAGGGGTTAATACTATTTATGATAGGGTTAGTGAGGCGGATTAGGGGTTAATAACTTTATTATAGTAGCGCTCAGGTCCGCTCGGCAGATTAGGGGTTAATAAGTGTAGGCAGGTGTCGGCGACGTTGAGGGGGGCAGATTAGGGGTTAATAAATATAATATAGGGGTCGGCGGTGTTAGGGGCAGCAGATTAGGGGTACATAGGGATAATGTAAGTTGCGGCGGTTTACGGAGCGAAAGATTAGGGGTTAATAATATAATGCAGGGGTCAGCGATAGCGGGGGCGGCAGAATAGGGGTTAATAAGTGTAAGGTTAGGGGTGTTTAGACTTGGGGTACATGTTAGAGTGTTAGGTGCAGACGTAGGAAGTGTTTCCCCATAGGAAACAATGGGGCTGCGTTAGGAGCTGAACGCTGCTTTTTTGCAGGTGTTAGGTTTTTTTTCAGCTCAAACAGCCCCATTGTTTCCTATGGGAGAATCGTGCACGAGCACGTTTTTGAGGCTGGCCGCGTCCGTAAGCAACTCTGGTATCGAGAGTTGCATTTGCGGTAAAAATGCTCTACGCTCCTTTTTTGGAGCCTAACGCAGCATTTTTTTGGACTCTCGATACCAGAGTTAAATTTATGGTGCGGCCAGAAAAAAGCCTGCGTAGCGTTAACAGCCCATCTACCGCCAAACTCCAAATCTAGGCCTAGGTGAGGTAGCATTATAATGGGTTTTCTTTTCCTTTTTTTTTTTTTTTTTTTTTTCTCTCTCTCTGTTGTTATTTTTATGATTTTCGTTTAGTTGGATCACCTCTTTGCACCGGTGAGGATATACGGGGGGAGGGAGGGGAGGGTTCAGGGGGGGTTGAAAAGTAAAACCCCAAGCAATGTCAATGAATAAATTGATTAGATTATACCAATACGTAGAAGTATATTTGCATCTATAGTTAAACACAGTGTTACATGAATGAATTTATGTATAAATTGTGGTTCATGAAATTGTGGTTTATGTTATGTGTTTAATGCTGTTTTTATTTGTTTTTGACATTTGGTTGGATTATAAATAAAGGTTAAAAAAAAAAAAAAAAGTAATTCAACTCTTTTGCTGCCCAATAAACATTTAAGTGTAAGGTGTAAACTTATAAAGTGATTTAAAAAGGACAATCTATTCTATCTTTCTTCCAATGATTGAGCAAGTTCTGCAGCTATTGACATATTGGACACTTTATGAAATCTCTTGGATGGGACACAACAGTTAAAATGTGAATACTTTCGAATATAACATCTCTTCTGTTGTCTTCCCTAAGAATTCCCCCTAACATTATTCATATGTTACAATCTTTAATAAATAGATTTGTATGGAATTTGAAAAGAATAAGAGTGGCCTTGAAGATTCTTTAAAAACCAATTACAGCAGGGGGCTTAGTTCTCCCATGTATTAAGACCTACCATAATGCAGGATTATTAACTCATGCTTCAACATGAGGATCACGTTTAGAATTTTCAAGATGGTGAGAACTTGAGCAAGCCTCCCTCCCGGCATATATGCTTCTAGAAAGAAGATTTACTATGGTTACCAACACATAATGTGCCAGTCACATATTTCAGCTACATCATAATATAACAATGCCTTACAAGCTGGAGATTGCTCAGAAATATGCCGGCGGTAGCTCCCCATCCTTCTCCACTCTATTCTATCCAGGGAATACTCTAAAAAATTCCAGATACACACCCTCAAACACTGGACCATTTAAGCCTATCATCGATTTCTACGACTCTCACCACATGATCCCTTATGAGAAATTAATTAAAAACAACTATGTGCCTGTAAAATTTCAATTTGAGCTAAGAAGAATTGTTTCCCTTCTGAAAGTGTGGGGCTTCTCTCAAGACCAGTTAAACCAGATGGAAAGCTGACATGCAACTATATAAACAACTCACAACACAATATACCCTATTTTAAGATTTCCCTAAATTTGTAAAAAAAAGCCCACCCAATTACCAATCACTAGCTTATTCAACACGTGGCAGAAAGCCATAATATTTACAAAAAAATCAGTACACTGAGTCACCTTATACAAAATATACTATAAAATCCTAGTCAGATGGCATATAGTTCCTCATACTACACCCAAGTAAATATAATTTATGCTGGAGACTGTGTCATTTAGTTGGTGCTCACCTAACATGTTTGGTGGACATGCCCTAGAATCCAAACATTTTGGAATCAGATATCTCAGATATGTCTCCAGTAAGGATGTAAATCCTTTACAGCTTCAGTAGAATTGCTCCCTCTTGACTTGTCTAAATTGAGAAAAGACAAAGATCTCTTTTTATTATAATCCTCCTGGCTTGTAAACTAGCATTAGCAAGGGATTGGTTGAAAGAAAAAAACACCCACTTATTAATTACATTAGATGAATGGAAGAATTTGTACATAATTTACAAGGTACTATGGATACATACATAACCGCTTGGACGCTGTGGGATACTCTCTCAACATAGTTGTGATATGTAACAACTGAGACTACGTACTTAGATATGGAAAAGCAGATTACTAAAAATATTGGATGGTGCAGGGAGAAGGTGAAAGCCTAAAGACATACCAACATTACGACTAATTTGTTTATTTCTCCCCCCCCTTTATTTTTTTCTTTCATGCAGAAATAACCAATTTATTATTTTTCATCTCTTATAGATTACCACTTTTATATTCCTTACTATCAGGTTGGAGATATTTTACTCCAGAACATTTAACTTATAGAAAGTAACTATCAGGTGTAAGATGGATAAAGTCTTCCCCAGCAGAAGATGGATGAAGTTAGAAGATGGGCTGCCACTACCAGGATGAAGATGGGGCTGCCACTACCAGGATGAAGATGGGCTGCCACTACCAGGATGAAGATGGGCTGCCACTACCAGGATGAAGATGGGCTGCCACTACCAGGATGAAGATGGGGCTGCCATGAAGATGAGCACCACAGTTGGTGATCATGTAGGAGCAAGATTCAAGTTCAGTGAATACCATCCTTGGGGTTTAGCTGTAGGTTTTTTGGGGGTGTTCTTTGTTGTTGATTATTTTAGGTTAGTTAAAAAAAAAGAGTTTGGGGCAATGCCCTACCAAATGCACTTATCAGATTTTTTTTAGATAGGCTTTTTTGTTGGGGGTCACTTTTATTGTAGAATGGAGTTGTATTTTTTATGAAAAAGAGCTAAATCCCTTTAGAGCAATGCTCTTCTAAGGAAAATGACTATAGTAATTTTTAGAGTTAGGGGCCGATTTATCAATGTCTGGCGGACAGCCAGACATCACTGAATACCGACACCATACACTGTCGGCATTTAACATTGCACAAGCCGTTCTGGTGAACTCCTTGTGCAATGCTGCCCTCTGTAGGGGGTGTCAACCAACCCAATCGTACACGATCCACCAGCGGGTTGCTATCCGCCATCTCAGAGGAGGAGTATGACTTAAGGAGCAGCGGTCTTAAGACCGCTATTTCTTAACTCCTGTTTCTGGCGAGCCTGAAGGCTCGTGTGGAAACAGATGCATTAGGGCCGATTGACTGTTTGATAAATCGGCCCTAAAGTATAAGGTTTGTTATTTTGGGGCTTTAGTTTTAGAATAGGCGTAACTATAGCTTTTTTTATTTTAGGTAATTAGTTTTTTTTCTACAATGTTAGTTTTTTTTGTGGTAACTTAGGGGGTGTTAGGTTAGGGGGTGTTAGGGAGGTTAGCTGTAAGGAGCTTAGCATGTAAGTATGGGTGTTATTTTTTCCACTTTGGGTTTTTGCACCAGTCAGGTTAGCACGCAAGCAAAAACTTTTTACTTTCAACTTGTAATATTCGAGGTACCTGACATGCGAAAAGGTGAAGTCGAGCACAGTTTTTTAATTAGAAAGTATATATACTGTGTATATATATGAGTGTAACACTTTATTTTATGTGTTTATGTTAAATGAAGTAAAACTTTTATTTTACCCCTAGGTCCTAACCCTTAACATGCTCAGTGGTACACATTTACTTCTAACTTGTAATACACGTGAAAGTTATCGAAGCCACAATATTGCAGTATCGTGTCCTCACTAACATTAGCACACCACTTGTAATTTAGCACTGAATAGGGTGTTTCTGCAGCTGTTTTGAATGTAGTGAACTCTTTATCAGCTGCTTACTTGAGTTCATTGTCCAATTAACTGAAAAACTAGCAACCGCACAGGTTAGGTAGTATAAGACAATATTCCCTTCTCTTTGGCTGTGTATATTTAATATACATGGGGCTAACCAGGAACCCCATGAAAACCACTGTAAGAAGTCTAAGAAAAATAAGTTTGATAAAGTATTTTGTGTGTTTGCTCAATAGGACTTTAGGAACACAATGCTCAGAAAACCTTTATTAATGTCAAAGTTCCTAACTAACAGCTAGATTACCAGTTTTGAGCACTATAGAGGAATTAACAAACGCAACAAAAGTTATGTTATTTAATTTTCTATAGCGCTGCTATTACAAGATCTCAAACATACGCCTTTTGCATGCGATGTGGTTGCGTTGAGCTCCATACTGCACACAATCAGAGCGCTGCTTAGACGTGCTCGTGCACGATTTCCCCATAGAATCTGCTGCCCCTGACATAACTGACACCTGCCTACAGTTATTAACCCCTAATCTGCCGCTCCCGATATCGCCGCTACCTAAATAAAATTATTAACCCCTAATCTGCCGCTCCCGATATCGCCGCCACTATACTACAATTATTAACCCCTAAACCACCAGCCCCCCACATCGCAACAAGCGATATTAAATTATATTAACCCCTAAACCTAACCCTAATGTAACCCTAACACCCCCTAACTTTAAGTTAAATTAAACTATATTAACCCCTAAACCTAACCATAGCCCTAACGTAACCCTAACACCACCTAACTTTAACATAATACAAATATAGCTAAATAAAATTTACACTTTTGAACTAAATAAACCTATTAACCCCTAAACCGCCAGCCCCCCACATGGCAAAAAGTTAAATTAAACTATATTAACCCCTAAACCTAACCATAGCCCTAACGTAACCCTAACACCACCTAACTTTAACATAATACAAATATAGCTAAATGAAATTTACCCTTATGAACTAAATAAACCTATTAATCCCTAAACCACCAGCCCCCCACATCACAACAAGCTAAATTAAACTATATTAACCCCTAAATCTAACCCCCCTAGCTTTAACATAATTAAATTAGATCTAAATTAAATTTACAATTATTAACTAAATAATTCCTATTTAAAACTAAATACATACATACCTGTGAAATAAAACCCAAGCTAGCTACAATATAACTAATAGTTACATTGTAGCTAGCTTAGGTTTTATTTTTATTTCACAGGTAAGTTTGTATTTATTTTAACTAGGTAGACTAGTTAGTAAATAGTTATTAACTATTTACTAACTACCTAGCTAAAATAAATACAAACTTACCTGTGACATAAAACCTAACCTGCCTTACACTAAAACCTAACATTACCAAAAAAAAAATACCATTAAAAAAAAAAAAAAACACTAAGATTAATCCTATTCTAATACCCTTTAAAAAAAACACCCCAAAATAAAAATCCTTACTCTAGAATAAAATACCAAGGGCCCTTCGAAGGGCTTTTTGTAGGGCATTGCCCTGAGATAAACAGCTCTTTTACTTCAAAAAGAATACAAACACCCCCTAACACTATACAAACTACCACCCCCAAACTCCCAAGGGCCCTTAAAATGGCCTTTAGTAGGGCATTGCCCTAAGAAAAACAGCTCTTTTACTTTTTTAAAAAAAGCACCCCCTAAAAATATACATTACACAAAATAACAAATAAATTAATAATAAAAAAAATAATCACACCTAATCTAATAGCTCTATCAAAATAAAAAAGCCCACCCAAAATAATAAAAAACCTAGCCTATAATAAACTACCAATGGCCCTTAAAAGGACATTTTGTGAGGCATTGCCCCAAATATTTCAGCTCTTTTACGTGTAAAAAAATACAAACACCCCCCCCAACAGTAAAACCCACCACCCCCACAACCAACCCCCCCAAATAAAAACACTAACTCTAAAATAACCTAAGCTAACCATTGCCGTGAAAAGGGCATTTGTATGGGCATTGCCCTTAAAAGGGCATTTAGCTCTTTTACTGCCCAGACCCTAAACACTAGCCCAAGACGATCCACTTACAGTTGTTGAAGTTAGTGAAGGATCCATCCAGCCGGCAAAGTCCTCATCCATGCGGCAAGAAGTCTTCATCCAAGCGGCCTCTTCTATCTTCATCCAGTCGGCGTGGAGCGGGTCCATCCTGAAGACATCCGACGAGGAGCTCCTCTTTTTACGGTCGCTGCCGTAAACTGAATCTTCAATGCATGGGATGTGATTCAAGATGGCATCCCTTGCATTCCTATTGGCTGAAAGATTTGAATCAGCCAATAGGAATTAGAGCTGCTAAAATCCTATTGTCTATTTAAATCAGCCAATAGGATTTAAGCAGCTCTCATTCTATTGGCTAATTCAGTCTGAAATGAAAGAAACAATGTTGTTCATTTAATTTATTACAAACCTGGAATGCATTTCTCAGATCCATGATATATATATAATTTATACAGTCTGAGTATGAATTATACAGTTCATATAGATGAATTTCTAACTTCTCTTTCCAAAACCAAGATTTAAATTCTTACATGCTTTCAGTAAAATATGTCTCTGTTTTCTCCTGCTATTTTCCATTGAGACGGATCTTCTGTTAAAGTGACATTTGAGTTTTACAAGTGTCTATTTCTTTTGTTCTACACATCTGTGTTTTAGAACAAGAAGGGGTTGGGGCTATAGTGAGACCAATTCATCTCAAATTAGATATTAGCCAAAAATGAAATATTTAGATTATGTGATGCATCTGTATTTTATTTAATGTTATTTCACAGGTACCCTGACATCTCAGTTATTTCGCCAGACTTGCATTTTAGCCAATCAGTGCCCTCTCATAGGTAACTCCATGGGCATGAGCACAATGTTATCTAGAAGGCACACATGAGCTAGCATTGTCTAGCTGTAAAAAATGTAAAATGCATTCAGATAAGAGGTGGCCTTGAAGGGCTTAAAAATAGCATATGAGCCCATCTAAGTTTAGCTTTCAACTAAGATTACAAAGAGAACAAAGCACCAAGCTTCTGCTGTTACTATAAAGCAGATCTATTTGCAAGTCTTGGGAAACCACAAATAAACGACATGTGCACATGTGAGTTCCCATGTAATTTTATTAATGGATTAAGGAATAAAATTGCACAACTCTTTAATAGTGATGGTCAGGTGCTGTGTGGTTTGTGTATTCCAAGACTGGTTTTATTAGTTACAAAGCAATTTACACCACTCAGTTTTCCTACTGAAATGGGCATGAAATTGAACTTTTATCTACTGGTATTAACGATAGTAAAAGTCATTATTATTATTATTATTATTATTATTATTATGAGTATATTATGGCGACTTCAACATCCCTCTTGACAATCCCACTGCCTCCTCTGCAAAACAACTTCTTCAACTCACTTCATCTTTCGGCCTATCACAATGGACTGACTCTCCCACTCACAAAGATGGTCATTCCCTTGATCTGATTTTAACCTATCGATGCACTATCTCAAATTTAACAAACTCCCCTTTTCCTCTCTCTGACCATCATCTCCTAACTTGCAACATCACATCCCTACCTACAACTCCCCCTCCCTCTACCCCTCACACCAAACTTCACAGAAGCACTAAGTCATTAGATCTGCAACAGCTCGCTAGCTCTCTCAAACCTCTCCTCTCATCCATCACCTCCTTTTCCTGCTCTGCCAGTATAACTCCACCCTTACATCGGTCGTTGACAATCTGGCCCCTCCAACCATAGCTCTGAAACCACACTCTCATCCTCAGCCCTGGCATACTCCTCTGACACGGTACCTACGCAGATGTTCCCATACTGCTGAGTGACACTGGAGGAAATATCTGAGTTTAGCTAACTTTCTTCACTACAAGTTCATCCTGAACTCCTACTATTCTGCCCTTAATCTCTAATAGCAGGGGGTGTCAATCAACCCAATCGTATTCAATCAGGTTGATTTCTGTCCGCCGCCTCAGAACAGGCAAACAAGTTATGGAGCAGTGGTCTTTAGACCGCTACTTCATAACTTCTGTTTCCGGCAAGTCTGAAGGTTCGCCGGAAACAAGGGGCATCAAGCTCCATACGGAGCGTGATAAATATGCCCCAAAGTGTCTTGCAAAGCCACCAGCAGAGTATTCAATGCTTCTGTAGAGATTCCTGTAGCCAGAACTAAATAAAAAGAGTTTGTAAAATTAAATAATCCTATTGCTAGAACGTAAAGTTTGCCAGACTTAAAATGACAAAAATGCCATGAACTATAGAACATTTACTAGCAGCGTAAAGCAGAACTTATGTTCTGCTAAATGTGAGATTGAAAATATAAATATTTATTCTCATGTGTGCATCAACCAAAGAATAATATAACAAGAAATAACAGTGTGCACCCAGCCTTACCTTGCAGCCCAGTACTGCAGCCAATCTGAGAACCGCCCGAGACTCTATTTATTCGTTTGTCAGTCTCCTTAGGGGCTTATTCCCCAGGAAAGGATTGTTATGTTAGATTTGCTTTAACCCCCAATGAGAACAATTCACAGATGTCAAATAATCACTAGACAGTACCAATTTGTTTCAGACGGATACATTACTGTATTGTTATTGTCTGTATCTACACCCCACATTAACCATAGAATGGTTATGAAGCTGTATTAAAGGGACATAAGTTGGGATAGAGACAACATTTAATAATATGTACTTTAATTACTTTACCTGCAAATTTATTCTGCAGTGCCTCGCCATTAACCCTTTATGAATATATTTTGAAGTCATGTAGAGTTTATTCGTGGTATGAATATTGAATATTTTGAAGATTATGGGGCCGATTTATGAAGCAGCGGATGTTGCTTATTCCCCATGAGCCTTCCGGCTCGCCAGAAACAGGAGTTAGGAATCAGCAGTCTTAAGACCGCTGCGCCTAAACTCTCCATCTGAAGTTGTGGCCTGCAATCACTGTTTGACATGATTGATACCCCCTGCTAGCAACCGATTGGTTGCAAATGTGCAGGGGGCAGCATTGCACAAGCATTTGCACAAGCATTGTAGCGAATCATGTCCGCAAAATCTACCCCTATTAGTTATATTCTTGGTTTTAGATCATTGTTCTTCTTTTCTTTTTTAATATGTGTGGGAGAATTGGACTGTGACGTATGGTGTGGAGAGCTTATTGGTCCAATCTCCTTTTAAATGTGTCACAATGTAAGTTTGTAACTTCTTATGATAAAGTGCCTGGAGGCACAAAACACGTAAGGATGATTGTTCTTCTTTGTGTCTTTTTTAATATTTTGAAATAAAGATTATTCTTTTAGTCAGTCCTTGGCTAAATCCTTCCGCTTCCACCTTAAAAATATCTCTAAAATTACACTTCCATACACAAGACGCAACTAAGATTTTAACCCATTCCCTCATCCTTTTCCGCCTCGACTACTGCAACTCCATCCTCTCTGGTCTCCCTAGCTGCCACCTAGCTCCTTTACAATCCATAATGAATGCCTCTGCCAGGCTCATCTTCCTTACACGTTGCTCTTCATCTGCTGCACCTCTCTGCCAATCCCTTCGCTGACTTCCTCTTGCCTCCAGGATTAAATACAAAATTCTGATTCTGACACACAATGCCCTCAACTGTACTGCTCCCCCCCTATATCTTATCCTTTGTCTCCAGATACTCTCCCTTCCATCCCCTTCGCTTTGCCCACAATCTCCTCCTCTCCGGTTACCTCCTCAAACTCCCTTTTACAGGACTTCTCCAGACTGACTCCCATCTTGTGGAACTCTCTGCCTTGCCCCACAAGACTCCCCCCTAGTTTTGAAAGTTTCAAGCGCTCCCTAGACTTTTCTGTTCGGGGATGCATACAACTTACACAAACATTTCCTAATTGCAGTTCCTCTCCTCCATTGCTAAACCTTTGAACCCCCTTAGCAAGTAAGCCTATGAACCCAACTGTTTGCAGTTAACCTTAATAAGAGACGACTACAACAGTGCAACTCTCGGCAGGGCCCTCTACCCATTTGATCCCTATAAATGTTATCTTGTATACCATATGTTTATAGCGCTGCGGAATCTGTTGGCGCTATACAAATAACTGTATTTCTATGGGGTATAGCTCCAAAGACGAGAACCTATAGCTCTGAACAGTGGGCTAACTAGCTAATGAAAGAAAAAAAAAATTTGGATTGGGGTTTCTCCCAACCACCAAAGGTTCTCACCATCAGGAACAGGAACACTAACCCATTAATTGGGTTTGACCTAAAAGACCATTGACTTTATTCTCACCATCAGGAACCTCAGACGGACTCTCACCACTAGGAAAATAAGGTTTCCTTTTCTACACATTATTAACTTTTGACTCTTATTTGGATCTTCACATTTAGCCTTTTTTTAGGATTTTGTTTGTTGGATTACAATCACTGACTTTGTTCTCTTTTTTCCTTTTTTTTTTTTTGGATCACTGACTTTGTTCTCTTTTTTCATTTTTTTGAGCAGCATTTTTTTCCTTTGTAATTTTTTTAAATTTTTCACATAATTTTTTTCACTTTTGAATAAGCAAGTTAACACTGTCTGTTTTCTTTATATTTGCAATCACTAAGGATAATTTTTAACTCCCTTTTTTATACACATTATCACCACCAACACTGGTACACAATGGCCCCTAGTTATCAAGTCGTCAACCTCAAATATGCTGGAATTCCGAGGCTGATTCGCCTTAGTTATCAAGGCCTACTCACCGGCAAAAGTAGAATCTGGTGACGTAAGCATCGATTCGCCGGACTCAGTCCGACACAGATCGATTCTTACGTCACTCCAGATATTCCGAACGCAAGTTCGGCACAATCTGACTACTTTTGGGAGTTATCAAAATCCCAGCAGGTACGCTCGGCACTTTTACGGCCCAGCGTACCTGGTTTTCAAACCGCCGCCCTGTAGGTGGCGGATCCCATAGGAATCAATGGGAGTCAGACCATAGCGAAAGTTCAAGTTTGCTGCTGCCTGACATCCCATTCATTCCTATGGGAAGTGTGTAACCTAACACCCTAACATGTACCCCAAGTCTAAGCACCCCTAATCTGCCCCCCCTACACCGCCGCCACCTATATTAAACATTTTAACCCCTAAACCGCCGCTCCCGGACCCCGCCGCAACTCTAAGAAATCTGTTAACCCCTAAACCGCCACTCCCGGCCCCCGCCGCCACCTACATAATACCTATTAACCCCTATCCTGCCCCCCTATACCGCCCGCCACCCCTAATAAATGTATTAACCCCTATCCTGCCGCTCCCGGACCCCACCGCAACGAAATAAATAGTTTAACCCCTAAACCGCTGCTCCCGGACCCCGCCGCCACCTATATTAAACTTATTAACCCCTAATCTGCCTCCCTACACCGTCGCCACCTATAATATTTTTATTAATCCCTATCCTGCCCCCCCTATACCGCCGCAACCTATAATAAAATTATTAACCCCTAAAGCTAAATCTAACCCAAACACCCCCCTAAATTAAATCTAATTTAAATCTAATGAAATAAATTAACTCTTATTAACTAAATTATTCCTATTTAAAGCTAAATACTTACCTGTAAATCAGATTGAGTTCGCATTCTATTGGCTGATCGGAACAGCCAACAGAATGCGAGCTCAATCCGATTGGCTGATTGGATCAGCCAATCGGATTGAATTTGAATCTGATTGGCTGATTCCATCAGCCAATCAGATTATTCCTACCTTAATTCCGATTGGCTGATAGAATCCTATCAGCCAATCGGAATTCGAGGGACGCCATCTTTGATGACGTCCCTTAAAGGAACCTTCATTCGTCGGGAGTTCGTTGTGGAGGAAGGATGTTCTGCGTCGGCGGGATGAAGATGGAGCCGGAAGAAAGAAGATTGAAGATGCCGCTTGATAGAAGACTTCAGCAGGATGGAAGACCTCTTCAGCCCCCGCTTGTATGAAGACTTCAGCCGGATGATGGCCCTCTTCAGCCCCCGCTTGGATGAAGACTTCAGCCGGATGATGGACCTCTTCAGCCCCCGCTTGGATGAAGACTTCAGCCGGATGATGGACCTCTTCAGCCCCCGCTTGGATGAAGACATCGCCCGGATTGGGTGAAGAATTCGGCTCGGCTGAGTGAAGACAACTCAAGGTAGGAAGATCTTCAGGGGGGTAGTGTTAGTTTTTTTTAAGAGGGGTTTGGGTGGGTTAGAGTAGGGGTGTGTGGGTGGTGGGTTTTAATGTTGGGGGGGTTGTATTTTTATTTTACAGGCAAAAGAGCTGTTTTCTTTGGGGCATGCCCCGCAAAAGGCCCTTTTAAGGGCTGGTAAGGTAAAAGAGCTGGTATCTTTTAAATGTAGAATAGGGTAGGGAATTTTTTTTATTTTGGGGGGCTTTGTTATTTTATTAGGGGGCTTAGAGTAGGTGTAATTAGCTTAAAATTGTTGTAATATTTTTATAATGTTTGTAAATTGTTTTTTTATTTTTTGTAACTTAGTTCTTTTTTTATTTTTTGTACTTTAGTTAGTGTATTTATTTGTATTTATTTGTAGGTATTTGTATTTAATTTATTTAATTTATTTAATGATAGTGTAGTGTTAGGTTTAATTGTAACTTAGGTTAGGTTTATTTTACTTGTAATTTTGTATTTCTTTTAGCTAGGTAGTTATTAAATAGTTAATAACTATTTAATAGCTATTGTACCTAGTTAAAATAAATACAAAGTTACCTGTAAAATAAATATAAATCCTAAAATAGCTACAATATAATTATTATTTATATTGTAGCTATATTAGGGTTTATTTTAAAGGTAAGTATTTAGTTTTAAATAGGATTAATTTAGTTAATAAGAGAAATATTATTTAAATTTATTTAATTAATATTTAAGTTAGGGGGGTGTTAGGGTAAGTGTTAGACTTAGGTTTAGGGGTTAATAATTTTATTACAGTTGCGGCGGTGTGGGGGGGGCAGGATAGGGGTTAATAAATGTATTATAGGTGGCGACGGTGTAGGGGAGAGCAGATTAGGGGTTAATAAGTTTAATATAGGTTGCGGCGGGGTCCGGAGTGGCGGTTTAGGGGTTAAACTATTTATTTAGTTGCGGCGAGGTCTGGGATCCGCAGGATAGGGGTTAATAACGTTATTATAGGTGGCAGCGGTATAGGGGGGGCAGGATAGGGGTTAATAGGTATAATGTAGGTGGCAGCGGTGTCCGGGAGCAGCGGTTTAGGGGTTAATACATTTATAAGAGATGCGGCGGGGTCTAGGAGCGGCGGTTTAGGGGTTAATAATTTTATTTAGTTGCGGGGGGCTCTGGGGGCGCCGGTATAGGGGGTAGAACAGTGTAGTTAGTGTGCGTGCTTAGTGACAGGCTAGCAATAAAGCTGTCAAAAAGGCGAAGAGCAGCGAGATCGGATGAGTGATAACTCTCACAACCCGCTGCTCATCGCCCCGTACTTGGTGCGCGGCTTTTTGACAGCTTTATTGATAACTTAGGCAAAATTTTGTAGGTCCGCGGCGGCGATGGTAGGCGAGCTTAGGCGGGCGTATTGAACCGGCAAAGGCAGGTAAAGTAGACGGCTTGATAACTAGGCCCCAATATCTCTTACGGTATCCTCCTCCTAGTCGATATCAGCAATCCATTCATTTGATTTACTGTATTTTTTAATCCACACATTGGATTGATTTCTTTCAGACATTGTTTGGAATTTTAACTTTCTCATATTTTTATTGGGGCTACTATTATTATTGCCTCTGTATCATTTTATATTCAGTGTTTGTATATAGATATATTCAATATTTAATTTGTACAAGAGTGGATCCACATCTTATTGTTTTTATTGTCATTTATTACCGCTGTACCCACCGTGGCATGTTTTATTCTTGTGTAATGTCCTAGATTTACAATATTTCTAAATACACACTCTACACATTGTACAACACCTAGCCCATTTGAGGCGCTCTGAACACATTTATTTTCTTTGCTCTACAAATAACTGATGATAATAATAATTTTATTTTTGAGCCCTTTGAGTGCCGCCTATTGTTTTTGATTTGGTGTTCCAGCTTGCTCAGCAGTTAAGGCGTGCACCACACTATCAGTGTCTGAACTCACTTCCTCTCGCTTTTGCCTATGAGCGTTAGCTGTTCGCTGGAGCTCGAGAGAACCTGGAATGGCGTCTATATAATGAATGTTTATGAATATTTTATTTCCCTGGTGATTTCCTATTAAAGAATTTTTTGAGACAACGATATTGTATTTCAGAAAACTTACAATGACATTTATAAAACATAAAATAACGTCAGCATAATCATAAACATGTATGTTATGTGTTCAGTTTGTTTCTATAATTATAAATGCATATTAGGGGATGGGTTGTAGGATTAAAGTGATCTTCTGTATATCAGGATGTAGAAATCACACTGTGATACTGAAATAAGACTCATGGGGAGGGGGGGGGGGTAAGCCTAACTTTATTACTTATTCTGAATTTAAAGGGACATAAAACCCAAATTTGTTCTTTCATGATTTAGATGAACATATAATTTTAAACAACTTTCCAATTTACTTCTATTATCAATATTTCTTCATTCTCTTGGTATTGTTAATTGAAGGAGCAGGAATTCACTACTGGGAGCTAGCTGGGCACATCTGTAAGCCAATGATAAGAGGCATATACATGCAGCCTTCAATAAATAGTGATCCCTCATCTACTGTCTACCTAGGTACACTTTTCAACAAATGATACTAAGAGTACAAAGCAAATTAGATGATAGAAGTAAATTGGATAGTTATATAAAATTGTATGCTCTGTTTGAACCATGGAATAACATTTTAGGGTTTCATGTTCCTTTAACATTTACTGTAGCCCTAACTCTAATCACAGCTCTGATTTTAGTCATTAATTACACAATGTTTCAGTCCCTTGTCATGAAGCTAATAGTAGGTGACTAATTAATGATCTCCTATCGCATGTGACACACTTTAGTCATTAATTACACAATGTGTCAGTCCCTTGTCATGAAGATAATAGTAGGTAACTAATTAATGATCTCCTATCGCATGTGACACACTTTAGCCATTAGGAAATCATTTATCTATGGAAATACAGTTTTCTAATTTTCTCCAATTATCAATTTTTCTTCATTCTCTTACTACAGTATTTATTTATTTGAAAAGCAGGAATGTAAGCTTAGGTGCTGGCCCATTTTTGGTTCTGCACCTGGGTTGCTCTTGCTTATTGGTGGTTGAATGTACCCACCAATCAGCAAGTAATATCCAGCGTGCTGAACCAAAAATGGGCCGGCTCCTTCGCTTAGATTCCTGCTTTTTAAAATAAAGATAGCAAGAAAACCAAGAAAAATTGATAATAGGGGGCATATGTATCAAGCTCTGAATGGAGCTTGATGCCCCGTGTTTCTGGCGAGCCTGCAGGTTCGCCAGAAACAGCAGTTATAAAGCAGCGGTCACAAAGACCACTGCTCCATAACCTACCCACCTGCTCTGAGCAGGCGGACAGAGATCGCCGGAAATCAACCCGATCAAGTACAATCTGGTTGATTGACACCCCCTGCTGGCGGCCGATTGGCCGTGAGTCTGCAGGGGGCAGGGTTGCAGCAGCAGCTCTTGTTAGCTGCTGGTGCAATACTGAATATGGCGAGCATATTGCTCGCCGTATTCAGCGAGGTCTGGCGGACCTGATCCGCAGTGTCGGATCAAGTCTGCCAGACCTTGATAAATATGCCCCTAGGAGTAAATTAAAAAGTTGCTTAAATTTCTTCTCTATCTGAATCATGGAAGAAAATAATTTTGGTTTAGTGTCTCTTTAATTGCTGTACTATTTTCCTGCCTTTCATCAAACCTTGCAGCGGCTTGTTAAATACAATGAGGTCTTTGTAAAAAGTGAAGTGAAAATGAATAAACTATCACATTGTTTGTGTAAGCTCCACTGAGAGCATTGTATGTGTGGAATATCAATGACTGCTGCAGATTTAATATGCAGGACCAAATAATAGAGATAAGATTAATTCTTCTGGGTACAAATTTAGCTTTCCTGAGGATTAATCATTTGCAGCAAATGGGGAATAATTTAGAGTGTTTTTCAAGGTCTCTAAAAAATGAAACTAATAAAATGTAGACTTGTGATTGTTACAAACAATACCTGCATATTTGATTAGTCTTAATAACTAGGGATGGGCGAATGTTTAAATTTCCGAATTCGAATGTAGAACGAATATTCGAATTACAAATCCGAATGTTGATATGAACAAATATTCTTAAAAATTCTATAATCAAATGCTATTTACAGTTTTCGAATGTCACTTTCGAAATTGAATGTTTATAATTAGATCGAATGTCCACATTCGAAATTTCGAATTTAACATTCTATTTAATAAATACTATTCAGAAGTTCAATAGTTCTTGTGGTAGGGAATCTAGTAAATTGATACATAATAGATGCAAATATATCAATTTGAATGTTTCTATTTCGATCGAATATTGCATAATTCGAATATTACATTTAAAGAAAGCATTATAGAAATACTATTACAAACATATAAATTCGACTTTTTCTAAACAAATATTTTCAAATGTAATCGTAAAATTCGAAACCGAGCATTTGAAAATCGAATGTTAGAATGTTAAGTCAACATTTGAAATTCGCTTCGAAAGAACGAATGTGTCAAAATTAGTTTCATTTTTCGAATGTTGCGAAACATTCGCACATCCTTATTAATAACCTAGTAAAACTGCTCTATGAACTATTTTACCAAGTCCACATACAGACTAAGCTGTATTTTATTATTTATAGGTAAACGCTGCAAATTAGTTCAGTTGTCTTATTTCCAAAATTACAATTCCATATATAATTAGAGGACTTATAGCAAGCACTGATGATCCCTTATATAGAAACTCCCTCATATACTGTACAAGAAGACGCTAATATTCACACTTAGGGCGAGATTACAAGTGGCGCGGTTTTTTTGCGTACGCGAAAACACCACTAGGATTTTCTTTTTTGCACTTTTTAGGGTTGCATTCGTATTACAAGTTCCAAAAAAACGTTTTTTGCTCTAGCGTTAACCGGAATTGTGCGAAAAAACAAATGTAAGTTTTTGCATGCGCGTGCATTTATTCTCCCATAGAGATCAATGGAGAAAAAAAGTGAAAAAAAACCTTACACCCGAGATCGCACAAATGCCCTTGCCTTTTTTTGCATTACCCATAGAAGTCAATGGAAAAATTGTTGGAAAAAAACACACATTGCTCAAACAACATAGTATATTCGCATTAGCAAATGTGAAATATTTACAGTAAATACATAGTTAAAATCTTTATTAAATATGAGTATTGCATAAATATGTTTTATCATATTTTCATCTGATTAATGGCACAGGGATATAATTCACTTATATGTATGTTTATATGTGTGTACATATATATTAATGTTTTCATATGTGTATATGTCTGTAAATAAATATACATACATTAATATTTATGTACACATATATAGACATATATATACTGTATATACATACAAACGTTTAACAGTGTATATTTATGTGTCTCAATGTTAAAGCCTTTTGCAGCCTTTTTTTTTTTTTTCAAACATCCGAGATCTCACATCTTTGACTTCTTACAACTTTTTTTTGAAATATTTTTATTAGACAGTGTTAATATGAGTTTAACTGTACTGTGTAATGTATTTATTAGACAATGTTAATATGAGTGTAACTGTACTGTGTAATGTATTTATTAGACAGTGTTAATATGAGTGTAACTGTACTGTGTAATATATTTATTAGACAGTGTTAATATGAGTGTAACTGTACTGTGTAATGTATTTATCAGACAGTGTTAATATGAGTGTAACTGTACTGTGTAATGTATATATTAGACAGTGTTAATATGAGTGTAACTGTACTTTGTAATGTATTTATTAGACAGTGTTAATATGAGTGTAACTGTACTGTTTAATGTATGTATTAGATAGTGTTAATATGAGTGTAACTGTACTGTGTAATGTATTTATTAGACAGTGTTAATATGAGTGTAACTGTATTTTGTAATGTATTTATTAGACAGTGTTAATATGAGTGTAACTGTACTGTGTAATGTATTTATTAGACAGTGTTAATATGAGTGTAACTGTACTGTGTAATGTATTTATTAGACAGTGTTAATATGAGTGTAACTGTACTGTGTAATGTATTTATTAGACAGTGTTAATATGAGTGTAACTCTACTTTGTAATGTATTTATTAGACAGTGTTAATATAAGTGTAACTGTACTGTGTAATGTATTTATTAGACAGTGTTAATATGAGTGTAACTGTACTGTGTAATGTATTTATTAGATAGTGTTAATATGAGTGTAACTGTACTGTGTAATGTATTTATTAGATAGTGTTAATATAAGTGTAACTGTACTGTGTAATGTATTTATTAGACAGTGTTAATATGAGTGTAACTGTACTGTGTAATGTATTTATTAGACAGTGTTAATATAAGTGTAACTGTACTGTGTAATGTATTTATTAGACAGTGTTAATATGAGTGTAACTGTATTGTGTAATGTATTTATTAGACAGTGTTAATATGAGTGTAACTGTACTGTGTTATGTATTTATTAGACAGTGTTATTATGTGTGTAACTGTACTGTGTAATGTATTTATTAGATAGTGTTATTATGTGTGTAACTGTACTGTGTAATGTATTTATTAGATAGTGTTATTATGAGTGTAACTGTACTGTGTAATGTATTTATTAGACAGTGTTAATATGAGTGTAACTGTACTGTGTAATGTATTTATTAGACAGTGTTAATATAAGTGTAACTGTACTGTGTAATATATTTATTAGACAGTGTTAATATAAGTGTAACTGTACTGTGTAATGTATTTATTAGACAGTGTTAATATGAGTGTAACTGTATTGTGTAATGTATTTATTAGACAGTGTTAATATGAGTGTAACTGTACTGTGTTATGTATTTATTAGACAGTGTTACTATGTGTGTAACTGTACTGTGTAATGTATTTATTAGATAGTGTTATTATGTGTGTAACTGTACTGTGTAATGTATTTATTAGATAGTGTTATTATGAGTGTAACTGTACTGTGTAATGTATTTATTAGACAGTGTTAATATGAGTGTAACTGTACTGTGTAATGTATTTATTAGACAGTGTTAATATAAGTGTAACTGTACTGTGTAATGTATTTATTAGACAGTGTTAATATGAGTGTAACTGTACTGTGTAATGTATTTATTAGACAGTGTTAATATAAGTGTAACTGTACTTTGTAATTTATTTTTGAAGTGTTTTGTGCAACTTTTTAGTTTCTGAAAACAGTTAACCACAGCTCTGAAATTGCGGTAAAATTTGAAGTGTAAAGGGCGATAGTACTTAACTTGTAATATCAGCTAAATGAAAATGTCTTTCAATAACACCATTTGCACCTCACCTCTCTAGCTCTTAATCATTTACATAAATGTTCACTTTTCATTCATCTTTGAGGGGATTTTTCTTAAAGCGGTTTTCATTTCTGTGTTTCTCAGGCTATAAATCAGAGGGTTAATTGCTGGAATAACAATGCAGTAGAAGAGAGATATCAACCTATCTTTGCTAGTAGAGGGATGTGTCCCCAAACGTAGATATTCCAACATTGCTGTGCCGTAGAACAGGAACACAGACATCAAGTGAGAGGCACATGTAGAGAAGGCTTTATGGCGACCATCTGCAGAGCTTATGAGGAGTATGCAGGACAGGATTTTCATATAGGAGCAAATAATGAGTAAGAAAGGTATCACAGCTCCTAGCGTACAAGCAATGAATACTGATAGTTCATTGATTAATGTGTCCACACAGGCCAGCTTGAGCAGAGGGGGGATATCACAAAAGAAATGAGAAATTTGATTAGAACCACAGAAGGGCAGGATAAAGATGAAGGTGGTTTGTCCTGAAGATACTAATAAACCAATCATCCAGGAGCCCATGGTAAGCTGATAACATAGAGTTGGACTCACTAGAGTTGTATATCTCAGTGGGTAGCAAATGGCTACATATCTATCAAAGGCCATTACAAGAAGAAAAACACATTCACTTACACCAATGGTGAAAAAGAAGTACATCTGGACAGCACAACCCATAAAGGAGATAGATCTTTCCCTTGATAAGAAGTCCACCAACACTTTTGGGACTGTGATGCTGGTGAAGCAAAGTTCCATAAATGATAAATTCCTCAGAAAAAAATACATTGGGGTGTGAAGCTGAGAGTCCATTGAAACCACAAAGATGATAAGGCCATTGCCTAGTAAAGTAAACACATAGGCTGAAAGGAGGAACATGAAGATTGTAGCTTGGAGCAAAACAGGCAAATCAGAGAAACCAAGGAGAATAAATGTTGTCACATTGGTGGCATTGTCTCCTTCCATTACACATTATAAAAAATAACCCTTAATTAACTTTTCTTAAAGGTTCCCGGGGAAGTGAAGGCCGATGCCAATTGCAGTTTATTTATGGTTGGTTAGAAGAATGCTAATTATTGTCTCCATAATTTACTTGTGCATTATTTATAAAAAAATAAATAGATAAATGAAAACATTAACAGATGGAACTCAGTCCGACTTCTCTTCCTGTAATATGAACACAATAAGCATAAATTTAACATCTATATTGTTTTTAATGTTTAGTAAATAAATAATTTTAATTAATCTAAATTTGAAACAAGCTTTGATATGCAAATATATAAAATAAATAAATAATGTAGAAGGTTTAACTCAAATACAACAAATAGTACAAAAGTTACAAAAATGGGAAAATTCCCAGCTTAAACTTTATTTACCCCCTTATTTTGTGATATAAAATAATAACTTTCAATAGCAGAATTAAATTAAATAGAAACTTTGCTACAAATGTAAAAACAAATATTCATTTCCAAACAACAGTATTTTTGTTCTTCTTAATAATAAATGTTTATAAATCTTCTTTTTTATATATATATGTAGCCTCCCTTTTATATATGTATCCTCTGTAAGTGTTGTATCAGATTGTATTTATTTAGTTTTAGTTTCCAAATGTATTAATAAATTCAGCAGTGCAGGTAACATAATAAGGAACAAAGAGGTTACATGACAAATGATGGGAATCGTAAGAAATCATTTTCTGCTGATACACTGTTATAATAAAGAAAAGTAAAATCCTATTTATTTATATTTTCAATATTTCTATACTAAAATGTAATAACAATGTAAATACATATGACCTGATTCAACCTCTAGCCTGTGATATTTAATTAATCTCTAAGGTCTTTTATCCAATGCGCTATTTAGCAACTAAGCAGTTTCCCTTCCAATTTTCCCCCCTCTTTTGCTCTCTCTCCCCTCTTTTGCTTGCACTCTCTCTTCCCCCCTCTTCTGCTCTCTCCCCCTCTTTTGCTCTCTCTCTCTCGCCATCTTTTGCTCTTTCCCCTATTTTGCTCTCTCTCTCCCCTATTTTGCTCTCTCTCCCCCCTCTTTTGCACTCTCTCTCTCTCTCTCTCCCCCTCTCTTTTGCGCTCTATCCCCCTCTCTTTTGCACTCTCTCCCCCTCTCTTTTGCGCTCTCTCCCCCTCTCTTTTGCTCTCTCTCCCCCTTCTTTTTTGCAATCTCTCCCCCTCTCTTTTGCGCTCTCTCTCTCCCTCTTTTGCACTCTCTCTCTCTCTCTCTCTCTCTCTCTTTTGTGCTTTCTCTCCCCCTTCTCTTTTGAGCTCTCTCTCCCCCTCTTTTGCACTCTCTCTCTCCAACCCTCTCTTTTGAGCTCTCTCTCCCCCCTCTCTTTAGAGCTCTCTCCCCCTCTCTTTTGAGCTCTCTATCTCCCTCTCTTTTGCGCTCTCTCTCCCCCTCTTTTGTGCTCTCTCTCCCCCTCTTTTCTGCTCTCTCTCTCCCCCTCTTTTGCTCTCTCCCCCTCTTTTGCTCTCTTTTCTCTCTTTTGCTTTCCCCCCCTCTTCTCTTTTGCTCTCTCTCTCCCCCTCTCTTTTGCTCCCTCTCTCCCCCTCTCTTTTGCTTTCTCCCCCCTCTTTTGCTCTCTCTCCCCCCTCTTTTACTCTCTCTCTCCCCCCACTCTTTTGCTCTCTCTCTCCCTCTTTTGAGCTCTCTCCCTCTTTTGTGCTCTCTCTCTCCCCCTTCTCTTTTGCGCTCTCTATCCCCCCTCTCTTTTGAGCTCTCTCTCTCCCCCCTCTCTTTTGAGCTCTCTCTTTCCCCCCTCTCTTTTGAGCTCTCTCTCTCTCTCCCTCTCTTTTGCACTCTCTCCCCCTCTCTTTTGAGCTCTTTCCCCCTCTTTTGTGCTCTCTCCCCCTCTTTTGCTCTCTCTCTCTCCCCCTCTCTTTTTCTCTCTCTCTCCCCCTCTCTTTTGCTCTCTCTCCCTCTTTTGTGCTCTCTCTCTCTTTCCCCCTCTTTTGCTCGCTTTCTATCTTTCCCTCCTCTCTTTTGGTCTCTCCCACCTCTTTTGGTTTCTCCTATCGGCCACGCCCTTCACACGCGCTCCCGCAAGGTCATGCCTCCTCGCACACACCCGGCCACGCCCCCCACCAGGCAGCTTCCACAGTGCGCACTCCTCTGCTGTTCAAGGCTAGGTATGTTTGCCCTCTCTTTTGCGCTCTCTCTCTCCCTCTTTTGCACTCTCTCTCTCTCTCTCTCTTTTGTGCTTTCTCTCCCCCTTCTCTTTTGAGCTCTCTCTCTCCCCCTCTTTTGCACTCTCTCTCTCCAACCCTCTCTTTTGAGCTCTCTCTCCCCCCTCTCTTTAGAGCTCTCTCCCCCTCTCTTTTGAGCTCTCTATCTCCCTCTCTTTTGCGCTCTCTCTCCCCCTCTTTTGTGCTCTCTCTCCCCCTCTTTTCTGCTCTCTCTCTCCCCCTCTTTTGCTCTCTTTTCTCTCTTTTGCTTTCCCCCCTCTTCTCTTTTGCTCTCTCTCTCCCCCTCTCTTTTGCTCCCTCTCTCCCCCTCTCTTTTGCTTTCTCCCCCCTCTTTTGCTCTCTCTCCCCCCTCTTTTACTCTCTCTCTCCCCCCACTCTTTTGCTCTCTCTCTCCCTCTTTTGAGCTCTCTCCCTCTTTTGTGCTCTCTCTCTCCCCCTTCTCTTTTGCGCTCTCTCTCCCCCTCTCTTTTGAGCTCTCTCTCTCCCCCCCTCTCTTTTGAGCTCTCTCTTTCCCCCCTCTCTTTTGAGCTCTCTCTCTCTCTCCCTCTCTTTTGCACTCTCTCCCCCTCTCTTTTGAGCTCTCTTTCCCCCTCTTTTGTGCTCTCTCCCCCTCTTTTGCTCTCTCTCTCTCCCCCTCTCTTTTTCTCTCTCTCTCCCCCTCTCTTTTGCTCTCTCTCCCTCTTTTGTGCTCTCTCTCTCTTTCCCCCTCTTTTGCTCGCTTTCTATCTTTCCCTCCTCTCTTTTGGTCTCTCCCACCTCTTTTGGTTTCTCCTATCGGCCACGCCCTTCACAAGCGCTCCCGCAAGGTCATGCCTCCTCGCACACACCCGGCCACGCCCCCCACCAGGCAGCTTCCACAGTGCGCACTCCTCTGCTGTTCAAGGCTAGGTATGTTTGTCCTCTGCAGTCTCTACTGTGCATGACTGCATTTGACAAACATACCTGGCCTTTTATTATATAGGATTGTCGAGTGGACATGGTTCACTATAGTGACTATAGTGACATCGCTAAATGCCAGCAGCATACACTGTCAGTATTTATCATTGCACAAGCATTTCTAGTGAAATGCTTGTGCAATACTGCCCCCTGCTCACTGGCAGTCAACCAGCTGCTAGCAAGGGCTGTCAATCATCCGATTGTATTGGATCAGGATGAATTAAATCCGCCACCTTTTACGACCGCTGCTAATATTAACTTATGAAGTCAGACCGTCACATCTGAATGGGAATTTAGTCTTGATAAATAAATCCAGCTACAATTCAGAGTGACTGGGAAGGTCTGACCACACAACCATATGGCTAGATTATGAGTTTTGCGTTATGAGTGAAAATGCTTCATAACACTGTTTTTTCACTACCGCTGGTATTACAAGTTTTGCAGGTATATCTGTACCGCACACTTTTTGGCCGTCACGCAACCTAACTACCGCAGCTTTCTAAAAGTCCTATTTCAATGGGACTTCCATAGCGCCGGTATTATGAGTTTTGCCTGGGAGGCCAAAAAGTGAGCGGTACAGGCTACAGTCAGTAGTTATGGGTTTTATGCTACAAAGCTGTAAGATAAAAATAAAAAAAACCTAGCCTAAACTAAACTGCCAATAGCCCGTAAAAGGGCCTTTTGCGGGGCATTGCCCCCAAAAATCAGCTCTTTTACCTGTAAAAAAAATACAAACAACCCCCCAACAGTAAAACCTACCACCCCCACAAACAAACCCCCCAAATAAAATCCTATCTAAAAAAAAAACTAAGCTCCCCATTGCCCTGAAAAGGGCATTTGGATGGACATTGCCCTTAAAAGGGCATTTAGCTCTTTTTCAGCCCAAACCCTTATCTAAAATAAAACCCACCCAATCAACCCTTAAAAAAAAATAACACTAACCCCCAAAGATCCACTTACAGTTTTTGAAGACCGACCATACATCCTCAACGAAGCTGGGAGAAGTCTTCATTCAAGCGGCAAGAAGTCCTCAACGAAGCCGGGAGAAGATGTGGTCCTCCAGACGGGCAGAAGTCTTTATCCAAACGGCATCTTCTATCTTCATCCTTCCGACGCGGAGCGGCTCCATCTTCAAGACATCCGGTGCGGAGCATCCTCTTCTTTTGACGGCTACTGTAGAATGAAGGTTCCTTTAAGGGACGTCATCCAAGATGGCATCCCTTGAATTCTGATTGGCTGATAAAATTCTATCAGCCAATTGGAATTAAAGTTGAAAAAATCCTATTGGCTGATGCAATCAGCCAATAGGATTGAGCTTCAATCCTATTGGCTGACCCAATCAGCCAATAGGATTGAGTTTCCAGTCTATTGGCTGATTGGATCAGCCAATAGGATTGAAGCTCAATCCTATTGGGTGATTGCATCAGCCAATAGGAGTTTTTCAACTTTAATTCTGATTGACTGATAGAATTCTATAAACCAATCGGAATTCAAGGGACGCCATCTTGGATGACATCCCTTAAAGGAACCTTCATTCTACAGTAGCCGTTGAAAGAAGAGGATGCTCCGCGCCGGATGTCTTGAAGATGGAGCCGCTCCGCATTGTAAGGATGAAGATTGAAGATGCCGTCTGCATAAAAACTTCTGCCTGTCTGGAGGACCACTTCTTGCCGCTTGGATGAAGAATTCTCCAGGCTTCGTTGAGGACTTCTGCCCGCTTGGATGAAGACTTCTCCTGGCTTCATTGAGGATGGATGTCCGGTCTTCAAAAACTGTAATTGGATCTTCGGGGGTTAGTGTTAGGTTTTTTTAAGGGTTTACTTGGTGGGTTTTATTTTTAGATTAGGGTTTGAAAAAGAGTTAAATGCCCTTTTAAGTGCAATGCCCATCCCAAAGCCCTTTTCAGGGCAATGGGGAGCTTAAGTTTTTTTAGATAGGATTTTATTTGGGGGGTTTGGTTGTGTGGGTGGTGGGTTTTACTGTTGGGAGTTGTTTGTATTTTTTTTACAGGTAAAAGAGCTGCTCTCTTTGGGGCAATGCCCCGCAAAAGGCCCTTTTAAGGCAGTTTAGTTTAGGCTAGGATTTTTTTTTTATTTTGGGAGGGGCTTTTTTATTTTGATAGGGTATTAGATTAGGTGCAATTAGTTGAAATATTTGATAATTTCTTTTTTATTTTGTGTAATTTAATGTTTATTATTTTTTGTAATTTAGTTAATTGTATTTAATTAATGTAATTGATTTAATTGTAATATAAGGTTAGGTGTTAGTGTAAGACAGGTTAGGTTTTATTTCACATGTAAATTTGTATTTATTTTAACTAGGTAGTTAGTAAATATTTAATAACTATTTACTAACTAGTCTACCTAGTTAAAATAAATACAAACTTAGCTGTGAAATAAAAATAAAACCTAAGATAGCTACAATGTAACTATTATTATAGGTAAGTATTTCGTTTTAAATAGGAATTATTTAGGTATTAATAGTAATTTTTATTTAGATTAATTTTCATTATGTTAAAGTTAGTGGTGTTAGGGTTAGGGTTACGTTAGGGTTAGATTTAGGGTTAGGTTTAGGGGTTAATAACTTTAGTATAGTGACGGAGAAATTGGGGTGGCAGATTAGGGGTTAATAAGTTTAGGTAGGTGGAGGCAATGTTGGGGGCGGCAGATTAGGGGTTAATAACGGTAATTTAGGTGGCGACGACATTGGGGGCGCAGATTAGGGGTTAATAAGTGTAGGTAGGTGGCGGTGATGTCGAGGGCAGCAGATTAGGGGTTAATAAGTGTAATGTAGGTGGCAGCGATGACGGGGGCGCCAGATTAGGGGTGTTTAGACTCAGGGTTTATGTTAGGGCGTTAGATGTAAACATAAATGTTCTTTCCCCATAGGAATCAATGGGGCTGCAATACGGAGCTTTACGTTCCTTTGTTGCTGGTGTTAGGCTTTTTTTTAGCCGGCTCTCCCCACTGATGTCTATGGGGAAATCTTGCACGAGCACGTAAAACCAGCTCAAAGCAGCGCTGGTATTTGAGTGCAGTATGGAGCTCAATTTTGCTCAACGCTGACATATTGCCTGCTAACGCCGGGTTTTTTAAAACCTGTTATAGCAGCGCTATAGGGAGGTGAGCGGTGGAAATAACTTGCAAGTTAGTACCAAACCGCTCATAACGCAAAACTCATAATCTAGCCAATAGTCTTTAAAAATCAATCTAAATGTAAAGTTATAACTACCTGAACATCATCGCAATTGATAAGGCAAATAAGTAATACAAATCCCAGATGTGCAACTAAAGTTGCTGCTTGTATGAGTAGGGGTACCGCTTGGGACCAGCAGTGCACTGTGAGTCCAAAGTGGCACTTCTACTGTGTGTTTAACCAATTTGCTAAGGTTAAGCACACAGTAGAGCAGGGTCAATAGTTGCAAAATGAAATGCTCTAATGGAGAAGAGCGTGTCATTTTTTAACTATTATTTTCCCTTTATTGCTACAAAATAAGAGCGTACCTGGATTCAAAGTGAAATATCCACAATTTATTCACGCTTAAAAACACAAAAATGCACATACTAGATGCTACAAAATACTGGGCTCAACAACATAAGTGTCCCAAAGTTGCTTCATGTGACCGGGTACTCCTTGTGCCTCCCTCTTCTGTCTCTTTACTCACTGTCCAAGAATCTGTGACATGTGCAGCATATGCGGCCAGGCCACCTTACAGGGTATATGGGTAACAGCTTGAAGTGATAGATCTTGTCTACGCATTTTGTCTGACCTCCTGCAGACATTGTCAAGATGTTTCCAGACAGCTGATCCTGAAACGTCTTGACAAAGTCTGCGTGAGGTCAGACAAAACGTGTCTTAGACATTGAGACTCTTTTTTTTTTTTTATAACTTTTATTGAAAAATTTTCATACAATTACAAATGGGTAGAGGGAACAGACTTTACATAATATCTTGAAATGAGAGATGAGAATCGTTATAATAGTGCAATAGTCCAAACCATACAGTCTCTATCGATAGAGAGCAGTTGATATAATATTGTCCATTAGAGGTTTGTTCCTCTACATGAGGCATACAATAGATGTAGATGAAAATATATTCTATGAAGTAGCATCAACTATGCTTTTTATAAAATAAACATAACAACAGAACAATAAAATAGCATAAAAACAGTTGTAACTTATAATCATAATTGTAATTTAGACTAAAAGAGCCTGTTGTGTGTAATGGGATCTGGGTTGACATATGTCTGGGGATGTCTTGCTTGGCACTATTTATAAGGATTAGTAGGGCATGGTTATAATTTTTGGGTAATTTGGGGATAGGTTTATGTAGTAATAGGTTGGTAGGATCAAGTTGTATATTTGTTGAGATTAATTTGTCTATTTCTTCTAAAACAGAGGACCAAAAGTTAGAGATAACTGGGCAGGACCACCATGGATAAGGGTACCTCTTTCCCCACATCCCCTCCAGCATCTGTCTGAGGCATCTGGATAAATTGCTTTAAGTCTATTGGGGGGTCAGGCACCATCTTGATAAGATTTTATAATTAGTTTCTAAAATTGATGCAGATATACAGGGAGTGCAGAATTATTAGGCAAGTTGTATTTTTGAGGATTAATGTTATTATTGAACAACAACCATGTTCTCAATGAACCCAAAAAACTCATCAATATCAAAGCTGAATAGTTTTGGAAGTAGTTTTTAGTTTGTTTTTAGTTATAGCTATTTTAGGGGGATATCTGTGTGTGCAGGTGACTATTACTGTGCATAATTATTAGGCAACTTAACAAAAAACAAATATATACCCATTTCAATTATTTATTTTTACCAGTGAAACCAATATAACATCTCAACATTCACAAATATACATTTCTGACATTCAAAAACAAAACAAAAACAAATCAGTGACCAATATAGCCACCTTTCTTTGCAAGGACACTCAAAAGCCTGCCATCCATGGATTCTGTCAGTGTTTTGATCTGTTCACCATCAACATTGCGTGCAGCAGCAACCACAGCCTCCCAGACACTGTTCAGAGAGGTGTACTGTTTTCCCTCCTTGTAAATCTCACATTTGATGATGGACCACAGGTTCTCAATGGGGTTCAGATCAGGTGAACAAGGAGGCCATGTCATTAGATTTTCTTCTTTTATACCCTTTCTTGCCAGCCACGCTGTGGAGTACTTGGACGCGTGTGATGGAGCATTGTCCTGCATGAAAATCATGTTTTTCTTGAAGGATGCAGACTTCTTCCTGTACCACTGCTTGAAGAAGGTGTCTTCCAGAAACTGGCAGTAGGACTGGGAGTTGAGCTTGACTCCATCCTCAACCCGAAAAGGCCCCACAAGCTCATCTTTGATGATACCAGCCCAAACCAGTACTCCACCTCCACCTTGCTGGCATCTGAGTCAGACTGGAGCTCTCTGCTCTTTACCAATCCAGCCACGGGCCCATCCATCTGGCCCATCAAGACTCACTCTCATTTCATCAGTCCATAAAACCTTAGAAAAATCAGTCTTGAGATATTTCTTGGCCCAGTCTTGACGTTTCAGCTTGTGTGTCTTGTTCAGTGGTGGTTGTCTTTCAGCCTTTCTTACATTGTCCATGTCTCTGAGTATTGCACACCTTGTGCTTTTGGGCACTCCAGTGATGTTGCAGCTCTGAAATATGGCCAAACTGGTGGCAAGTGGCATCTTGGCAGCTGCACGCTTGACTTTTCTCAGTTCATGGGCAGTTATTTTGCACCTTGGTTTTTCCACACGCTTCTTGCGACCCTGTTGACTATTTTGAATGAAACGATTGATTGTTCGATGATCACGCTTCAGAAGCTTTGCAATTTTAAGAGTGCTGCATCCCTCTGCAAGATATCTCACTATTTTTGACTTTTCTGAGCCTGTCAAGTCCTTCTTTTGACCCATTTTGCCAAAGGAAAGGAAGTTGCCTAATAATTATGCACACCTGATATAGGGTGTTGATGTCATTAGACCACACCCCTTCTCATTACAGAGATGCACATCACCTAATATGCTTAATTGGTAGTAGGCTTTCAAGCCTATACAGCTTGGAGTAAGACAACATGCATAAAGAGGATGATGTGGTCAAAATACTCATTTGCCTAATAATTCTGCACTCCCTGTAGAGGCTTTTGCGGATCGTAGGAAAATGGTATACCATTCCTTTTTAGATGGGGGGGGGGATAGGAGGTCACGTGACCAAACATTGGTGTAGTTAGGTAACGATGAAGGATGTGGTGTGTTGAGAAGACTATGGGGGGTAGTTATCAAGCCGTGAACCTCAAATACGCTGGAATTCCGCAACGTATTTGTGGCGAGGCTGATTCGCCTTAGTTATCAAAGGCTAGAGACCGGCAAAAGTAGAATTTTGTGACGTAAACTTCGATCCGCCGGACTCAGTCCGACACAGATCGATTCTTACGTCACTCCAGATGTTCCGCACACAAGTGCGGCACAATCTGACTACTTTTGCTAGTTATCAAAAAGCTAGCAGGTACGCTCGGCACTTTTCCGGCCCAGCGTACCTGGTTTTCAATCAATGGGAGTCTGACCATAGCGAAAGTACAAGTTCGCTGCTGCCAGACATCCCATTGATTCCTATGGGAGATGTCTACACCTAACACCCTAACATGTACCCCGAGTCTAAACACCTCTAATCTGTCCCCCCCTACACTGCCGCAACTAAATAAAATGATTAACCCCTAAACCGCCGCTCATGGAGCCCACTGCAAGCTACTCTATACATATTAACCCCTAAACCGCCGCTCCCGGAGCCCACCGCCACATACATGATACCTAGTAACCCCTTATCCTGCCCCCCCTATACCGCCGCCCTCTATAATAAAGTTATTAACCCCTATCCTGCCGATCCTGCACCTCGCCGCAAATAAATAAATAGTTTAACCCCTAAACCGCCGCTCCCTGACCCTGCCGCAACCTATATTAAATTTATTAACCCCTAATCTGCCCCCCTACACCGTCGCCACCTATAATACATTTATTAACCCCTATCCTGCCCCCCACTACACTGCCGCCACTGTAATAAAATTATTAACCCCTAAACCTAAGTCTAACACCCCCCTAACTTAAATATTAATTAAATAAATCTAAATCATATTTCAATTATGAACTAAATTAATCCTATTTAAAACTAAATACTTACCTTTAAAATAAACCCTAATATAGCTACAATATAAATAATAATTATATTGTAGCTATGTTAGGATTTATTTTTATTTTACAGGTAACTTTCAATTTATTTTAACTAGGTACAATAGCTATTAAATAGTTATTAACTATTTAATAGCTTACCTAGCTAAAATAAAGAGAAATGTACCTGTAAACTAAAAACTAACCTAAGTTACAATTACACCTAACACTACACTATACTTTAATAAATTATTCCTATTTAAAACTAAATACTTACCTGTAAAATAAACCCTAAGATAGCTACAATATAATTAATAATTACATTGTAGCTATCTTAGGATTTATATTTATTTTACAGGTAACTTTGTATTTATTTTAGCTAGTTAGAATAGTTATTAAATAGTTATTAACTATTTAATAACTACCTAGCTAAAAGAAATACAAAATTACCTGTAAAATAAATCCTAACCTAAGTTACAATTAAACCTAACACTACACTATCATTAAATAAATTAAATAAATTAACTACAAATAACTACAATTAAATACAATTATATACAATTACATAAACTAACTAAAGTACAAAAAATAAAAAAAGCTAAGTTACAAAAAATAAAAAAAATAAGTTACAAACATTTAAAAAAATATTACAACGATTTTAAGCTACTTACACCTAATCTAAGCCCCTAATAAAATAACAAACACCCCCAAAATAAAAAAATGCCCTACCCTATTCTACATTAAAAAAGTTAAAAGCTCTTTTACCTTACCAGCCCTTAAAAGGGCCTTTTGTGGGGGCATGCCCCAAAGAATTCAGCTCTTTTGCCTGTAAAAGAAAAATACAACCCCCCCCCCAACATTAAAACCCACCACCCACATACCCCTAATCTAACCCAAACCCCCCTTAAAATAACCTAACACAAATCCCCTGAAGATCATCCTACCTTGAGTCGTCTTCACTCAGCTGAGCCACCGATGGAACTGAAGAGGAGACCCGGACCGGCAGAAGTGATCCTCCAAGGGGCGCTGAAGAAATCTTCCATCCGATTAAGTGATCCTCCAAGCGGCGCTGAAGAAATCTTCCATCCGGGCGATGTCATCTTCCAAGAGGCGCTGAAGAAGTCTTCTATCCGGGCGAGGTCATCTTCGAAGCCGGGTCTTGAATCTTCATCCCGCCGACGCGGAACATCCTTCTTCTACTGATCGGAACAGCCAATAGAATGCAAGCTCAATCTGATTGGCTGACTGGATCAGCCAATCGGATTGAACTTGAATCTGATTGGCTTATTCAATCAGCCAATCAGATTTTTCCTACCTTAATTCCGATTGGCTGATAGAATCCTATCAGCCAATCGGAATTGAAGGGACGCCATCTTGGATGACGTCCCTTAAAGGAGCCTTCATTCGTCGGTAGTCCGTCGGAAAAGAAGGATGTTCCGTGTCGGCGGGATGAAGATTCAAGACCCGGCTTCGAAGATGACCTCGCCCGGATAGAAGACTTCTTCAGCGCCTCTTGGAAGATGACATCACC
The DNA here is from genome assembly GCF_027579735.1 of Bombina bombina. Classification (NCBI taxonomy): domain Eukaryota; kingdom Metazoa; phylum Chordata; class Amphibia; order Anura; family Bombinatoridae; genus Bombina; species Bombina bombina. The sequence continues at coordinate 17,375,294 of NC_069509.1, read as the reverse complement.
CGGATGGAAGATTTCTTCAGCGCCGCTTGGAGGATCACTTCATCGGATGGAAGATTTCTTCAGCGCCCCTTGGATGATCACTTCTGCCGGTCCGGGTCTCCTCTTCAGTTCCATCGGTGGCTCGGCTGAGTGAAGACGAATCAAGGTAGGATGATCTTCAGGGGATTAGTGTTAGGTTATTTTAAGGGGGGTTTGGGTTAGATTAGGGGTATGTGGGTGGTGGGTTTTAATGTTGGGGGCGGTTGTATTTTTCTTTTACAGGCAAAAGAGCTGAATTCTTTGGGGCATGCCCCCACAAAAGGCCCTTTTAAGGGCTGGTTAGGTAAAAGAGCTTTGAACTTTTTTTAATGTAGAATAGCGTAGGGCATTTTTTTATTTTGGGGGGTTTGTTATTTTATTAGGGGGCTTAGATTAGGTGTAAGTAGCTTAAAATTGTTGTAATATTTTTTTAAATGTTTGTAACTTATTTTTTTTATTTTTTGTAACTTAGCTTTTTTTATTTTTTGTACTTTAGTTAGTTTATGTAATTGTATTTAATTGTAGTTATTTGTAGTTCATTTATTTAATGATAGTGTAGTGTTAGGTTTAATTGTAACTTAGGTTAGGATTTATTTTACAGGTAATTTTGTATTTCTTTTAGCTAGGTAGTTATTAAATTGTTAATAACTATTTAATAACTATTCTAACTAGCTAAAATAAATACAAAGTTACCTGTAAAATAAATATAAATCCTAAGATAGCTACAATGTAATTATTAATTATATTGTAGCTATCTTAGGGTTTATTTTACAGGTAAGTATTTAGTTTTAAATAGGAATAATTTATTTAAGTATAGTGTAGTGTTAGGTGTAATTGTAACTTAGGTTAGTTTTTAGTTTACAGGTACATTTCTCTTTATTTTAGCTAGGTAAGCTATTAAATAGTTAATAACTATTTAATAGCTATTGTACCTAGTTAAAATAAATTGAAAGGTACCTGTAAAATAAAAATAAATCCTAAGATAGCTACAATAAAATTATTATTTATATTGTAGCTATATTAGAGTTTATTTTAAAGGTAAGTATTTAGTTTTAAATAGGATTAATTTAGTTAATAATAGAAATATTATTTAGATTTATTTAATTAATATTTATGTTAGGGGGGTGTTAGGGTTAGTGTTAGACTTAGGTTTAGGGGTTAATAAATTTATTACAGTGGCGGTGGTGTAGGGGGGGCAGGATAGGGGTTAATAGGTATAATGTAGGTGGCGGCGGGGCCGGAAAAGTGCCGAGCGTACCTGCTAGTTTTTTGATAACTAGCAAAAGTAGTCAGATTGTGCCGCACTTGTGTGCGGAACATCTGTAGTGACATAAGCATCGATCTGTGTCGGACTGAGTCTGGCGGATCGAAGCTTACGTCACAAAGTTCTACTTTTGCCGGTGTCTAGGGCTTGATAACTAAGGCGAATCAGCCTCGCCACAAATATGCTGCGGAATTCCAGCGTATTTGAGGTTGACGGCTTGATAACTAGGGGCCATTATCTTCTAATGCCACTACTCTAAATCCCAGAGTGTGGATGTCCTGTCTTAGGACAGCTAGTTCTTCCCTGATACATGATCTGAGTATATCTGTTAAATCCTTTGTGGAAGCTAGTGGGGGTATGATCTGGGAATTGGCTGTTAGAGTAAAAACAGGAGATGTAGATACTATATTTGGAGGAGTATGGCTATCTCTTGAGGCAGGAGAGGTCTGAGTTGGATTGTCATTGTTCACAAAGTAGGAGCTTACTGATTGCTCTTTCAAAAGAGCAATTTTAGTGGGTTTTACTGGTTTAATGTCATTTCTAGTCGTCATGGTATGTTGTAGGCTCATAGAGGATGTCTGAGGTAAAAAATTAGATACTTTAACAATTTCCGGTGTATTTAGAAAGTCTATGTCCAGGTTATGATAATAACAAATATTTATATAGGCCTCAGAAAACAATCTCAATATGAGTAGTCCGTATCTCTGCAAGTTATTTACTGTATGCGGGCCTGAAGCCACGTGGGAATTATCTGGTTTATAAAGGTAGATTTAGACCCAGTGGATTGTTTCTTGGCGGGGTTTGCAGTGTATCTCACCTTTTACTTGAAGCTCTTTCTCCCTCAGAGATGCTGGGCTCTCCGGTTGTCTAAAATCCCCAGATTATAGGGTATAGGAGAATGGCGGCCCTGTAGGAAGTGTGTCGCTGTATCTGCACCCGGTCTTATCGTTTTGCAAGGCTGTGGGATGTGAAACTGCTCTGAGGTGCCTACCATGAGGTAAGGGATGCCGCATCAGAATCGTAGCTGTAGTAGTTCCGTAGCATTTCACCAGCATCTATGTGAAAGGCAGCAATGGAGGGCCATGTAGGTTTCACCGTAAGGTATATCCCTAGTTTTTTCATAGACATTTTAAGCCTAAAGTCATATCAGCCGATGCAGCTCAACTTCGGTAATCTTTAGGTGGGATTATTGATGCGTAGTCTCAAATTTTACTGCTCATTCTGGAGTTTTATGGTCCAAGTCTCAGGAGCTCAGGGCTTAAGTAGCCATCTTTGCTGCGGCCGGTTCCGCCCCCTCGACTCTTTTTTATTTTAGGTAATTTATTTTTTATTTTTTGTAACAGTAGGTTTTTTTTAATGTTTTTTTTTTTTTTTAAGTAATTTTAATTATTATTTTTTTTTTTAAGTCATGTTAGGTTTTTTTGGTAAAAGTAAGGTTTGTCTATTTTGGGGTAACTTAGGGGTGTTAGGTTAGGGATTTAGATGTTAGTGGGTTACTTTGCAATGAGGGATCTGGTGGTTTAAGGGTTAATAGTGTAGGATGGTAGTTTACATTGGGGGTGTAGTGGCTTAGGGGTCAATATTGTAGAAGGTTACTTTGAGATGTGGGTGTGTTGCAATTTAGGGGTTAATAGTTTCAGAGTTTACTTTGCAATGTGGGGGTGTGGCGGAGTTAATAGTGTAGAGGGGTAGTTTGCGATGGGGGTGTGAAAATAGCAAACACATTTGCGGTAATTTTAACAGTGTGCCACTTGTAATATTGATTTTAGTGTAAATAAAACCACGATTTTACAATAGCGTTTACGCTCCTAGCGCTAACAATAATACTCCACTCGTAATATAGCACTGTTTATTTTAAAGGAACATTTTGAACGGGGTTTAGGAGAATTTTTCCACAAATATTTATCTTTTAGATTAAAATATTGAATAAAACCAACACCAATGCAGATACTTGATGGATAAACACAAGAAGTAATAACCTGGAATCAATTAAAGACTCAATCATAGAACTAAGAATACATGAATTACAGTACTTATGAAAATAGTACAGATTTGCAACTTGTGAAAGATTCTATTACTTACTTCTTATTACTTACTTCTGAATCGGTCATATAGCCAGAGACATGTCTGTCCCAACTTCACTTGCTCCCTGACCAGACAGAAAGTCTGGGGCCCGATCCGATATAAATCGTCGCCCGCAAAAGCAGGCGACGCCAATATTTGCGTGGGTTTGGTATCCTATATACGGCGTAACTTAGAAGTTACGCGTGTATATTTCTGACTTCGCCCGTTGTTTTTTGGCCCATAGACTGACATACAAAACACGCGCAGTTTGGTATCCAATATACGGCGTAAGTACTTATGCTTGCAGATTTCAGAAAATCTACTCCATTCTCATCTCGCCACAATTTCAGCCGCAGGAACCCTTGCACTGACTTAGAAACCAACGTAACTCTCTGAAGGCCTAACAAGTGCATGCTTAACAACATACATATCAGCAGCTAGATCACAAATAGTTAACCTCTTCAAAGCATTTATTATTCCTGCCCCTGCAAGTTTGTCAAACCAATCACAAAGGGGTGCATCATGGGGCACAAGGGGTCATCATGGGGCAGAAGGGGTGCATCATTGGGCACAAGGGGTGCTGGAAGCCCTACAATCCCCTGTTGTTCCGTCTATACATGCTGATTCTATAGTTGCTGCTGAGGTCCCTGGTCATGGTGCTGCCCCTGCTGCAACTGGTCATCAAATTACATACTGCGGAGTTCCACTGCATGTAAGTGAAACTACTACATCCCATCCCCATTCCCTTAACCACCCTAATTACTGAAAATATATCATTAGTTCAATTCATGTTTTGGTCATTATGATTTATTGACTATCATTTCAAGGAATGAAAATGGATGTTTATACCTTATGTTCACAACTTCTGTAAAAACATTATTATTTAGATATATATACCCATGTGCAGGGATAGGCAAGCTGTCCTTCACTAAAACTCTTTACCTTAGAAAATGTCCACCACAGCCTTGGCTCGTGCCTATCCCTGCACATGGGTCAATTTCTATTGGATGTGAGAAACCTTGATTTGCATCTTATAAGTGAATATTACTATATGTACCCTTCATACACAACTATGTGATGTGGTTTAGAGAACATGAATATGTCATACACATGGTGATATTACCTTTTCTGGGCCATTTCCGCACAGGCCTTATTATATTTTTCAAAGATATTAGTGTACTAAAACACCCCTCACATGGATGTGGATGACAATTATATGGTAAATAACAGAGGACAAGATTTAGGATGAAATATAACAATATTTTTTTTTCCGGCTTCTTAGATGAGGGGGCTGAGGGGCCTGGAGTGGGTCTCCTGCCTCTCCTGGGTTGTGTGGATTCAGAGGATCCTGCAGGAGTGCTGGCCACAGATGAGATGCTGGAGGCAATGTCCTGCTGGTGTGTGAAATGCTCCACCAACACACCCAACAGTTGGTTTTGTTCCCTCCATCTGTTGTCAGTCTGAATCTGCATGTCCGAAATAACTCTCAGCATCTGATATTGATTCTGGACAATACCACTTAAAGATGCTGCCATGTCCCGTTGCAGCTCAATGGAACGCTGTAGTAAAGTCTGTTGGCTCCTGTAAAACCTGCATTGGTCTCTCTGCATTCTCTCGCAGGTTGATGTGAGCCTCTCGCAGGTTGATGTTTGCCTCCTCTGTAGGGCAATGTATTCATCACCCATGGCGGAAGTGAGAGGATCTATAGGCTCTTCCCCAGCAGGGACTCTAGGCGCAGGTTCACCTCTATCTGCTTTTTCAACATCAATATCCTCAGCTGCTGGTGCTGCCAGAGGGATCACAGCTGCTGGTGCTGCCGGAGGGATTACAGCTGCTGGTGCTGCCGGAGGGATCACAGCTGCTGGTGCTGCCGGAGGGATCACATCTGCTGGTGCTGCTGGAGGGATCACATCTGCTGGTGCTGCCTGAGGGATGATGACAGCTCTATGCTCCTCCTCAGATGCTGGAGCTCTTCCAAGCGAAGCAGATGGTGGAGATCTCCGGATGGACTGGTAGTCCCATTGCTGTCTGGTGTGCACCCACTCAGCCTGGTGGTATAATCCCTGACTGGCCTGATATTGGTGTGTGGGGGGGGGGGTAAAGGCATCTACCCTTCGGGGCTGACTTGGCTCCCCCTCCAAGCCAAAGGAATAGTCCTCCTGCCAGGGCTCCTGCCAGGTATCCTCTTGCACTGCTGGCGGCATGACCTCTGGATTGTCAATAGAGGCAGTCCATCCCAGCTCATGCCTGGGAGCATACTCTTGTTGGACTCTCTGGACCGGTGGTCAAGGTGGAGAAATTCTTTGTGGCGGTGGTGGAGGTGGATGCATGGGCGTTTGCACCCTGGTGACTGGAGATTCTGTGGAGGAGTCAAATGATGAGAGGGATTAGTACAGTCATATATATATCCATGTGGGCATACAATGTACATGCTAGGACCTATACACATTCTCATGTCAAACTCTATAATATGCATGTGCACATTGAGATTTGTGATATGAGGGTTTTTAATATGCTAAGTATACATGTATGTGTTTCATACAATAGTTCTGTGTACATGTCAGTGATGGTGAAAATGTGTTCTTTAAGTGACACTATGGTTGTGATGACTATAGTGTCCATTTACTGAAAACTCTACATGTGGCTTGTGGCCTGTGTTACTCTGAGACATGTTAGTATTTCACTATTCCACCTCATATCATGAATTTCAATGTGTTAAGTAGCATTAAATGGACATTAAACCCATTTTTATTCTTTCATGATTCAGCTAGAGCATGCAATTTTAAACAAATTTGTAATTTACTTCCATTACCTAATTTGCTTCATTCTCTTGATATTCTTAGCTGAAAAGCATATCTAGATAGGCTCAGAAGCTGCTGATTGGTGGCTGCACATCAATGCCTCGTGTGATTGCCTCACCCATGTGCATTGATATTTAATAAACAAAGAATTACAAAATAATGAAGGAAATTAGATAATAGAAGTAAATTGGGATGTTGTTTAAAACTGTATTCTCTATCTGAATAATGAAATAAAAAGATTTGCTTTCATGTCCCTTTAATGTGAAATCTAATTGTAGATGTTTTTGTTAGTAGGCCAAATACCATGCTCCTCATTGTGTACATGAATGTGTGACATTATAGGATGTTATATCTCAAATACATATAATACTGGTGTGTGGGATGTTACTCACCAGCATGCTGCGCTGATGTTGCAATCCCTGAGTCACGAGCCCCTGGAAGTCCACGGACTGCTGTGAAGCTCAGGGACCTATGAATCAGCTCCTGCCACTCATTATATTCTGCCTCCTGGTGAGGCCCACCTCCTGTTGCCCTCTGGGACATTGCTTCTTGGCCCATCTTCTCCTTGACTCTCCTCTTACAATCGTTCCACCGTTTCTTTAGGCCATCCACAGTCCTCCTCTGCTGGGACACACCATTAACTGCCTCCTCCACCTTCAGCCAGGCATCTTTACGCCTACGGGCAACTCCTTTGCCCTTCTCTTGGCCAAAGAGGGCGGTATGGTTCTCCAGGACGGCCTGGACTAGAGCGAGGTTTTCAGCAAACGTTAAGTTGGGGCACCTCATACGCTACTCATCCTGGGCCGCCTGGCTCCCTCCCTGGGATGTCCCTAGTGTGGGTTCCTCCCTATCCTCTCCCTCCTCCCCTCTTCTATCCCCATGTGCACCCTCTATCCCTCTTCTACTGAGTGTGCCTGGCCTTGGGGCAACCCCACTCTCATCCTCCCTTCTAAGTCTCCCTCTCCCCACCCCACTGACTCCCTGACGGGAACCCTGCTGCTCTTCCTGACCATAATCCTCTCCCTGCAATTCCCCTTCCCTCCTCCCCTCCGCCCTAGCTCTCCCTGACATCCTCACACTACACACACTCACACACTAACACTCACTCCCACTTCAATCACACACAATCACAACCAAAGACTCAGCCTTTCACACTGTAAAAGATAAATAAAATATGTAAGGTGTTATAAAAAAAAAGTGTTGTGTATTTTGTATATGTGTGTATGCAAAATGTGTGCAATATGTAAAAAAGGGACAGTAATGTGCAAGCTTAACAAATCCACCAAATCCGACCTAACTAAATCTATGCAATGCGCCTCTCTCTCTACTCTAACCACTTTCTCCTACTCACTGTAGTGTGCTGTAGCTCCAAGAACCAACTAAACACACTAAAGAAAATGGCGGCTGCACAGGGGTTTAAGTATGATTTTTGAATGTCGTAATTACGTGGCGCATCTTTTAGAACTGGCGGTTAGTTGCGACGATTTGTTGCCTAATTTGCATAAAACTACACTTTATTGAGAGTTTACGTGAACAAAATATTGGCGTAAGTACTTGCGACGACTAAAATGTGTATTTGCGCACATTTTAGCTGATCGCCGTTTTTTTTCTACTTACGCCAGTTTAGCATCTGACGGCGCAGTATATTGGATAGGTCGAGTTGCGAGGTGAAATTACGGGTGGCGCGGGTTCCCTTGCTTGCGCTGAAAACTACGCCGTATATCGGATCGCGCCCCTGATGTCTTCCCAACCCCAGGTCATGAGGAGCAATTGGAGGAAAAAGTGACAACAGAGACAACATCAATAAAATGTCTTCAAAGTCTTCCAAGTTTTGTTAAAATGTATTTAATATGTATATATTGTCTGAATCTGGATAAAAGTGAAGTGTTCTTGCTCTGCTAGCTTATTTTTATGTTCTTCTGCAACCTCCATCTGTACAAAACCCACCTTGTATTTTGGCAACCACCAATAATGAATATTATTTTTTTTATATACCATAAAAACATATAACTCACCTAGAGAGAGAAAAATAAAAGTGGTTCTCTAATTTGGTTCTATTTTGTATTGTGTTTACTACATTTTTTTCCTTCCTTCTCTGTTGCACAATAGTTCACTTTATATTTAAAGTAGGAAAATTACACTTTTTCAAAATGGCAACTTTTTAATTATTACTATTACAAGATTTATCAGTTCATTCAAATGTATAAGATCAGGAATATTAACAGAATGTAATGCTCTCAATTGTACACAAGATAATAAAAATTGATAAGCGATATAAGAATAAACATATAAAATGTGGCGAGAGAATCCAGTCCTGAGTGAAAACTACAGAAGACAGGAGCGTTATTCCTATAAATTCAATCTTGTAATTATTTTTCTTTCTTCTATTAACCTTTTATATACATACTAGTCCTAAAACCTGTGTAAATGGGCCAAAATCCCCATCCACTTCCCTCTCTCTCCATCCTTCCTCTTCCCTGCTGCTCTCAACATTTTTTCTTCTGCAGTGCAGCAGTCCCACCCACTCCAACCTTCTTCCCGCGCCCCCTGCCCGCTCCCTCCCCCCATCCAATTTGTCCGCTGCACATCCATGATGCAAATTTCACGTTCCACCACATCCCAAAGGTGCTCTATTGGATTAAGATCTGGTGACTGTGGAGGCCATTGGAGTACAGTGAACTCATTGTCATGTTCAAGAAACCATTTTGAGATGATTTTAGCTTTGTGACATGGTCCATTTTCCTGCTGGAAGTAGCCATCAGAAGATGGGTACACTGTAGTCATAAAGAGATGGACATGGTAAGCAACAATGCTCAGGTAGGCCGTGGCATTTTAAACAATGCTCAATTGGCACTAAGGTGCCAAAAGTTTGACAAGAAAATATCCCCCACACCATTACCACCACCACCAGCATTGATACAAGGCAGGATGAATCCATGCTGTCATGTTGTTTAAGCAAAATTCTGACCTTACCATCTGAATGTCGCAGCTGAAATCAAGACTCATCAAACCAAGATTGGTGAGCATGTGCGAATTGTAACCTCAGTTTCCTGTTCTTAGCTGACAGTAGTGGCACCCGGTGTGGTCTTCTGCTGCTGTAGCCCATCTGCTTCAAGTTCAACATGTTGTGCATTCAGAGGTGGTATTCTGCATACCTTTGTTGTATGAGTGGTTATTTGAGTTACTGTTGCCTTTCTATCATCTTAAACCAGTCTGCCCAGTCTCCTCTGACCTCTGACATCAACAAGGCATTTTTGTCCAAACAACTGCCACTCACTGGATATTTTCTCTTTTTCGGACCATTCTCTGTAAACCCTAGAGATGGTTGTGTGTAAAAATCCCAGTAGATCAGCAGTTTGTGAAATACTCAGACCAGCCCATCTGGCACTAACAACCATGCCGCATTCAAACATCTTCACCAAGCCTAAATACCTAAATGCATTGAAATGTTGCCATGTGATTGGCTGATTAGCAAGTTGTGTTACCAAGCAATTGAACAGGTGTACCTAATAAAGTGGCCTGTGAGTGTATAAGTCACAGGTGCACAGTACAATCCTTAGCAGGGGGGGAGTGGCGAAGGGTAAGAAAAAGGACATTCATGAGAAGAAGAGAAGGTTAGAAAGACCTCACAATGATGCAGCCAAATATTCTCAAAATCAGAGTCTACGATCTAATAGTACATAAAGCCTATACTATTACTGTTTGTTTAGATCATCATGGTTATATTAATAATCACTAATATTTTAATGGCCAACATTGTTTCATGGGAGGTGGGAGGTATTCACTCACCTGTTAAATAAAAACATTTTAAATTACTTGAAGATTTATATAGCTTGCCTACAAGAAACACATTTGTCACTTTCAGAACACGTTAAGCTTAGATCAGGTTGGCTCAAAAAATATATCGTGTTTCTTATACTAAATTGTAAAGTGGAGTAGACATTTTAGGGCTAGAGTTCAAAATTGTGCTTTTGCAAACGTGATATTTGCACTCCACTCAGTAATACTAGCGTATGCAAATGTGCGCAGGTATTACAAGTAAAGCACATTATAGAGAATAAAAAAGTGACATTACAGAAAATAAAAAAAAATAACAAAAATACAAAACCCAGTTATGCTAAATCTAAATCCCTCCTAAAAAATCCACCCAAAAATAAAAACCCTATACTATTACTAAAAGTTACTATGGTAATAGCCCTTAAAGGTTCGTTTTGTAAGGCAGTGACCTAAAGCAATTTATCTCTTTTCACCTTAAAAATACAACCCCATTGTACAATAAAAGCAACCCCTAAAAAAAATTACTTTTTTTAAAAAAAAACTTCTTTAAAAATTGTCCTGATAAGGGCATTTGATAGGACATTGCCGAAAAGCAATTTCAGCTCTTTTGCTATATAAAATAATCTAATTTAAAAAAAAAAAAAAAAAAAAAAAAACCCTATCCTAAAAAAAAATTGCCTGAAAGTGGCATTTAGTAGGGCATTGCCCTTAGAAGGACATTGATAGGGCAGTGCCCTCAAGTTATTAAGCTCTTTCTGCCAATAAAAAAAAACTATTCTAAAAAAAACCTTAGATGAAAAAAAGATTGCCCTGAAAAGGACATTTGTTTGGTTATTGCCCTTAGAAGGGCATTTGATAGGGAAGTGCCATAAAGTAATTCAACGCTGATTTAATTCACATGTTTTGGCTTTGCCCAAAGATCAAAAATCTCTGGGCCAAGGTTGAGTATTGGCTCAAGAATGTGCTAAAGATAGCAAGTTTTTCGCTAACACTATATCAGATAATATTTTGTCTTAAGAAAGAACCTGGCAGGCAAAATAATGAAAAAATAGTAATTTCTACCATCCTTGCCACCAGATACTTAATCTGTAAAAAGTGGAAAAGTCGTGTAACTCCAAGCATCTCTGAGATTAAAAATTGCATGAAAAAACAATGTATTTTAGAGCAGAGAGGTGCGGACATAAACAATGACCAAGACATCAAAAGATTCTTTGACAAATGGGCAGTCTTTTTAAAAATATTTCCTGTGGCAGAAATTAATTACATAATCTTTCCTTTTAGGAATACAGAAACTGTTTTGCTAGGGAATTGGTAAAAACTAGGTGAGGTAGCATTATAATGGGTTTTCTTTTTCTTTTTTTTTTTTTTTTTTTTTCTCTCTCTCTGTTGTTATTTTTATGATTTTCGTTTAGTTGGATCACCTCTTTGCACTGGGGAGGATATACGGGGGGAGGGAGGGGAGGGTTCAGGGGGGGTTGAAAAGTAAAACCCCAAGCAATGTCAATGAATAAATTGATTAGATTATACCAATACGTAGAAGTATATTTGCATCTATAGTTAAACACAGTGTTACATGAATGAATTTATGTATAAATTGTGGTTCATGAAATTGTGGTTTATGTTATGTGTTTAATGCTGTTTTTATTTGTTTTTGACATTTGGTTGGATTATAAATAAAGGTTAAAAAAAAAAAAAAAAGTAATTCAACTCTTTTGCTGCCCAATAAACATTTAAGTGTAAGGTGTAAACTTATAAAGTGATTTAAAAAGGACAATCTATTCTATCTTTCTTCCAATGATTGAGCAAGTTCTGCAGCTATTGACATATTGGACACTTTATGAAATCTCTTGGATGGGACACAACAGTTAAAATGTGAATACTTTCGAATATAACATCTCTTCTGTTGTCTTCCCTAAGAATTCCCCCTAACATTATTCATATGTTACAATCTTTAATAAATAGATTTGTATGGAATTTGAAAAGAATAAGAGTGGCCTTGAAGATTCTTTAAAAACCAATTACAGCAGGGGGCTTAGGTCTCCCATGTATTAAGACCTACCATAATGCAGGATTATTAACTCATGCTTCAACATGAGGATCACGTTTAGAATTTTCAAGATGGTGAGAACTTGAGCAAGCCTCCCTCCCGGCATATATGCTTCTAGAAAGAAGATTTACTATGGTTACCAACACATAATGTGCCAGTCACATATTTCAGCTACATCATAATATAACAATGCCTTACAAGCTGGAGATTGCTCAGAAATATGCCGGCGGTAGCTCCCCATCCTTCTCCACTCTATTCTATCCAGGGAATACTCTAAAAAATTCCAGACACACCCTCAAACACTGGACCATTTAAGCCTATCATCGATTTCTACGACTCTCACCACATGATCCCTTATGAGAAATTAATTAAAAACAACTATGTGCCTGTAAAATTTCAATTTGAGCTAAGAAGAATTGTTTCCCTTCTGAAAGTGTGGGGCTTCTCTCAAGACCAGTTAAACCAGATGGAAAGCTGACATGCAACTATATAAACAACTCACAACACAATATACCCTATTATAAGATTTCCCTACATTTGTAAAAAAAAAAGCCCACCCAATTACCAATCACTAGCTTATTCAACACGTGGCAGAAAGCCATAATATTTACAAAAAATCAATACACTGAGTCACCTTATACAAAATATACTATAAAATCCTAGTCAGATGGCATATAGTTCCTCATACTACACCCAAGTAAATATAATTTATGCTGGAGACTGTGTCATTTAGTTGGTGCTCACCTAACATGTTTGGTGGACATGCCCTAGAATCCAAACATTTTGGAATCAGATATCTCAGATATGTCTCCAATAAGGATGTAAATCCTTTACAGCTTCAGTAGAATTGCTCCCTCTTGACTTGTCTAAATTGAGAAAAGACAAAGATCTCTTTTTATTATAATCCTCCTGGCTTGTAAACTAGCATTAGCAAGGGATTGGTTGAAAGAAAAAAACACCCACTTGGACACAAGTTCAAATTATTATTAATTACATTAGATGAATGGAATAATTTGTACATAATTTACAAGGTACTATAGATACATACATAACCGCTTGGACGCTGTGGGATACTCTCTCAACATAGTTGTGATATGTAACAACTGAGACTACGTACTTAGATATGGAAAAGCAGATTACTAAAAATATTGGATGGTGCAGGGAGAAGGTGAAAGCCTAAAGACATACCAACATTACGACTAATTTGTTTATTCCCCCCCCCCTTTATTTTTTTATTTCATGCAGAAAGAACCAATTTATTATTTTTCATCTCTTATACATTACCACTTTTATATTCCTTACTATCAGGTTGGAGATATTTTACTCCGGAACATTTAACTTATAGAAAGTAACTATCAGGTGTAAGATGGATAAAGTCTTCCCCAGCAGACGATGGATGAAGTTAGAAGATGGGCTGCCACTACCAGGATGAAGATGGGGCTGCCACTACCAGGATGAAGATGGGCTGCCACTACCAGGATGAAGATGGGCTGCCACTACCAGGATGAAGATGGGCTGCCACTACCAGGATGAAGATGGGGCTGCCATGAAGATGAGCACCACAGTTGGTGATCACGTAGGAGCAAGATTCAAGTTCAGTGAATACCATCCTTGGGGTTTAGCTGTAGGTTTTTTGGGGGTGTTTTTTTGTTGTTGATTATTTTAGGTTAGTTAAAAAAAAAGAGTTTGGGGCAATGCCCTACCAAATGCACTTATCAGATTTTTTTTAGATAGGCTTTTTTGTTGGGGGTCACTTTTATTGTAGAATGGAGTTGTATTTTTTATGAAAAAGAGATAAATCCCTTTAGAGCAATGCTCTTCTAAGGAAAATGACTATAGTAATTTTTAGAGTTAGGGGCCGATTTATCAATGTCTGGCGGACAGCCAGACATCACTGAATACCGACACCATACACTGTCGGCATTTAACATTGCACAAGCCGTTCTGAACTCCTTGTGCAATGCTGCCCTCTGTAGGGGGTGTCAACCAACCCAATCGTACACGATCCAGCGGGTTGCTATCCGCCAGGGGGTGTTAGGTTAGGGGGTGTTAGGGAGGTTAGCTGTAAGGAGCTTAGCATGTAAGTATGGGTGTTATTTTTTCCACTTTGGGTTTTTGCACCAGTCAGGTTAGCACGCAAGCAAAAACTTTTTACTTTCAACTTGTAATATTCAAGGTACCTGACATGCGAAAAGGTGAAGTTGAGCACAGTTTTTTTAATTAGAAAGTATATATACTGTGCATATATATGAGTGTAACACTTTATTTTATGTGTTTATGTTAAATGAAGTAAAACTTTTATTTTACCCCTAGGTCCTAACCCTTAACATGCTCAGTGGTACACATTTACTTCTAACTTGTAATACACGTGAAAGTTATCGAAGCCACAATATTGCAGTATCGTGTCCTCACTAACATTAGCACACCACTTGTAATTTAGCACTGAATAGGGTGGTTCTGCAGCTGTTTAGTGAACTCTTTATCAGCTGCTTACTTGAGTTCATTGTCCAATTAACTGAAAAAGTAGCAACCGCACAGGTAAGGTAGTATAAGACAATATTCCCTTCTCTTTGGCTGTGTATATTTAATATACATGGGACTAACCAGGAACCCCATTAAAACCACTGTAAGAAGTCTAAGAAAAATAAGTTTGATAAAGTATTTTGTGTGTTTGCTCAATAGGACTTTAGGAACACAATGCTCAGAAAACCTTTATTAACCCCTTAATGACCGCAGCACTTTTCCATTTTCTGTCCGTTTGGGACCAAGGCTATTTTTACATTTCTGCGGTGTTTGTGTTTAGCTGTAATTCTCCTCTTACTCATTTACTGTACCCACACATATTATATACCGTTATTCTCGCCATTAAGTGGACTTTCTAAAGATACCATTATTTTCATCATATCTTATAATTAACTATAAAAAAAATTATATAATATGAGAAAAAAAATGGAAAAAAACACACTTTTTCTAACTTTGACCCCCAAAATCTGTTACACATCTACAACCACCAAAAAACACCCATGCTAAATAGTTTCTAAATTTTGTCCTGAGTTTAGAAATACCCAATGTTTACATGTTCTTTGCTTTTTTTGCAAGTTATAGGGCCATAAATACAAGTAGCAGTTTGCTATTTCCAAACCCCTTTTTTTAAAAATTAGCGCTAGTTACATTGGAACACTGATATCTTTCAGGAATCCCTGAATATCCCTTGACATGTATATATTTTTTTTTAGAAGACACCCCAAAGTATTGATCTAGGCCCATTTTGGTATATTTCATGCCACCATTTCACCGCCAAATGCAATCAAATAAAAAAAAATGTTCACTTTTTCACAATTTTGTTCACAAACTTTAGGTTTCTCACTGAAATTATTTACAAACAACTTGTGCAATTATGGCATAAATGGTTGTAAATTCTTCTCTGGGATCCCCTTTGTTCAGAAATAGCAGACATGTATGGCTTTTGTTGTTGCTTTTTGGTAATTAGAAGGGCGCTAAATCCCACTGCGCACCACACGTGTATTATGCCCAGCAGTGAAGGGGTTAATTAGGGAGCATGTAGGAAGCTTCTAGGGTTAATTTTAGCTTTAATTTAGTGTAGTAGACAACCCAAAGTATTGATCTAGGCCCATTTTGGTATATTTCATGCCACCATTTCACCGCCAGATGCGATCAAATTAAAAAAAACGTAATATTTTTCACAATTTTAGGTTTCTCACTGAAATCATTTACAAGCAGCTTGTGCAATTATGGCACAAATGGCTGTAAATGCTTCTCTGGGATCCCCTTTGTTCAGAAATAGCAGACATATATGTCTTTGGCATTGCTTTTTGGTAATTAGAAGGCCGCTAAATGCCGCTGCGCATCACACGTGTATTATGGCTAGCAGTGAAGGGGTTAATTAGGTAGCTTGTAGGGAGCTTGCAGGGTTAATTTTAGCTTTAGTGTAGAGATCAGCCTCCCATCTGACACATCACACCCCCTGATCCCTCCCAAACAGCTCCCTTCCCTCCCCCACCCCACAATTGTCCCCGCCATCTTAAGTACTGGCAGAAAGTCTGCCAGTACAAAAATAAAGGGAATCTTTGTTGTTGTTTTTTTTTAAATTGTATAGCATATTTACATATGCTGCTGTGTAGTATCCCCCTTATCCCCCAACCTCCCTGATACCCCCAAACACCTCTCTAAACGTCCCCCTCTGACTTTTTGGGGGCCATCTTGGGTACTGGCAGCTATCTGCCAGTACCCAGTTTGCAGAAAAAATGTTTTCTGGGGTTTTTTTTCACAGTTTTTTTTCTGTAGTGTAGCTTCCCTCCCACATACTAACCCAACACCCCCTGATTTAGCTTTTTTTTTAAAAAAATTTCAGCGGTATAAACTTGATTACCTATCCTATTACCAATAATATTTTCTGTAGTGCAGCGTTCCCACCCGCTCCCTCCCCGTGCACGCGCCCGCCCCCTCCCTATCGTGCACGCGCGCGCGCCTGTGCGCGCCCCCGCGCGCCCCCGGACATCCCCGCCCACGATCCCGCCCCCCTGCACATCTCCAGGGCCATCGATGGCCGCCACCCGCCTCCTTGTACTGCTCCCACCCACCAACGAAGGAAGCCACCGGATCTCCGGTGCAGAGAGGGCCACAGAGTGGCTCTCTCTGCATCGGATGGCCATACATTGTTATTGCAGGATGCCTCCATATTGAGGCATCACTGCAATAACCGGAAAGCAGCTGGAAGCGAGCAGGATCGCTTCCAGCTGCTTTCCACACCGAGGACGTGCAGGGTACGTCCTCAGGCGTTAACTACCTTTCTTTTGAGGACGTACCCTGCACGTCCTCGGTCATTAAGGGGTTAATGTCAAAGTTCCTAACTAACAGCTAGATTACCAGTTTTGAGCGCTATAGAGAAATTAACAAATGCAACAAAAGTTATGTTTTTTAATTTTCTATAGCGCTGCTATTACAAGATCTCAAACATACGCCTTTTGCATGCGATATGGTTGCGTTGATCTCCATACCGCACACAATCAGAGCGCTGCTTAGACGTGCTCATGCACGATTTCCCCATAGAATCTGCTGTCCCTGACATCACTGACACCTGCCTACATTTATTAACCACTAATCTGCCGCTCCCGATATCGCCGCTACCTAAATAAAATTATTAACCCCTAATCTGCCGCTCCCGATATTGCCGCCACTATACTACAATTATTAACCCCTAAACCACCAGCCTCCCACATTGCAACAAGCGATATTAAATTATATTAACCCCTAAACCTAACCCTAATGTAACCCTAACCCTAACACCCCCTAACTTTAACATAATACAAATATAGCTAAATAAAATTTACACTTTTGAACTAAATAAACCTATTAACCCCTAAACCGCCAGCCCCCCACATGGCAACAAGCTAAATTAAACTATATTAACCCCTAAATCTAACCCCCCTAACTTTAACATAATTAAATTAGATCTAAATTAAATTTACAATTATTAACTAAATAATTCCTATTTAAAACTAAATACATACATACCTGTGAAATAAAACCCAAGCTAGCTACAATATAACTAATAGTTACATTGTATCTAGCTTAGGTTTTATTTTTATTTCACAGGTAAGTTTGAATTTATTTTAACTAGGTAGACTAGTTATTAAATAGTTATTAACTATTTACTAACTACCTAGCTAAAATAAATACAAACTTACCTGTGACATAAAACCTAACCTGCCTTACACTAAAACCTAACATTACCAAAAAAAAAATACCATTAAAAAAAAAAAACACGAAGATTAATCCTATCCTAATACCCTTTAAAAAAAGCATCCCAAAATAAAAATCCTTACTCTAGAATAAACTACCAAGGGCCCTTCGAAGGGCTTTTTGTAGGGCATTGCCCTGAGATAAACAGCTCTTTTACTTCAAAAAGAATACAAACACCCCCTAACACTATACAAACTACCACCCCCAAACTCCCAAGGGCCCTTAAAATGGCCTTTAGTAGGGCATTGCCCTAAGAAAAACAGCTTTTTTACTTTTTTAAAAAAAGCACCCCCTAAAAATATACATTACACAAAATAACAAATAAATTAATAATAAAAAAAATAATCACACCTAATCTAATAGCTCTATCAAAATAAAAAAAACCAACCCAAAATAAAAAAAAACCTAGCCTATAATAAACTACCAATGGCCCTTAAAAGGACCTTTTGTGAGGCATTGCCCCAAATATTTCAGCTCTTTTACCTGTAAAAAAAATACAAACACCCCCCAACAGTAAAACCCACCACCCCCACAACCAACTCCCCCAAATAAAAACACTAACTCTAAAATAACCTAAGCTAACCATTGCCGTGAAAAGGGCATTTGTATGGGCATTGCCCTTAAAAGGGCATTTAGCTCTTTTGCTGCCCAGACCCTAAACACTAGCCCGAAGACGATCCACTTACAGTTGTTGAAGTTGGTGAAGGATCCATCCAGCCGGCGAAGTCCTCATCCATGCGGCAAGAAGTCTTCATCCAAGCGGCCTCTTCTATCTTCATCCAGTCGACGTGGAGCGGGTCCATCCTGAAGACATCCGACGAGGAGCTCCTCTTCTTACGGTCGCTGCCGTAAACTGAATCTTCAATGCAAGGGATGTGATTCAAGATGGCATCCCTTGCATTCCTATTGGCTGAAAGATTTGAATCAGCCAATAGGAATTAGAGCTGCTAAAATCCTATTGGCTATTTAAATCAGCCAATAGGATTTAAGCAGCGCTCATTCTATTGGCTAATTCAGTCTGAAATGAAAGAAACAATGTTGTTCATTTAATTTATTACAAACCTGGAATGCATTTCTCAGATCCATGGATATATATCTAATTTATACAGTCTGAGTATGAATTAAATCTTTGAGAATTATACAGTTCATATAGATGAATTTCTAACTTCTCTTTCCAAAACCAAGATTTAAATTCTTACAAGCTTTCAGTAAAATATGTCTCTGTTTTCTCCTGCTATTTTCCATTGAGACGGATCTTCTGTTAAAGTGACATCTGAGTTTTACAAGTGTCTATTTCTTTTGTTCTACACATCTGTGTTTTAGAACAAGAGGGGGTTGGGGCTATAGTGAGACCAATTCATCTCAAATTAGATATTAGCCAAAAATGAAATATTTAGATTATGTGATACATTTGTAGTTTATTTAATGTTATTTCACAGGTACCCTGACATCTCAGTTATTTCGCCAGACTTGCATTTTAGCCAATCAGTGCCCTCTCATAGGTAACTCCATGGGCATGAGCACAATGTTATCTAGAAGGCACACATGAGCTAGCATTGTCTAGCTGTAAAAACTGTAAAATGCATTCAGATAAGAGGTGGCCTTGAAGGTGGCCTTGAAGGGCTTAAATTGCACAACTCTTTAATAGTGAAGGTCAGGTGCTGTGTGGTTTGTGTATTCCAAGACTGGTTTTATTAGTTACAAAAACAATTTACACCACTCAGTTTTCCTACTGAAATGGGCATGAAATTGAACTTTTATCTACTGGTATTAACGATAGTAAAAGTCATTAGTATTATTATTATTATTATTATTATTATTATTATTATTATTATTATTATCATTATTATTATGAGTATATTATGGCGACTTCAACATCCCTCTTGACAATCCCACTGCCTCCTCTGCAAAACAACTTCTTCAACTCACTTCATCTTTCGGCCTGTCACAATGGACTGACTCTCCCACTCACAAAGATGGTCATTCCCTTGATCTGATTTTAACCTATCGATGCACTATCTCAAATTTAACAAACTCCCCTTTTCCTCTCTCTGACCATCATCTCCTAACTTGCAACATCACATCCCTACCTACAACTCCCCCTCCCTCTACCCCTCACACCAAACTTCAAAGAAGCACTAAGTCATTAGATCTGCAACAGCTCGCTAGCTCTCTCAAACCTCTCCTCTCATCCATCACCTCCTTTTCCTGCCCTGACCAATCTATCTGCCAGTATAACTCCACCCTTACATCGGTCGTTGACAATCTGGCCCCTCCAACCATAGCTCTGAAACCACACTCTCATCCTCAGCCCTGGCATACTCCTCTGACACGGTACCTACGCAAATGTTCCCGTACTGCTGAGTGACACTGGAGGAAATATCTTAGTTCAGCTAACTTTCTTCACTACAAGTTCATCCTGAACTCCTACTATTCTGCCCTTAATCTCTATAAGCAACAATACTTCTCTAATCTCATCTCTACTCTTTCCTCTAACCCAAAACGTCTGTTCTCCACATTCAATACTCTTCTCCGCCCACCCTCACCTCCTAATACAATCTCTCTCTCAGCTCAAGATTTTGCCAGCTACTTCAATAACAAAATTGACTCCATCGGAAGTGAAATCAGCTCTCAACATACTTCCAATCTCCCACCCCTCAAAAGCTCACAATCATCCAAAACCCAAATATCCAAAAATGCACCCCTTCTTGTGAACTGCTGGTGCAATGCCACCCCCTGCAGATTCAAGGCCAATCGGCCGCTAGCAGGGGGTGTCAATCAACCCAATCGTATTCAATCAGGTTGATTTCTGTCCGCCACCTCACAACAGGCAAACAAGTTATGGAGCAGCGGTCTTTAGACCGCTACTTCATAACTTCTGTTTCCGGCAAGTCTGAAGGCTCGCCGGAAACAAGGGGCATCAAGCTCCATACGGAGCGTGATAAATATGCCCCAAAGTGTCTTGCAAAGCCACCAGCAGAGTATTCAATGCTTCTGTAGAGATTCCTGTAGCCAGAACTAAATAAAAAGAGTTTGTAAAATTAAATAATCCTATTGCTAGAACGTAAAGTTTGCCAGACTTAAAATGACAAAAATGCCATGAACTATAGAACATTTACTAGCAGCGTAAAGCAGAACTTATGTTCTGCTAAATGTGAGATTGAAAATATAAATATTTATTCTCATGTGTGCATCAACCAAAGAATAATATAACAAGAAATAACAGTGTGCACCCAGCCTTACCTTGCAGCCCAGTACTGCAGCCAATCTGAGAACAGCCCAAGACTCTATTTATTCGTTTGTGAGTCTCCTTAGGGGCTTATTCCCCAGGAAAGGATTGTTATGTTAGATTTGCTTTAACTCCCCATGAGAACAATTCACAGATGTCAAATAATCACTAGACAGTACCAATTTGTTTCAGACGGATACATTACTGTATTGTTATTGTCTGTATCTACACCCCACATTAACCATAGAATGGTTATGAAGCTGTATTAAAGGGACATAAGTTGGGATAGAGACAACATTTAATAATATGTACTTTAATTACTTTACCTGCAAATGTATTCTGCAGTGCCTCACCATTAACCCTTTATGAATATATTTTGAAGTCATGTGGAGTTTATTCGTGGTATAAATATTGAATATTTTGAAGTTGTTGAGATTATGGGGCCGATTTATGAAGCAGCAGATGCTGCTTATTCCACATGAGCCTTCCGGCTCGCCAGAAACAGGAGTTAGGAATCAGCGGTCTTAAGACCGCTGCTCCTAAACTCTCCATCTGAAGTTGTGGCCTGCAATCACTGTTTGACATGATTGATACCCCCTGCTAGCAGCCGATTGGTTGCAAATGTGCAGGGGGCAGCATTGCACAAGCATTGTAGCGAATCATGTCCGTGATATCTACCCCTATTAGTTATATTCTTGGTTTTAGATAATTGTTCTTCTTTTCTTTTTTAATATGTGTGGGAGAATTGGACTGTGAGGTATGGTGTGGAGAGCTTATTGGTCCAAGCTCCCTTAAATGTGTCACAATGTAAGTTTGTAACTTCTTATGATAAAGTGCCTGGAGGCACAAAACACGTAAGGATGATTGTTCTTCTTCGTGTCTTTTTTAATATTTTGAAATAAAGATTATTCTTTTAGTCAGTCCTTGGCTAAATCCTTCCGCTTGCACCTTAAAAATATCTCTAAAATTACACTTCCATACACAAGACGCAACTAAGATTTTAACCCACTCCCTCATCCTTTTCCGCCTCGACTACTGCAACTCCATCCTCTCTGGTCTCCCTAGCTGCCACCTAGCTCCTTTACAATCCATAATGAATGCCTCTGCCAGGCTCATCTTCCTTACACGTTGCTCTTCATCTGCTGCACCTCTCTGCCAATCCCTTCGCTGACTTCCTCTTGCTTCCAGGATTAAATACAGAATTCTGATTCTGACAGACAAAGCCCTCAACTGTACTGCTCCCCCCCTATATCTTATCCTTTGTCTCCAGATACTCTCCCTCCCATCCCCTTCGCTCTGCCCACAATCTCCTCCTCTCCGGTTACCTCCTCACACTCCCTTTTACAGGACTTCTCCAGACTGACTCCCATCTTGTGGAACTCTCTGCCTTGCCTCACAAGACTCCCCCCTAGTTTTGAAAGCTTCACGCGCTCCCTAGACTTTTCTGTTCAGGGATGCATACAACTTACACAAACATTTCCTAATTGCAGTTCCTCTCCTCCATTGCTAAACCTTTGAACCCCCTTAGCAAGTAAGCCTATGAGCCCAACTGTTTGCAGTTAACCTTAATAAGAGACGACTACAACAGTGCAACTCTCGGCAGGGCCCTCTACCCATTTGATCCCTATAAATGTTATCTTGTATACCATATGTTTATAGCGCTGCAGAATCTGTTGGCGCTATACAAATAACTGTATTTCGATGGGGTATAGCGCCAAAGACGAGCACCTATAGCTCTGAACAGTGGGCTAACTAGCTAATGAAAAAAAGAAAAAAATTGGATTGGAGTTTCTCCCAACCACCAAAGCTTCTCACCATCAGGAACAGGATCACTAGCTCATTAATTGGGTTAGACCTAAAAGACCGTTGACTTTATTCTCACCATCAGGAACCTCAGACGGACTCTCATGACTAGGAAAATAAGGTTTCCTTTTCTACACATTATTAACTTTTGACTCTTATTTGGATCTTCACATTTAGCCTTTTTTAGGATTTTGTTTGTTAGATTACAATCACTGACTCCTTTTTTTTTTTTTTGGATCACTGACTTTGTTCTCTTTTTTCATTTTTTGAGCAGCATTTTTTCATTTTTTTCCTTTGTAATTTTTTTCAATTTTTCACATCATTTTTTTCACTTTTGAATAAGCAAGTTGACACTGTCTGTTTTCTTTATATTTGCAATCACTAAGGCTAATTTTTCACTCCCTTTTTTATACACATTATCACCACCAACACTGGTACACAATATCTCTTACGGTATCCTCCTCCTAGTCGATATCAGCAATCCATTCATTTGATTTACTGTATTTTTTAATCCACACATTGGATTGATTTCTTTCAGACATTGTTTGGAATTTTAACTTTCTCATATTTTTATTGGGGCTACCATTATTATTGCCTCTGAATCATTTTATATTCAGTGTTTTTATATAGATATATTCAATATTTAATTTGTACAAGAGTGGATCCACATCTTATTGTTTTTATTGTCATTTATTACCACTGTACCCACCGTGGCATGTTTTATTCTTTTGTAAAGTATTAGATTTACAATTAAAATATTTCTAAATACACACTCTACACATTGTACAACACCTAGCCCATTTGAGGCGCTCTGAACACATTTATTTTCTTCGCTCTACAAATAACTGATGATAATAATAATTTTATTTCTGAGCCCTTTGAGTGCCGCCTATTGTTTTTGATTTGGTGTTCCAGCTTGCTCAGCAGTTAAGGCGTGCACCACACTATCAGTGTCTGAACTCACTTCCTCTCGCTTTTGCCTATGAGCGTTAGCTGTACGCTGGAGCTCGAGAGAACCTGGAATGGCGTCTATATAATGAATGTTTATGAATATTTTATTTCCCTGGTGATTTCCTATTAAAGAATTTTTTGAGACAACGATATTGTATTTCAGAAAACTTACAATGACATTTATAAAACATAAAATAATGTCAGCATAATCATAAACATGTATGTTATGTGTTCAGTTTGTTTCTCTAATTATAAATGCATATTAGGGGATGGGTTGTAGGATTAAAGTGATCTTCTGTATATCAGGATGTAGCAATCCCACTGTGATACTGAAATAAGACTCATGGGGAGGGGGGGGGGGGTAAGCCTAACTTTATTACTTATCCTGAATTTAAAGGGACATAAAACCCAAATTTGTTCTTTCATGATTTAGATGAACATATAATTTTAAACAACTTTCCAATTTACTTCTATTATCAATATTTCTTCATTCTCTTGGTATTGTTAATTGAAGGAGCAGGAATGCACTACTGGGAGCTAGCTGGACACATCTGTAAGCCAATGATAAGAGGCATATACATGCAGCCTTCAATAAATAGTGATCCCTCATCTACTGTCTACCTAGGTACACTTTTCAACAAATGATACTAAGAGTACAAAGCAAATTAGATGATAGAAGTAAATTGGATAGTTCTATAAAATTGTATGCTCTGTTTGAACCATGGAATAACATTTTAGGGTTTCATGTTCCTTTAACATTTACTGTAGCCCTAACTCTAATCACAGCTCTGATTTTAGTCATTAATTACACAATGTTTCAGTCCCTTGTCATGAAGCTAATAGTAGGTGACTAATTAATGATCTCCTATCGCATGTGACACACTTTAGTCATTAATTACACAATGTGTCAGTCCCTTGTCATGAAGATAATAGTAGGTAACTAATTAATTATCTCCTATCGCATGTGACACACTTTAGCCATTAGGAAATCATTTATCTATGGAAATACAGTTTTCTAATTTTCTCCAATTATCAATTTTTCTTCATTCTCTTACTACAGTATTTATTTATTTATTTGAAAAGCAGGAATGTAAGCTTAGGTGCTGGCCCATTTTTGTTTCTGCACCTGGGTTGCTCTTGCTTATTGGTGGTTGAATGTACCCACCAATCAGCAAGTAATATCCAGCGTGCTGAACCAAAAATGGGCCGGCTCCTTCGCTTAGATTCCTGCTTTTTAAAATAAAGATAGCAAGAAAACCAAGAGAAATTGATAATAGGGGGCATATGTATCAAGCTCTGAATGGAGCTTGATGCCCCGTGTTTCTGGCGAGCCTGCAGGTTCGCCAGAAACAGCAGTTATAAAGCAGCGGTCACAAAGACCACTGCTCCATAACCTACCCACCTGCTCTGAGCAGGCGGACAGACATCGCCGGAAATCAACCCGATCAAGTACAATCTGGTTGATTGACACCCCCTGCTGGCGGCCGATTGGCCGCGAGTCTGCAGGGGGCAGCGTTGCACCAGCAGCTCTTGTTAGCTGCTGGTGCAATGCTGAATATGGCGAGCATATTGCTCGCCGTATTCAGCGAGGTCTGGCGGACCTGATCCGCAGCGTCGGATCAAGTCCGCCAGACCTTGATAAATATGCCCCTAGGAGTAAATTAAAAAGTTGCTTAAATTTCTTCTCTATCTGAATCATGGAAGAAAATAATTTTGGTTTAGTGTCTCTTTAATTGCTGTACTATTTTCCTGCCTTTCATCAAACCTTGCAGCGGCTTGTTAAATACAATGAGGTCTTTGTAAAAAGTGAAGTGAAAATGAATAAACTATCACATTGTTTGTGTAAGCTCCACTGAGAGCATTGTATGTGTGGAATATCAATGACTGCTGCAGATTTAATATGCAGGACCAAATAATAGAGATAAGATTAATTCTTCTGGGTACAAATTTAGCTTTCCTGAGGATTAATCATTTGCAGCAAATGGGGAATAATTTAGAGTGTTTTTCAAGGTCTCTAAAAAATGAAACTAATAAAATGTAGACTTGTGATTGTTACAAACAATACCTGCATATTTGATTAGTCTTAATAACTAGGGATGGGCGAATGTTTAAATTTCCGAATTCGAATGTAGAACGAATATTCGAATTACAAATCCGAATGTTGATATGAACAAATATTCTTAAAAATTCTATAATCAAATGCTATTTACAGTTTTCGAATGTCACTTTCGAAATCGAATGTTTATAATTAGATCGAATGTCCACATTCGAAATTTCGAATTTAACATTCTATTTAATAAATACTATTCAGAAGTTCAATAGTTCTTGTGGTAGGGAGTCTAGTAAATTGATACATAATAGATGCAAATATATCAATTTGAATGTTTCTATTTCGATCGAATATTGCATAATTCGAATATTACATTTAAAGAAAGCATTATAGAAATACTATTACAAACATATAAATTCGACTTTTTCTAAACAAATATTTTCAAATGTAATCGTAAAATTCGAAACCGAGCATTTGAAAATCGAATGTTAGAATGTTAAGTCAACATTTGAAATTCGCTTCGAAAGAACGAATGTGTCAAAATTAGTTTCATTTTTCGAATGTTGCGAAACATTCGCACATCCTTATTAATAACCTAGTAAAACTGCTCTATGAACTATTTTACCAAGTCCACATACAGACTAAGCTGTATTTTATTATTTATAGGTAAACGCTGCAAATTAGTTCAGTTGTCTTATTTCCAAAATTACAATTCCATATATAATTAGAGGACTTATAGCAAGCACTGATGATCCCTTATATAGAAACTCCCTCATATACTGTACAAGAAGACGCTAATATTCACACTTAGGGCAAGATTACAAGGGGCACGTTTTTTTTTGCGTAAGCGAAAACTACACTAGGATTTTCTTTTTGCACTTTTTAGGGTTGCATTCGTATTACAAGTTCCAAAAAAACGTTTTTTGCTCTAGCGTTAACCGGAATCGTGCGAAAAAACAAATGTAAGTTTTTGCATGCACGTGCATTTATTCTCTCATAGAGATCAATGGAGAAAAAAAGTGTAAAAAAACCTTACACCCGAGATCGCACAAATGCCCTTGCCTTTTTGCATTACCCATAGAAGTCAATGGAAAAATTGTTGGAAAAAAAACCCACACATTGCTCAAACAACATAGTATATTCGCAATAGCTAATGTGAAATATTGACAGTAAATACATAGTTAAAATCTTTATTAAATATGAATATTGCATAAATATGTTTTATCATATTTTCATCTGATTAATGGCACAGGGATATAATTCACTTATATGAATGTTTATATGTGTGTACATATATATTCATGTTTTCATAAGGCCTTTTGCAGCTTTTTTTTTTTTTTTCAAACATCCGATATCTCACATCTTTGAATTCTTACAACTTTTTTGTGCAATATTTTTTTTGAAATATGTTTATTAGACAGTGTTAATATGAGTGTAACTGTACTGTGTAATGTATATATTAGACAGTGTTAATATGAGTGTAACTGTACTGTGTAATGTATTTATTAGACAGTGTTAATATGAGTGTAACTGTACTGTGTAATGTATTTATTAGACAGTGTTAATATGAGTGTAACTGTACTGTGTAATGTATTTATTAGACAGTGTTAATGTGAGTGTAACTGTACTGTGTAATGTATTTATTAGACAGTGTTAATATGAGTGTAACTGTACTGTGTAATGTATTTATTAGACAGTGTTAATATGAGTGTAACTGTACTGTGTAATGTATTTATTAGACAGTGTTAATATGAGTGTAACTGTACTTTGTAATGTATTTATTAGACAGTGTTAATGTGAGTGTAACTGTACTGTGTAATGTATTTATTAGACAGTGTTAATATGAGTGTAACTGTACTGTGTAATGTATTTATTAGACAGTGTTAATATGAGTGTAACTGTACTGTGTAATGTATATATTAGACAGTGTTAATATGAGTGTAACTGTACTTTGTAATGTATTTATTAGACAGTGTTAATATGAGTGTAACTGTACTGTTTAATGTATGTATTAGATAGTGTTAATATGAGTGTAACTGTACTGTGTAATGTATTTATTAGACAGTGTTAATATGAGTGTAACTGTACTGTGTAATGTATGTATTAGATAGTGTTAATATGAGTGTAACTGTACTGTGTAATGTATTTATTAGACAGTGTTTATATGAGTGTAACTGTATTTTGTAATGTATTTATTAGACAGTGTTAATATGAGTGTAACTGTACTGTGTAATGTATTTATTAGACAGTGTTAATATGAGTGTAACTGTACTTTGTAATGTATTTATTAGACAGTGTTAATATGAGTGTAACTGTACTGTGTAATGTATTTATTAGACAGTGTTAATATGAGTGTAACTGTACTGTGTAATGTATTTATTAGACAGTGTTAATATAAGTGTAACTGTACTGTGTAATGTATTTATTAGACAGTGTTAATGTGAGTGTAACTGTACTGTGTAATGTATTTATTAGACAGTGTTAATATGAGTGTAACTGTACTGTGTAATGTATTTATTAGACAGTGTTAATATGAGTGTAACTGTACTGTGTAATGTATATATTAGACAGTGTTAATATGAGTGTAACTGTACTGTGTAATGTATTTATTAGACAGTGTTAATATGAGTGTAACTGTACTGTGTAATGTATTTATTAGACAGTGTTAATATGAGTGTAACTGTACTGTGTAATGTATTTATTAGACAGTGTTAATATGTGTGTAACTGTACTGTGCAATGTATTTATTAGATAGTGTTAATATGAGTGTAACTGTACTGTGTAATGTATTTATCAGACAGTGTTAATATGAGTGTAACTGTACTGTGTAATGTATATTTATTAGATAGTGTTAATATGAGTGTAACTGTACTGTGTAATGTATTTATTAGGCAGTGTTAATATGAGTGTAACTGTACTGTGTAATGTATTTATTAGACAGTGTTAATATGAGTGTAACTGTACTGTGTAATGTATTTATTAGACAGTGTTAATATGAGTGTAACTGTACTGTGTAATGTATTTATTAGACAGTGTTAATATGAGTGTAACTGTACTGTGTAATGTATATTTATTAGACAGTGTTAATATGAGTGTAACTGTACTGTGTAATGTATTTATTAGACAGTGTAACTGTACTGTGTAATGTATTTATTAGACAGTGTAACTGTACTGAGTAATGTATATTTATTAGATAATGTTATTATGAGTGTAACTGTACTATGTAATGTATATTTATTAGATAGTGTTATTATGTGTGTAACTGTACTATGTAATGTATATTTATTAGATAGTGTTATTATGTGTGTAACTGTACTGTGTAATGTATTTATTAGACAGTGTTAATATGAGTGTAACTGTACTGTGTAATGTATTTATTAGACAGTGTTAATATAAGTGTAACTATAATGTAATGTATTTTTTAAGTGTTTTGTGCAACTTTTTAGTTTCTGAAAACAGTTAACCACAGCTCTGAAATTGCGGTAAAGATTGAAGTGTAAAGGGCGATAGCACTTAACTTGTAATTTCAGCTAAATGAAAATGTCTTTCAATAACACCATTTGCACCTCACCTCTCTAGCTCTTAATCATTTACATAAATGTTCACTTTTCATTCATCTTTGAGGGGATTTTTCTCAAAGCGGTTTTCATTTCTGTGTTTCTCAGGCTATAAATCAGAGGGTTAATTGCTGGAATAACAATGCAGTAGAAGAGAGATATCAACCTATCTTTGCTAGTAGAGGGATGTGTCCCCAAACGTAGATATTCCAACATTGCTGTGCCGTAGAACAGGAACACAGACATCAAGTGAGAGGCACATGTAGAGAAGGCTTTATGGCGACCATCTGCAGAGCTTATGAGGAGTATGCAGGACAGGATTTTCATATAGGAGCAAATAATGAGTAAGAAAGGTATTACAGCTCCTAGCGTACAAGCAATGAATACTGATAGTTCATTGATTAATGTGTCCACACAGGCCAGCTTGAGCAGAGGTGGAATATCACAAAAGAAATGAGCAATTTGATTAGAACCACAGAAGGGCAGGATAAAGATGAAGGTGGTTTGTCCTGAAGATACTAATAATCCAATCATCCAGGAGCCCATGGTAAGCTGGTAACATAGAGTTGGACTCACTAGAGTTGTATATCTCAGTGGGTAGCAAATGGCTACATATCTATCAAAGGCCATTACAAGAAGAAAAACACATTCAGATACACCAATGGTAAAAAAGATGTACATCTGGACAGCACAACCCATAAAGGAGATGGACCTCTCCTTTGATAAGAAGTCTGACAATACTTTTGGGACTGTGACACTGGTGAAGCAAAGTTCCATAAATGACAAATTTCTAAGAAAAAAATACATTGGGGTGCGAAGCTGAGGGTCTGTTGAAACCACCAAAATGATGAGGCCATTACCTAACAAAGTGAGAGCGTAAGCTGAGAGAAGGAACGTAAAAATGGTAGCCTGAACTGAAACGGGTAAGTCAGAGAAGCCAAGAAGAATAAACGTTGTCACATTGGAAGCAATGTCACCTCCCATTACTAAATGAAACAAAATGTTCTTCTAAAAACGTCTGATCCTAGTTCCTGGAGAAGCGAATTTCACAATTTCATAATTGTTTATAAAGTCAGTCAATAGCTGCAATACAGGAAGAGTATTCTTAAAAAAAATGTTGTTAAAGTAATTTATAAAATCATAAAGTCTTTTTTTTTATTATTCCAAACAGCTGCACTTTTAATGGATTGGAATTCCCTAGAAACATTTTTAAAAATGTGTCTGATGCTAATCATAATGTAATTCTCCAATTAAACAAACAGTGCCACTTCCACTTCTTTATGGCTGAAAAAAGGGGGGAGGGGTTATACTCTCACAGGCCCTTGTTAAGAAAAACTATTTGAAAAATTACAAAATATAATAAAACAAATAGTTACTTAAATTCTTAATAATACATAAGCACCACCATGATAATACTCCTAATTATTTACTTTAACTATGGGTTTAACCCCATGTTTTGGGGATTAATCACATACGGCTAGATTTGGAGTTTTGTCGGTAAGGACCCGCGTAGCTAACGCTGGCTTTTTTCTGGCCGCACCATAAAAATAACTCTGGTATTGAGAGTCCACATAAAGGCTGCGTTAGGCTCCAAAAAAGGAGCGTAGAGCATTTTTAACGCAGCTTCAACTTTCGATACCAGAGTTGCTTATGCAAGCGGCCAGCCTCAAAAATGTGCTCGTGCACGATTCCCCCATAGGAAACAATGGGGCTGTTTGAGCTGAAAAAAACCTAACACCTGCAAAAAAGCCGCGTTCAGCTCCTAACGCAGCCCCATTGTTTGCTATGTGTAAACACTTCCTACGTCTGCACCTAACACTCTAACATGTACCCCGAGTCTAAACACCCCTAACCTTACACTTATTAACCCCTAATCTGCCGCCCCCGCTATCGCTGACCCCTGCATATTATTTTTAACCCCTAATCTGCCGCTCCGTAAACCGCCGCTACTTACATTATCCTTATGTACCCCTAATCTGCTGACCCTAACACCGCCGACCCCTATATTATATTTATTAACCCCTAATCTGCCCCCCACAATGTCGCCTCCACCTGCCTACACTTATTAACCCCTAATCTGCCGAGCGGACCGCACCACTATCATAATAAAGTTATTAACCCCTAATCCGCCTCACTAACCCTATAATAAATAGTATTAACCCCTAATCTGCCCTCCCGAACATCGCCGACACCTAACTTCAATTATTAACCCCTAATCTGCCGACCGGAGCTCACCGCTATTCTAATAAATGTATTAACCCCTAAAGCTAAGTCTAACCCTAACACCCCCCTAAATTAAATATAATTTAAATCTAACGAAATTAATTAACTCTTATTAAATAAATTATTCCTATTTAAAGCTAAATACTTACCTGTAAAATAAATCCTAATATAGCTACAATATAAATTATAATTACATTGTAGCTATTTTAGGATTAATATTTATTTTACAGGCAACTTTGTAATTATTTTAACCATGTACAATAGCTATTAAATAGTTAAGAACTATTTAATAGTTACCTAGTTAAAATAATTACATTACCTGTAAAATAAATCCTAACCTAAGTTACAATTAAACCTAACACTATACTATCAATAAATTAATTAAATACAATATCTACAAATAACTACAATGAAATAAACTAACTAAAGTACAAAAAATAAAAAAGAACTAAGTTACAAAAAATAAAAAAATATCTACAAACATAAGAAAAATATTACAACAATTTTAATCTAATTACACCTACTCTAAGCCCCCTAATAAAATAACAAAGACCCCCAAAATAACAAAATGCCCTACCCTATTCTAAATTACTAAAGTTCAAAGCTCTTTTACCTTACCAGCCCTGAACAGGGCCCTTTGCGGGCAATGCCCCAAGAAGTTCAGCTCTTTTGCCTGTAAAAAAAACATACAATACCCCCCCCAACATTACAACCCACCACCCACATACCCCTAATCTAACCCAAACCCCCCCTTAAATAAACCTAACACTAAGCCCCTGAAGATCTTCCTACCTTATCTTCACCATACCAGGTTCACCGATCCGTCCTGAAGAGCTCCTCCGATGTCCTGATCCAAGCCCAAGCGGGGGGCGGAAGATGTCCATGATCCGGTAGAAGTCTTCATCCAAGCGGGGCAGAAGAGGTCTTCCATCCGATTGAAGTCTTCATCCAAGCGGGGCAGAAGAGGTCTTCCATCCGATTGAAGTCTTCATCCAGGCGGCATCTTCTATCGACATCCATCTGGAGCGGAGCGGCAGCATCCTGAAGACCTCCGACGCGGAACATCCATCCTGACCGACGACTGAACGACGAATGACGGTTCCTTTAAATGACATCATCCAAGATGGCGTCCCTCGAATTCCGATTGGCTGATAGGATTCTATCAGCCAATCGGAATTAAGGTAGGAATATTCTGATTGGCTGATGGAATCAGCCAATCAGAATCAAGTTCAATCCGATTGGCTGATCCAATCAGCCAATCAGATTGAGCTCGCATTCTATTGGCTGATCGGAACAGCCAATAGAAGGGGGCTTAGTGTTAGGTTTATTTAAGGGGGGTTTGGGTTAGATTAGGGGTATGTGGGTGGTTGTATGTTTTTTTTACAGGCAAAAGAGCTGAACTTCTTGGGGCATGCACCGCAAAGGGCCCTGTTCAGGGCTGGTAAGGTAAAAGAGCTTTGAACTTTAGTAATTTAGAATAGGGTAGGGCATTTTGTTATTTCGGGGGTCTTTGTTATTTTATTAGGGGGCTTAGAGTAGGTGTAATTAGCTTAAAATTGTTGTAATATTTTTCTTATGTTTGTAGATATTTTTAAATTTTTTGTAACTTAGTTCTTTTTTATTTTTTGTACTTTAGTTAGTTTATTTCATTGTAGTTATTTGTAGATATTGTATTTAATTAATTGATAGTGTAGTGTTAGGTTTAATTGTAGGTAATTGTAGGTATTTTATTTAATTAATTTAATGATAGTATAGTGTTAGGTTTAATTGTAACTTAGGTTAGGATTTATTTTACAGGTAATTTTGTAATTATTTTAACTAGGTAACTATTAAATAGTTCTTAACTATTTAATAGCTATTGTACCTGGTTAAAATAATTACAAAGTTGCCTGTAAAATAAATATTAATCCTAAAATAGCTACAATGTAATTATAATTGATATTGTAGCTATATTAGGATTTATTTTACAGGTAAGTATTTAGCTTTAAATAGGAATAATTTATTTAATAAGAGTTAATTAATTTCGTTAGATTTAAATTATATTTAATTTAGGGGGGTGTTAGTGTTAGGGTTAGACTTAGCTTTAGGGGTTAATACATTTATTAGAATAGCGGTGAGCTCCGGTCGGCAGATTAGGGGTTAATAATTGAAGTTAGGTGTCGGCGATGTTAGGGAGGGCATATTAGGGGTTAATACTATCTATTATAGGGTTAGTGAGGCGGCTTAGGGGTTAATAACTTTATTATAGTAGCGATGCGGTCTGCTCGGCAGATTAGGGGTTAATAAGTGTAGGCAGGTGGAGGCGACGTTGAGGGGGCAGATTAGGGGTTAATAAATATAATATAGGGGTCGGCGGTGTTAGGGGCAGCAGATTAGGGGTACATAGCTATAATGTAGGTGGCGGCGCTTTGCGGTCGGCAGATTAGGGGTTAATTATTGTAGGTAGCTGGCGGCGACGTTGTGGGGGGCAGGTTAGGGGTTAATAAATATAATACAGGGGTCGGCGGTGTTAGGGGCAGCAGATTAGGGGTACATAGGGATAACTTAGCTGGCGGCGCTTTGCGGTCGGCAGATTAGGGGTTAAAAAAAATAAATCGAGTGGCGGCGATGTGGAGGGACCTCAGTTTAGGGGTACATAGGTAGTTTATGGGTGTTAGTGTACTTTAGGGCACAGTAGTTAAGAGCTTTATGAACCGGCGTTAGCCCAAAAAGCTCTTAACTACTGACTTTTTTCTGCGGCTGGAGTTTTGTCGTTAGATTTCTAACGCTCACTTCAGCCACGACTCTAAATACCGGAGTTAGAAAGATCCCATTGAAAAGATAGGATACGCAATTGACGTAAGGGGATCTGCGGTATGGAAAAGTCGCGGCTGAAAAGTGAGCGTTAGACCCTATTTTGAGTGACTCCAAATACCGGAGTTAGCCTAAAACCAGCGTTAGGAGCCTCTAACGCTGGTTTTCACGGCTACCGCCAAACGCCAAATCTAGGCCATAGTTAACTAAATATTTTGATAAAATGTTATAACAATTTACAGCATTTAATTATTACATTAACATGTCCCTCTTGCACCTGGTAGTATTAGAAATCAACATGAATAAGTTGTAGGATTTTTGTTGCTGTTACCAGTTGTTAGGTTTACAAGCTGATTATTTTTGGGTTAAAAATTAGGTATGTAGCAGGGGTAAGCAAATAACATTGGAGCTATAATTAAATGCTTTAATCAATTCTATTTCTAAGATTCTATGGCACCAACCTAACCGCTCAGTGTCTTAGACATGGATTGCTTGATCAGCATAGGAGCTCAGGGCGCGTGGGAACCTGCGCCGCCCGTAATTTCACCTTGCACATCGGGGTATTACATATATTTTGTCGGCATTTCATAAGTGCCGTAAGTCGAATAAATTAGCGATGTCCAGAAATGAGCGTAAATACAAATATCTGGAGTCACCAGTGACTTACGGCACTTTAGAAACTGCCGGCGCCTAAGAAAAGTAACTAAAATTTAAAATCTCCCGTAACTGTCTAACACGCCTCCCAAAAATAAGCCCGACACATATACCCCTATATCCGCAATCCCCCCTCTCACTCCTAACAATAAATGTATTAACCCCTAGATTGACAACCCCCCACAACGCAATAAGCCTAATTATTAACCCCTAAACCGTCATAGCCCACACCGCAAGTAATAACTAAATTATTAACCCCTAAACCGCCATAGCCCACACCGCAATAAACCTCTTCTAATATTAACCCCTAAACCGCCATAGCCCACATAGCCTATTAAATCTATTAACCCCTAATCTGCCGCCGCCAATGTCGCTGCCACTATAATAAAGTTATTAACCCCTAAACCTAAGTCTAACCCTAACACCCCCCTAACTTAATTATTATTTAAATAAATCTAAATAATATTACTATTATTAACTAAAGTATTCCTATTTAAAATAGGACTGCGAGGTCAATCCTATTGGCTGATCCAATCAGCCAATCGGATTGAACTTCAATCCGATTGGCTGATTACATCAGCCAATCGGATTTTTCCTACCATAATTCCAATTGGCTGATAGAATCCTATCAGCCAATCGGAATTCGAGTAACGCCATCTTGGATGACGTTATTTAAAAGAACCTTCATTCGTCGTTAGTCTGTCGAGCAGAAAGGATGCTCCGCGCCGGATGTCTTCAAGATGGAGCCGCTCCTCATCGGATGGAAGAAGATAGAAGATGCCGCTTGGATGAAGACTTCTGCCGGTCCGGATGTCCTCTTCTGCCCGGATAGCATGAAGACTTCTGCCGGTCTGGATGTCCTCTTCTGCCCTGATCGGATGAAGGCTTCTGCCCGGATCGGATGACCACTTGTGCCCGGCTGGGTGAAGACGGCTCAAGGTAGAGTGATCTTCAAGGGGGTAGTGTTAGGTTTTATTAAGTTGGGATTGGGTGAGTTTTAGAGTAGGTTTGTGGGTGGTGGGTTGTAATGTTGGGGGGGGGATTGTACTTTTTGTACAGGTAAAAGAGCTGATTACTTTGGGCAATACCCCGCAAAAATTCCTTTTAAGGGCTATTTGTAATTTAGTATAGGGTAGGGCATTTTTTTATTTTGGGGGGCTTTTTTATTTTATTAGGGGGCTTAGATTAGGTGTAATTAGTTTAAACTTCTTGTAATGTTTTTTTTATTTTCTGTAATTTAGTGTTTGTTTGTTTTTGTACTTTAGTTTATTTTAGTTAATTGTATTTAATTTTAGGTAATTGTAGTTAATTTATTTAATGAATTTAATGATAGTGTAGTGTTAGGTGTAATTGTAACTTAGGTTAGGTTTTATTTTACAGGTAAATTTGTAATTAACTAGGTAGCTATTAAATAGTTATTAACTATTTAATAGCTATTGTACCTAGTTCAAATAAATACAAAGTTGCCTGTAAAATAAAAATAAATCCTAAAATAGCTACAATGAAATTATTAATTATATTGTAGCTATATTAGGATTTATTTTATAGGTAAGCATTTAGTTTTAAATAGGAATAATTTAGTTAATAATAGTAATTTTATTTAGATTTATTTAAATAATATTTAAGTTAGGGGGGTGTTAGGGTTGGGGTTAGACTTAGGTTTAGGGGTTAATAACTTTATTATAGTGGTGGCGACGTTGGCGGCGGCAGATAAGGGGTTAATAGATTTAATAGGCTATGTGGGCTATGGCGGTTTAGGAGTTAATACTAGAATAGGTTTATTGTGGTGTGGGCTATGGCGGTTTAGGGGTTAATACACTTTATTAGTTATTGCGGTGGGGGATCGCGGTTGACAGGTAGATAGACATTGCGCATGCGTTAGGTGTTAGTTTTTTTTT
The DNA here is from genome assembly GCF_027579735.1 of Bombina bombina. Taxonomy (NCBI): domain Eukaryota; kingdom Metazoa; phylum Chordata; class Amphibia; order Anura; family Bombinatoridae; genus Bombina; species Bombina bombina. The sequence continues at coordinate 17,338,402 of NC_069509.1, read as the reverse complement.
TTGCAGACATTTTAGGGAGTTATGTTGCTCCCATACTCAGCGCAAGGCTTGCTACGGCTGCCTTTTATGGTGAGGTGAAAATGGAGTAAGATTTCTCCATTTTCGCCATGTAAGTCCTTGCACTGGATATTGGATACCGATTTACGACGCGGTCCAATGTTAGCTTATGGAAGTAAAAAGTGTGAGCGACGGGTGAAATATACGTGCTGCATTTATATGCGGCGCTGTATATAGGATACCAAAAATGCGCAAAAACCGGCGTCGCTGGCTTTTGCGGGCGATGCTCTATTTGTAATGGAGGCCTCAGTGTCTTAGACATGAATTGCTTGATCAGCATAGGAGCTCAGTGTCTTAGACATGAATTGCTTGATCAGTATAGGAGCTCTGGTCTGGGCAGTTACTGCTGGTCTGGGCAGTTATTTATCTTTTTCGGCATCCATCATTGCATGGCATTGACATGCAATGATGGATGCCAAAAAAGATAAATAACTGCAAGCCCAGCAGTCACATCTTATGGAATAATGTAGTTGTCTTTGCTGTACTTTTTACTTAGAAGCACACTTCAAACCATTGCAATCATATTTGTCATGTCCTTATGTGTTCATTTTGTTTTGAGGACTTATCAGTCAAACTTATAATCTTCTTATGGCAAATAACTGCTGACATCGACATGTCATCTATTTTAGAATAAAATCACATTGTGTAATGTTCTCCTTTTTCACTGAATTGTAATTTGGCATTGCAGGTGGCAAAAAATGGTGATTATTATAAGTGCTCAATTCCTAATCCTCCTTCCTCCTCTATAATATCACTTTTGTTTTAAGCAGCAGAGTAATGTATATTAGTGACTAACTTTCTTTTCTTCTGCAAATTCAGGGCTGCACTGCAGTGCACACAGAGGCCTAACCTGGTCTGGTGACGTTCCTTACCTGAGCTAAAGCTTCAAGCTTGAGGTGATGAGGTCCGGTCCGGTCAGTTGTCAGCAGTGTCACTGTCAAACAGACTGAGAGATGTGTCACTCCTGTCACTCCACCGGGTCCACCCATGTGGCACTGGCTCCATCTACCACCGTCTCCTCCTGAGTCTCCTCCAGCACAGCTTAGTCCAGGACCTCTGACTGACTCACTAAGGGAGCACTTTACTTTTTGGAGGGCACTGAGGGCAGGGCAGCACGGGCACGCGGTCGCACTAGTCTTCCAGGCAGCTCTATCCAGTACTGACTACTGAGTCTTCCCGCGACTGTGTCGGTGCGAGCAACGTCACATGACCCACTGCAGACTCAGCAGACTGTCAATCAGCATCCCAGCAGGCACGCCTCCCCGCAGTGCTGCTGAATGCTGATTGGCTCAAGTGATCTAGCTCATCATGGAGGCTGTTTTGAGAACCGCCTCCATTGGAGCTTGTATGAGGGCCCGGCGAGTCACCAGTGGGTGGTGCAGCTCTAAGTGAGCAGTCGATGTGTTATTGATCCATGTTGCGCAATTAATGAAAGGCAGCGAACCGGCTCACTGCCTCCTAATTGTGCAACATGGATGGTCTCATGTGCGCTAGCCCAACATAAACATATAGTTATTTCCCATTCCGAAGTTCTTTACATGGGGGAATATGTTCTATTTATTCATAAATATATATATATATATATATATATATATATATATATATATATATATATATATATATATACACAAATGCATCTGCACTTCCATTTCTTAGTAGTCAGCAATCAGGGTGCCCAGACAAAATAATCCAAATAATAGTAGCAAAGATTGCACTCACTGGATTAGCAAAAAAAAGAATATTTAATAAAAGATGGTGACGTTTCGGGATCCACAAACCCCTTTCTCAGACCTCTTTTTATAAAAAATTATAATGCCCTCAATTTAATGAGGGCATTTTGGGCACTTTTAGAAAATTAACCAGAGATCTGATCTCTGGTTAATTTTATGAGCACTAATTACTACCGTGAGTAGCTGTAACCAGCCACTTGTAATGGCTGATTAATTATTGCAAGCCAGCAAACGAGCAAATTTGCTTAACCGCAATAATTTAGCGCTCCACTTGTAATCTGGCCCTACATTTTTTAACTATGTATTTCCTGTAAATATTTCACATTCCAATGTTCTGTACATAGCAGAATATGTTGTATGTATTTATATTCCTATATATCTGTATATATATATAAAGGTAGAGACAGGTGCACTCTCACAGACTTGTTTCCTTGGCCAGGTTGCTGAGTGAATTTTCAAAATAGAAACAGAAGAAAACAGCACTAACTGGACTTGACGGCAAAAGATGTCCTTTATTAAAGGCAGTGATTTTTAACCTTTTTTTTGCCGTGGCACACTTTTTTACATTAAAAAATCCTGTTGCACACCACCATCCCAAAATTTAAAAAAATCACACATTGTAGCCTAATACAGCATATATATATATATAGATAGGAGAGTGTATAGGAGCGCCCCTATACACTCTCCTATCTAGAAAATCACACTTATAAGACCGAAGGATCTTACATAAATAGGGTGTTTGGGATCTTTTATAGTTCCAGCGCTCTACTCATTTACACCAAATATATATATATATATACACATACAAACACACACACACACATACTGTATGTATTGTGCTGTTATGCGATGCCTCCTACAAACTACCCCTGCACTGGGAGTAAAAAACAAGGAAAGTTTAAAAAACATGTCACTGTTGTCAGTCTGCCGTGGCACACCTGAGGATCTCTCACGGCACACTAGTTGAAAAACACTGATTTAAGGGACTTTTTGGGGCATACACCCCTTCATCAGACCAACAGAACACAAGTGAATACCAAACTTAAATACCATAGAAGACCCTCCCCTATTAAAAAAATAGTCAAAGCAGTAGTAATAGCAACCTATGTGATTACACATAATTAGAAAAACCTGAAAAAACAAGATAAAACTAAGCAGAATCGGTTTTACATGTCATTGTATACAAAGGGGCATATTTATCAAGCTCTGAATGGAGCTTGATGCCCTGTGTTTCTCGCGAGCCTGCAGGCTCACCAGAAACAGCAGTTATGGTCACAAAGACCGCTGCTCCATAACCTGTCCGCCTGCTCTGAGCAGGCGGACAGACATCGCCGGAAATCAACCCGATCAAGTACGATCGGGTTGATTGACACCCCCTGCTGGCGGCCTATTGGCCGCAAGTCTGCAGGGGGCAGCGTTGCACCAGCAGCTCTTGTGAGCTACAAAAACAACAAGCAATCGAGTTGCACTCTAGTAAGGAATACAAAAGTATACAGGTGCATCCTAGAAAAATGGATATATAACAGCTATGCTATTATATAGCTCTTGTGAGCTGCTGGTGCAATGCTGAATACGGTGAGCGTCTGTCGGACCTGATCCGCACTGTTGGATCAGGTCCGACAGACCTTGATAAATTGGGGCCAAAGTTTCAAATAAAGGTGTTGTATTACAATATGACAATATACAGATAAACAGTCTGTCCCATAGACATTGTGAGCAAATGTTATCCCATAATAATCTATTATATCCCATAATAATACAAAACTCTAACAAAACATAAAACAGATCAAGATGTAAACTCTACATAATGCCTATATACAAGCTGAATCTACCCCTGTATCAAGTGCTAGCGATCAGACATTTAAAGATAAGAGGGATAAATACATATAATCCAGGTCTATATCAAAGTATGGTGTATAATATAAATGCATCACTACTCTGCATAACCACACACAGTAAAAAGAAATAATGAGGGCAGGTAAATGGAAAATGAGAGTTAATACCGGAAAATGCAAGGTTCTACATTTTGGAAGTAAAAATTAGTAGGGAACGTATATATTATTTAAATGGGACAGGACTTAGCCAAACAGAGGAGAAAAGGGATTTGGGAGTAGTAATAGATAACAAGCTAAAGATGGGTGCACAATGCAGGGCAGCGGCTTCAAAGGCTAATAAGATACTAGCATGTATTAAAATAGGCATTGATTCAAGGGAGGAAAGCATAATTATGTCACTATATAAATCCCTGGTAAGACCTCACCTTAAGTATGGAGTGCAGTTCCAGGGACCAATCGCAAAAAAAGATAGTGCAGAACTAGAGAAAGTTCAGAGAAGGGCCACAAAGCTAATAAGGGGAATATATATTTTAAGCTATGAGGAGAGGCTAGCCAAACTGTGTCGATTTTCTTTAGAAAAAATGCGCTTGAGAGGTGACATTATTACTTTATAGAAATATATTCAAGGCCCATATTCAGAGATGGCAGAAGCTCTGTTTATTCCAAGAAAATTGTTTGTGACAAGAGGTCACAATTTAAGGTTTAAGGAGGAAAGGAGATTTAATCTCCTGCAACAGAAACGTTTTTTCACTATAAGAGCAATAACATTGTGGAACTCATTACCAAAGGAGGTAGTGCATGCCAATACCCTAGATACATTTAAAAATTGTCTGGATACATTTCTGTCTAGAAACAAAATTCATGGATATGATTGCTAGTATTAAATGGGTCACCTTTTAGTGGGACTATTTAAGCTTAACTGGAGCTTTTTGTAAGTATTTTAGATTTGTATAGGTTGAAGTCGATGGACTTGGGTCTTTTTTAAACCTCATCTTCTATGTTACTATGTTACAAAAAGAATCAGTGCATACCTATACAGATTAAAATCGTCATGGAGCAGAAGAGTGTGTCACTCGATCAATAGCCCAAACAGGCTAGCCACATTCAGCTGCTATTGCGCAGTGTTACAAGTGCAACAATACTAAGTCTGTGGGTGTTCCACATTCCAATTGGCTAGACAGTTGGGCTATTGATTGAGTGTATTTTTTATGTGTTTTGTGACACTTTTAAGTTCCGTGAAACAGTTAACCAGATCTCTGAGGACGCTGTTATCCTTCTAGCATAAATCACGGTTGCGCTCATACAATTGCATTTACTTTCAATTTGTAATACCAGCGGTAAACCTGATGAGCACAAACACCTGTCATAAACCCCTTATCGCAAACGTTTGCATTCCACTCGTAATCTGGCCATTTATCTTGTAGAAAACCATGCATAAATTTGGTATGTAATACACCTTGTAACTCCTTAGAAAATATTTAAACATATTTAAATGACTAGTTTCGTATTTATTAAGCATATTTATTTGTAAGTATTGAGGGATCATTTATAAAGTACAGTAGATAAATCATTTGTGGGTTTTTTTATGGAAACATTCAGTATGTTTAACTCATGTAGTTTCATCATGTTGTTGTCTTTTCATTAGGCATCTAGAGTAATATGCATCTTTAGCCTGGGGAAAAAAAACTTCATGTCAAACTGAAGAAAACATTAAATTGTCTAAAAATTATAAATTAATTTGCAATTATTCCGAAAATAACATCATAGTAGATACATTTCTTATTTTTTTCTGCTGTTTTATTTTCCTTTCTACGCCCAAAATGTAATTGGAAAATCATTTTTTACAATGTTTTTAAAGTTTGAAAGGGTTTCTCTTTTATCTATATCAAAGTGTTTATAAATATTTAACTACCTGGAACAGAGCTCATTAGTAAGATAATTGTTTTAATGATTAAGGTCAAAGAAAAAAAACCTCTTGATTCTTTGTAACTTCCATGGGCATCTGACATTCTCCCAAGATGCTCTCACAAAGCTATGGATGCACCAGTAAGCAGTGATTACTTCAATCACATTGTGAGGAGGTCTCACCAGATCGATAAGAACATTGACATATTGGGGCAGAATTTATCAAGGGCAAAATAGCCCTGATGCACGTTTCCGCGCGAGCCTTCAGGTTTGCCAGAAAGAGCAGTTATGAAGCAGCGGTCTTAAGACTGCTGCTCCTTAACTGGTCCGCCTCCTCTGAGGCTGCAAACATCAATCCACCTGATCGTGTATGATCGGGTTGATTGACACCCCCTATTAGCGGCCGATTGGCCCCGAATCTGCAGGGGGCGGCATTGCACAAGTAGTTCACTAGAGATGTCTGGCGGACATGATACGCTACAGCATATCATGTCCACCAGACTTTGATAAATCGACCCCATTGTATTCTTTATTCTGTGGCAAAAGGTTGGAGAGACTATGTTACAATTGACCAATTATTTAAACACTTCAAAACCCATTTTGGATTCCTGCCTTTGAGTTGCATGCTAGTATGGAGAGCACATTTAACCAAGTTACTCATCAAGATTTAGGTCTGTAAGAATATTTAAACTTTATGTTCTTTTCACCCATATATTATGTTAAGTCAAATAATTTACCTTTCTACTCCCTACATAACAACAAATGTTCATCTAACCAATTTAAAAGTAAAAAATATATAGAATTTCTTGTCCTAATGAGATATCAGTTAGTGTCTCAACATTTAAACCTCACAGCTGGCACTAATATATTACTGTCTAAGTTTATTACAATATACATTGTCTTTGGTTTTATATACCCTTACAGGAAGATGATCAAGTATTGCATTATTCTTTAGTGTATATTATAAGAGCTGTATAACCAGGAATTAGAGTTCCTCATAAAGAGTTCAAGTATCACCTTTGTGCAAGATGAGTTTATAAAAGCAATCTCAGAAATAGGAAACCAGTTCACCGTAGATTAATTTATAATGGAGTATTTTGTTGTAACAGCCTTAACCTAAGTCCCTGTTACTACAGCATTGAAGAGTCCAGCTTCTGTTTCTAATGCTCGGCCTGGTATATCCAGCTTCTGTTTCTTATGCTCGGCCTGGCAGATCCAGCTTCTGTTTCTAATGCTCGGCCTGACAGATCCAGCTTCTGTTTCTAATGCTCGGCCTGGCAGATCCAGCTTCTGTTTCTAATGCTCAGCCTGACAGATCCAGCTTCTGTTTCTAATGCTGAGCCTGGCAGATCCAGCTTCTGTTTCTAATGCTCGGCCTGACAGATCCAGCTTCTGTTTCTAATGCTCGGCCCGGCAGATCCAACTTCTGTTTCTAATGCTGGGCCTGGCAGATCCAGCTTCTGTTTCTAATGCTGAGCCTGGCAGATCCAGCTTCTGTTTCTAATGCTCGGCCTGACAGATCCAGCTTCTGTTTCTAATGCTCGGCCTGGCAGATCCAGCTTCTGTTTCTAATGCTCAGCCTGACAGATCCAGCTTCTGTTTCTAATGCTGAGCCTGGCAGATCCAGCTTCTGTTTCTAATGCTCGGCCTGGCAGATCCAGCTTCTGTTTCTAATGCTGAGCCTGGCAGATCCAGCTTCTGTTTCTAATGCTCGGCCTGACAGATCCAGCTTCTGTTTCTAATGCTCAGCCTGGCAGATCCAGCTTCTGTTTCTAATGCTCAGCCTGACAGATCCAGCTTCTGTTTCTAATGCTCGGCCTGCCAGATCCAGCTTCTGTTTCTAATGCTCGGCCTGGTATATCCAGCTTCTGTTTCTTATGCTCGGCCTGGCAGATCCAGCTTCTGTTTCTAATGCTCGGCCTAGAAGATCCAGCTTCAGTTTCTAATGCTCATCCTGGCAGATCCAGCTTCTGTTTCTAATGCTTAGCCTGGCAGATCCAGCTTCTGTTTCTAATGCTCGGCCTGGCAGATCCAGCTTCTGTTTCTAATGCTCGGCCTGACAGATCCAGCTTCTGTTTCTTATGCTCGGCCTGGCAGATCCAGCTTCTGTTTCTAATGCTCGGCCTGGCAGATCCAGCTTCTGTTTCTAATGCTCGGCCTGGCAGATCCAGCTTCTGTTTCTAATGCTGGGCCTGGCAGATCCAGCTTCTGTTTCTAATGCTCGGCCTGGCAGATCCAGCTTCTGTTTCTAATGCTCGGCCTGGCAGATCCAGCTTCTGTTTCTAATGCTCGGCCTGGCAGATCCAGCTTCTGTTTCTAATGCTCGGCCTGGTATATCCAGCTTCTGTTTCTTATGCTCGGCCTGGCAGATCCATCTTCTGTTTCTAATGCTCGGCCTGGCAGATCCAGCTTCTGTTTCTAATGCTCGGCCTAGAAGATCCAGTTTCTGTTTCTAATGCTCAGCCTGGCAGATCCAGCTTCTGTTTCTAATGCTTAGCCTGGCAGATCCAGCTTCTGTTTCTAATGCTCGGCCTGGCACATCCAGCTTCTGTTTCTAATGCTCGGCCTGACAGATCCAGCTTCTGTTTCTTATGCTCGGCCTGGCAGATCCAGCTTCTGTTTCTAATGCTCGGCCTGGCAGATCCAGCTTCTGTTTCTAATGCTCGGCCTGGCAGATCCAGCTTCTGTTTCTAATGCTCGGCCTGGCAGATCCAGCTTCTGTTTCTAATGCTCGGCCTGGCAGATCCAGCTTCTGTTTCTAATGCTCGGCCCGGCAGATCCAACTTCTGTTTCTAATGCTCGGCCTGGCAGATCCAGCTTCTGTTTCTAATGCTTGGCCTGGCAGATCCAGCTTCTGTTTCTTATGCTCGGCCTGGCAGATCCAGCTTCTGTTTCTAATGCTGAGCCTGGCAGATCCAGCTTCTGTTTCTAATGCTCGGCCTGACAGATCCAGCTTCTGTTTCTAATGCTCGGCTCGGCAGATCCAACTTCTGTTTCTAATGCTTGGCCTGGCAGATCCAGCTTCTGTTTCTAATGCTCGGCCTGGCAGATCCAGCTTCTGTTTCTAATGCTCGGCCTGGCAGATCCAGCTTCTGTTTCTAATGCTGGGCCTGGCAGATCCAGCTTCTGTTTCTAATGCTCAGCCTGGCAGATCCAGCTTCTGTTTCTAATGCTCGGCTTGACAGATCCAGCTTCTGTTTCTAATGCTCGGCCTGGCAGATCCAGCTTCTGTTTCTAATGTTCGGCCTAGCAGATCCAGCTTCTGTTTCTAATGCTCGGCCTGGCAGATCCAGCTTCTGTTTCTAATGCTCGGCCTGGCAGATTCAGCTTCTGTTTCTAATGCTCGGCCTGGCAGATCCAGCTTCTGTTTCTAATGCTCGGCCTGGCAGATCCAGCTTCTGTTTCTAATGCTCGGCCTGGCATATCCAGCTTCTGTTTCTAATGTTCGGCCTAGCAGATCCAGCTTCTGTTTCTAATGCTCGGCCTGGCAGATCCAACTTCTGTTTCTAATGCTAGAAAGATCAGCATGCACTCTTGTCAAAATCATTTACCTCAAAAAAATGCTACATGGGAACCTTTACAAGTTAAATTGAAAGTAATACTGCAGTATGTGCATTACGCTTCCTGCTAATTCTCATTGGGTATTAAGAGCAATTGATTTACTTGTGAAGAAAGATGCACCTCTGCAAGTATTACAAGAAAACACTGATTTAGTCAGGACAGGAACATACAGCAGATAAATGTAATAATACTTTTTACTAATATTCTGTCCCTAAATAATTGTATCAGCACATTTGATAAATACACTGATAAGTATCACAGTAATGGCATTTCTTAATTCAAATACCAACAAACGGCTAGATTACGATTTTTGAGTGCTATAGGGAAATTAACGAATGCAACAAAAGTGGCATTATTTAATCCCCTATAGCTCTGCCATTACAAGTTTTAAAAAAACAGGCTTGTGCAAGCAAAATGGCTGCGTTGAGCTCCATACTGCACCAAAAGCAAGCACTTTGTTTGACATGCTCATGCACGCTTTCCCCATAGACATCAATGGGCAGAGCGGGTCAGAAAAAAGTCTAACACCTGCGATGGCGGAAAGAAAAGCTCCGTAACGCATCCCCATTGATGTCTATGAGGAAAAAGAAAAACATAAATTATGCTTACCTGATAATTTTATTTCCATCGTGGGGAGGAGAGTCCACTGCGGGACATCACTTGTGGGAAATAAGAACCTGGCCACCAGGAGGAGGAAAAGACACCCCAGTCAAAAGCTTAAATACCTCCCCCACTTCCCTCATCCCCAGTCATTCTGCCAAGGGAACAAGGAACAGTAGGAGAAATATCAGGGTATAAATGGTGCCAGAAGAACAAAAATAAATTTAGGTCCGCCCACTGGAGAACAGGCGGGTGCAGTGGAATCTAATCCCCACGATGGCAATGAAATTATCAGGTAAGCATAATTTATGTTTTCCATCTAAAGGGGAGAAGAGTCCACTGCTTCATTCATCACTTGTGGGAACAAATACCCAAGCTCTAGAGGACACCGAATGAAGAAAACGGGAGGTTAAAGGGGGCAGACCTTATACTGAGGGCACCCCAGCCTGCAGAACCTTTCTCCCAAAAGCTGCTTCCGCCAAAGCAAAAACGTCTAATTTGTGAAATTTTCAAAAGTATGTAAGGATGACCAGGTGGCCTTACAAATCTGCTCCATAGAAGCCTCATTCTTAAAGGCCCAAGAAGAGGCCACAGCTCTAGTCAAGTGAGCCGTAATCCTCTGAGGAGACTTGTGTCCCACTGTCTCATAAGCCAGATGGATCCTACTCCACAACCAAAAGGATAGAGAAGTTGCAGAGGCCCTCTGCCCCCTGCATCTTCCAGAGTACACCACAAATAAAGACGTCTGTCTGAACTCCTTCATGGCTTGAAGATAAAACTTCAAGGCTCAAACCACATCAAGATTATGAAGTAACCTCTCCTTTGAAGAGCAAGGGTTAGGACACAAGGAAGGAACCACTATCTCCTGGTTAATGTTACGACTCAATACTACCTTGGTAAGAAATCCCAAACCGGTTCACAGAACGGCTTTGTCAGCATGAAAAACGAAGTAAGGAGACTCAAAGTGCAAGGCCGCCAACTCAGAGACTCTGCGTGCAGAAGCAATAGCCAATAACAACAGGACCTTCCATGAGAGAATCTTAATGTCCAGGGCATGCATAGGCTCAAATGGAGCCCTCTGTAAAACCTTAAGCAACAAGTTCAAGCTCCAGGGAGGAGCGGAATTCCTGAAGACCGGTCTAATCCTAACCAGAGCCTGAACAAAAGACTGAATGTCAGGAAGCTCCGCTTAGGGAACTGGCGGCAAGACCCTTATCCAGACCATCCTGGAGAAATACCATGGGTATCCTCATTCCTCAAACCAAGACAAGTAGGTCCTCCACACCTTGTGGTAGATGTGTCTAGTGACCGGCTTCCTGGCCTGGACGAGAGTGTCAATCACTCTTTCTGAAAAACCTCTTTTGGCTAAGACTCCACGCAGTCAGCCACAGAGAATTAAGATTTTGATGTAGAAAAGGACTAGCAGATCCTTGTGACAAGGTAACTTCCACGGTGGATATGACGACATCGCCAATAGATCCACAAACCACGTCCTCTGTGGCCACTACGGAACAATCAGAATAGCTGAAGCTTGCTCCTGCTTGATGCGGGCCACTACTTGAGGTAGAAGAGACAACGGTGGAAATGTGTAGATTAGGTTGAAGTCCCAGGGTACCGCCAAGGTGTCTATCAGTTCCGCCTGGGGATCCCTGGATTGAGACCCATATTGGGGTAGCTTGCAATTGAGTCTGTATGCCATGAGATCTATTTCTACAGCACTGTAAGGTGAGACCGGCACAGGGCAATGCCTTCCTAGGCTCTGATGCAAGTCGGTCAAGCTGGCGACCTCCAGCTCCACAATGTAAAACAATCAAACAGTCCACAGCATCAGTAAAGTAAAGGAATCTTCTTTATTAAATGATTAAAAGCATACAAGACAGGTATGCGACGTTTCGAGACCGCAGTCTCTTAATCATGCATACTCAATAATGCACCTGTCTCTTAATTTAAAGGCAGTGTCAAACAATCACATTCAGGATCCAAAATAACACACCTTGTGCTTGGAGTAACCCTTTCATCTCTTGCTTACACATATGAATACAATTGTGATTTAAGTATGTGGATACTGCCATCCATAGATAGAAACACTAATAAAAACAATATATTTACACAAAGAACAGGTAAATTACAAAATACAGGTAAAAAGCACATGTACACATACAGAAAAGTTATTTTATCTCGATTTCGCAAAGATTTAAATGCATATTTATACAAATTTTTAGAAACACTGCTGTTATGTTCTATGCAATATATTAACTCTTTATCTTAAACCTGTAGAGAACGAGATATACAAGTTATCCTGTATTAACTATAAATTTATTTGCAACCCTAAACCTTAGGAATACACTCATGATAAAATAATCCAGAGAGTAAATAGAGGAGTACATGGACCAGAATAAGAAGTTTTTTTAAAATTACAGTATAGCCCAAAGAAGATTTAAAGGTGAGTTTGCTCAGAGGAAGACCGACAGATCCCATTCTCTATTTAACCCCTTAGGGTACATAGAATCCAACCTGTGGATCCAGAATGCCTCTCTTTGTTTTAGAAGCATTTCTCTGTCGCCTCCTCCTCTGAGCACTCCCACTTGGTCTATGGTTTGCCAGCGTAACTGGCTAATTTGATGGCCATATTCCACAAAGTGGCAAGCTACTGGTGCCTTATCGTCTTTCTTTCTAATATTTGACTTATGTTTATTAAGTCTATTTCTCATGCTTTGGATCGTTTCACCTACATAAATACGGGCACATGGGCATTTAATTATATATACCACATATGTGGACTCGCATGTATAATGTGATTTTAACTTAAATTTATGACCATTTATAGGGTGTATAAATTCCTTGCCCTTGATAACAGAATTACAATTACAACACCCTAGACATGGGTAACAACCAACATTCCTCTCAGTGATGTATCTTTCTTTATTTGGTCGTTTAGATCCTAAGTCAGATTTTACTAGAAAGTCACTAAGATTTTTAACTCGCTTGTGGGCCATAATGGGTTTATTCTGCAATATTTTTATTTCTTTATTGCAATCCTGAATAATATGCCAGTGCCTTCTTATGATCTTGGATATCTTATTACTGTACTCATTATGTTGGGATATAAAAATCAATTTATCATCTTTAGCTTGTCTTGCTTTATCTCTATCCCTTACTTTATGTATATTCTGTATCTCTTGATCAATTAGCACTGCTGGATACCCTCTATCTAGAAACTTTTTGCCCATTTCCTTAAACCTAGTTTTTTTGATCTCTTGCTCACTGACAATTCTGTGCACCCTAATCAGTTGACTCCTAGGTAATGGGTCCTTTAACCTGTTGTTATGAAAACTGTCGTACCTTAAAAGGGTGTTGCGATCTGTTTCTTTGCAATGTATGTCAACTTTCAATTCAGTACCCTTTTTATATACCTCAGTGTCCAGAAACACCATCCTTTCTTCACTTAAATTTAAAGTGAACTCTAGGCCTGCTACCTCATGATTGATCTCATCCACAAAACGAACCAGGGAGTCCCTGCTGCCCCACCATATGCCAAAGATGTCATCTATGAATCTCCACCAAGTGGCGCCATACTTCTGAAAAAGCTGATTATTATAGACAAACTTTTCTTCAAAAAAATTCATGTAAAGGTTGGCATATGATGGGGCAGCATTAGACCCCATGGCCGTTCCCTTCTTTTGTATATACCAAGAATCCCTAAAAATGAAATAATTATAAAATAACACTACTCTCAGTAATTCTTCAAAAACATCAATTTGTTGCAAATTATATTCTCCTGATGTTGTTAGCATGTGTCTTATTATACCAATGCCACTCTCGTGCTTTATTGAGGTGTATAAACTCTTTACATCTAATGTGTAAATTATGCATTTAGAGCAGTCTAATTCTAATGTGGATAATTTACTGATAAAGTCACTTGTATCCTTAATGTATGAGGACATTCTTTCTACACTAGGTTGCAGCACTTTATCCAAAAAAACAGCAATATTAGAGAATGCAGATTCTACATTGGACACAATGGGTCGCCCCGGGGGATTTTGCATATTTTTATGTACCTTAGGTACGGTATAAAAAATGGGGGTTCTTGGATGTTCTCTATATAAATATTCTCCCATTGTTTTATCAATAATACCTGCTCTAGTGGCATTAGTTATAATACGTTTGATTTCTTTCTGAATCTTAAAAATAGGGTTGGTGTCTAACTTCTGATAGGTGTCAGTATCTTGTAATTGTGTCAGAATCTCATTTATATAATACTCTTTATCTAGGACTATGGTAGCTCCGCCCTTGTCCGCTCTTTTAATTATGATTTCATTATCTTTTTGTTTAATAGTTTTAATGGCCTTTCGTTCAACCTTAGATAAATTCAAGTTTTTCCTTTTTCTATCCTTGGTTACTTTTGTTTCTAATTCTTTAATATCAGACATAACCAATTTTGTGAATGTGTCTAGACTGCTGTTGTGTACCTGAGGTGTAAATGTACTCTTTTTATACAGATTATACCTTTTTGGAGTGATGGCACAGCCTTTGTCAGATTTACTTAACATGTTGTCATTTATGCCAATGTGTTTATTACCAAAAAACAATTTCAATTTTATACTTCTAAAAAATCTAAACAAATCTTTGTTTAGCTCAAAGAAGTCCAATTCTTTATAGGGGCAGAAGGATAACCCTTTTTCTAAAAGTTCGTACTCACTGCTCTCCAATTTGGTTTTAGAAATGTTTATCACTGTTTGCGGGGCTTCCGTTTGCCTTGTCCCCTCGTCTTCATCTGCTTGGACTGCTCTCCGCCGATGTTTCCTCCCACCTCTGTGGCTCCGTCTTCGCTGCTGGATAAAAAAGGGGATGATGATCCGGATGACGTTTCTGTTGTAGCACCGCCCCCTTCCTTACGTCTCTGCTGTTGATTGGTATACCGCCCTTGGCGTCGCTGTGACGTAGTGGGGAATCCTCTCTGTGACTCAAAGTAACCCGACCTCCACTTGTAAACTCTGCCTCTCATATAGTCGTCTTCATCACGGACAAATTTTAACCGCTTCCTTTCCTGAATCAGCTTTTTCAGGTCAGATATTTTTTCATCTGTTTTCTTCAGGAATTCGTCCAGAGCTTCAGCTGTTAGCGACTTTACCAATTCATTTCTGCAGGTTTCTATATCTTTTTCTTGTTGTTCCACATCTTTGAGTAGGTATTCTACGGTCAGGGTTATTAGATCATAACTGCATTTATTCAAAATCGCCTCAAATTTATCACAGTATTCTTCATTCTCACGTAGTAATGTGGGGCGGGTATTCATCCGTAGGCCTCTCGGAATCCTTTTAACCCTATGATATTCAGATAACGTTGTAATATGTAGATCCCAAGCTAGATTCTTGCTCTTTAAATTTTCAAATTTTTTCTCATGGTCTTGGATGGGTATAGTTTTCAAAAAGTCTCTAGATCCTCTGGTTAGAGTGGTTATACGTGCTGCTTCCATTTCAGTGTACATAAATACTTTATTACCATCTGTCTTTTGCTGCTTTTCCATCTTAAAGGATTATATCCAAGTTAAAATGTCCTTAATCTTTAACCCTTCTGCTCGAGTCCCCAGTCGCTCATATAGATACAGCACTGTAAGGTGAGACCGGCACAGGGCAATGCCTTCCTAGGCTCTGATGCAAGTCGGTCAAGCTGGCGACCTCCAGCTCCACAATGTAAAACAATCAAACAGTCCACAGCATCAGTAAAGTAAAGGAATCTTCTTTATTAAATGATTAAAAGCATACAAGACAGGTATGCGACGTTTTGAGACCGCAGTCTCTTAATCATGCATACACAATAATGCACCTGTCTCTTAATTTAAAGGCAGTGTCAACCAATCACATTCAGGATCCAAAATAACACACCTTGTGCTTGGAGTAACCCTTTCATCTCTTGCTTACACATATGAATACAATTGTGATTTAAGTATGTGGATACTGCCATCCATAGATAGAAACACTAATAAAAACAATATATTTACACAAAGAACAGGTAAATTACAAACTACAGGTAAAAAGCACATGTACACATACAGAAAAGTTATTATATCTCGATTTCGCAAAGATTTAAATGCATATTTATACAAATTTTTAGAAACACTGCTGTTATGTTCTATGCAATATATTAACTCTTTATCTTAATCCTGTAGAGAACGAGATATACAAGTTATCCTGTATTAACTATAAATTTATTTGCAACCCTAAACCTTAGGAATACACTCATGATAAAATAATCCAGAGAGTAAATAGAGGAGTACATGGACCAGAATAAGTAGTTTTTTTAAAATTACAGTATAGCCCAAAGAAGATTTAAGGTGAGTTTGCTCAGAGGAAGACCGACAGATCCCATTCTCTATTTAACCCCTTAGGGTACATAGAATCCAACCTGTGGATCCAGAATGCCTCTCTTTGAGATCTATTTCTGGCATCCCTCATCTGCTGTAGATCTCCGCAAACATCTCAGGGTGGAGAGACCATTCCCCTGGATGAAACATCTGTCTGCTCAGAAAATCTGCTTCACAGTTGTCCACACCCGGATTGTGGATCATTGAGAGTGAACAATTGTGAGTCTCTGCCCAATCCAGAATCCAAGATACTTCCCTCATTGCTAGGGAGCTTCTCGTCCCCCCAGGGTAGTTTATGTAAGCCGCCGAGGTGATGTTGTCCACCAAGACAGGGACTTCCTCACATGTCCAGAGATATCGGTTGGGACAAATCTGAATGATCGCTGTTCCATTGTCTCAACATGCACAGCTGAAGAGGTCTGAGATAGAACCTGGCGAATGGGATGACATCTATGCTAGATACCATAAGCCTGATTACTTCCATACACTTGGCCACAGATGCCCTGGAGGATGTCTGCAGGGTTAGACAGTTGGATGCAAGCTTGCAACATCTCTGGTCTGTAAGAAATATCTTCAATGCAGAAGAATCTAGGATCCTACCCAGGAACTCCACCCTGTTGCTTGGGACCAATGAACTCTTTCCTTCATTTATCTTCCACCCGTGTGAACGAAGTAGAAGGAGGAGAGCTCTCGAATGATCCTCCGCCAGACTGTAGGATGGAGCCTGGATAAGTATATCATCCAGATATGGAGCCACTGCAATCCCTCTGGCTCTCGCTACTGCGATAAGAGCTCCCAGAACATTTATAAAGACTCTTGGGGTGGTCACCAGACCAAACAGAAGGGCCACAAACTGGAAGTGCTGGTCCAGGAAGGCAAACCTTAGAAATTTGAAGTGATCCTTGTGGATTGGAACATGAAGGTAAGCATCCTTAGGTCTATAGTTGTCATGAATTGCCCCTCTTGAACCAGGGGCAATATTGACCTGATCGTCTCCATCTTGAATGATGGGACTGACAAAAACATGTTTAGGGTCTTTAGGTCCAGAATGGGACAAAAGTGCCCTCCTTCTTTGGGACCACAAAAAGGTTTGAATAATACCCCAGACCTCTTTCTGCCGGAGAAACTGGGATGATTACCCAGAGAGATTAGAGATGCCTCACACACCCCAGGAAGGCGTCTCTCTTTTCTAGTCTTGAAGAAATGTTTGACAAGAGAAACCTGCCTCTGGGCGGATACTATTTGAAATCTATCCTCTACCCCTAAGCAACGACCTCCAGGACCCAAGGGTCTGTAACGTCTCCCCTCCAGGCCCCCACAAAAATAGATAGTCTGTCCCCTACCTGATCCAAGGACAGGTCAGGGGCCACCTCTTCATGCCGACTTTGACTCAGTGGGCTTCTTGTTCTGCTTGGACTTGTTCCAAGAGTTTGCTGGCTTCCAAGATCCCTTGGATTGCTCAGATTTTGCGGAAGGCTGCTGGCACTGAGACTTGTCTGCACGAAAGGGACGAAAAGTAGATCCCTTAGGTTTGGTTTTCTTATCTTGAGGTAAGAAGGCCCCCTTGCCACCCGTGACTGTAGACATGAGAGAATCCAGGCCAGAGCCAAATAAAACCTTCCCCTTGAATGGTAGGGAAAGCAGCCAAGACTTAGACATCATGTCAGCAGACCACAATTTTAGCATCAGAGCCCTGTGAGCTAAAACAGAAAACCCTGATGTCTTAGCATTCAGGCGAATAATCTGCATGTTAGCATCACAAATTAATGAATGTGCTACCCTTAAGGCTTTGATTTTATCCAAAATCTCATCGAGGGGGGTCTCCACCTCGACCATTGCTGATAGTGCATCACACCAATAGGTAGCAGCACCAGCCACTGCAGTGCAGTTGGAAAACAAATCCTGTCAGTTGGAACCTCTTCTGCACTATGGACTCCATCTTTTTATCCATGGGTTTCTTAAAAGAGAAGCTATCCTCAAGCGGAATGGTCATTCTCTTAGCGAGCGTGGAGATAGCACCATCCACCTTAGGGATGGTTCACCAGAGTTCAAGCTGCGCATCCGGAATGGGGAAAATCTTCTTAAGATGAGGGAGAAAAGAGCAAACCCAGTTAATTCTTAATAATGGTCGCTATTTTGATAGGAACCAGGAAGTCCTGGGGCACTACCCTGTCCTCGTAAACACTATCCAGTTTAGGGATCTAAAGTTCCTCCGGGAGTTTCCGTTCCGAAACTTCCAGCGTAGCAAGCACTTCCTTCAGCAGGAAACGCAAGTGCTCCATCTTTAATTTGAAATCTGAAGTAGCTGATTCCGACCCAGAAATGACATCCTCCGATAAGTTGGAATTGTCCTCCTCAGCGGATAATCTGTCTGAGATATCCAGCAGAGTTGAAGACCCCTGAGACGGATAGCAGTGCTGTACGTTCCGCTTGCGCTTAGTAGGATGAGGCATCACATTTATGGCCGCAGAAACCACCGTGTGCAACTGATCAGCAAAGACTGGAGGCCAAAGGGCCCCTCCCGCGGGAGGGTTGGTAGTGCCCTGAGGAAATGCTTGTTAAATCAGAGATGCTTGTAGGGAATGCACCTCGCGGGATGGATAACCCTCAGTCATACTAAATATTTTATTCTTTTTGGAAGTAGCGATATTGTCATAACATGTGGAAAAGAGCTGTAATGGCGGTTCCACCGGAACCTCCTCACAGTATATACAGTTAGTAGGTTTAGATAAAGAAGGAGTATCCTCCAACATATCAGAGTCCTCCATAGCTTGCGTCTTTATTAAGGAACTTGATTATTGATTAAATGGCACCTTTATATCACAAGAGCCGGGGCACTCACCACCTCCTATGACCCGGACTACAAGAAACAGCTTTTGTCTCCTCCGAACACCAATCAAGAAAGTTGAAGTTACTGAGGCCAAACCCGGTCACATGGAGTGCCATGCAGGACTGCCCCTGCTCTGAGCAAAAAAGCCTACCTCAATCTCTCTCTAACTGTTCCACACTGACAGAGCCTCATCTCACACAAGTGCAGAAAAAAAACACAATAAACATTATTATGTATATTCAAATCCCCCCTGTTCCATAACCCACTTCCGAGGGCATTACCCTAGATTCTATACAGATAAAAGGAGTCACACTGTGACCCTGTCTTCTTGCATTATCACATATATATAATGAAACAATCTTACCAGAATCAATGCCGTGGAACAGGAACACGGCCCTTCAAGTGTGACAGGTTAGTAGTGTCACTCCTGACATGGACTTGAGAGAATAAAAGCAGGCAGCGAAACATGTCAACGCTGATTGCTTAAGGAGCTGTTAATATGAGTCGGGATGGATTTGCAGAAGAACTCCCCCTGTATCTCCGGACTCTAACTTTCACCCATGTTCTCACTGAGAGGCTGATAGGACTACTTAAAACTCCAGTCCCATTGCAAAGAGTACTACACTCCATAAGAGACTACTCCGAATCTTCTGACACTTCTCTGCCAACCTCCTGTGGCGAAAGGCAAAGAATGACTGGGGGATGAGGGAAGTGGAGGAGGTATTTAAGCCTTTGGCTGGGGTGTCTTTGCCTCCTCCTGGTGTCCAGGTTCTTATTTCCCACAAGTGATGAATGAAGCAGTGGACTCTCCTCCCCTTTAGATGGAAATATAGTTAAAAACCTAACAACCCAACATAAACCCTTAGTCTAAACACCCCTAATCTGCTGCCCCCGACATCGCCACGCCTGCCTACAGTTATTAACCCCTAATCTGCCGCTCCCGAAATCGCCTCAACTAAATAAAGCTATTAACCCTTAAACCTCTAGCCTCCCACATCACTACTACTAAATAAACCTATTAACCCCTAAGCCGCCAGCCCCCATATCGCAACAACCCAAATTAAACTATATTAACCCCTAAAGCTAACCCTAATGTAACCCTAATCTTAGCGTAACCCTGACCTAACCCTAACACCCCCTAACTTTAACATAAATAAAATATAGCTAAATTAAAGTTACAATTATTAAATAATACTACATAGGGCTGCTAAAATCCTATTGGCTATTCAAATCTTGGCTAATTCTTTGAATTAGCCAATAGAATGCGAGCTGCATAAATCCTGTTGGCTGATTTGAATAGCCAATAGGATTTTAGCAGCCCTAATTCCTATTGGCTGATTCAAAATTTTCAGCCAATAGGAATGAAAAGGACGCCATCTTGAATTGCGTCCCTTGCATTGAAGATTCAGTGTACGGTGGTGACCGTAATGAAGAGGATGCTCCGCACCAGATGTCTTCAGGATGAACCCGCTCCGTTCCACCGGGATCAAGATAGAAGATGCCGCCTGGATGAAGATTGAAGAGGCCGTCTGGATGAAGACTTCAACGCCGGGATGAAGATTGAAGAGGCAGCCTGGATGAAGACTTCTCGCCACCTGGATGAGGACTCTGGGATGGAGATCGTTCAAGCGGGACTTCAAAAACTGTAAGCGGATTGTCGGGCGTTAGTGTTAGGCTTTTTTTAAAGGGTTTTTTCGGTGGGTTTTTTTTAGTTTAGGGTTTGGGCAGTAAAAGAGCTAAATGCCCTTTTAAGGGAAATGCCCATGCAAACTAACAATGGGTATCTTAGGTTTTTTTAGAATTAGATTTTTTATTTTGGGGGGTTGGTTGGGTGGTGGGTTTTACTGTTGTGTTTTTTTTTTTACAGGTAAAAGAGCTGATATCTTTGGGGCAATGCCCCACAAAAGGCCCTTTTAAGGGCCATTTGCAGTTTATTGTAGGCTAGGTTTTTTTTTATTTTGGGTGGGCTTTTTTATTTTAATAGGGCTATTCGATTGGGTGTAATTATTTTTTATTTTTGATAATGGCATTTGTAATTTTCAGTAATTTAGTGTTTGTTATTTTTTGTAACTTAGTATTTTTTTGTTTTTGTAATTAGTTTGTAATTTTTAGAGTAGTGTTAGGATTTTTTTAATGTGTAGTTTATTTTATTTTATTGGTAGTTAGTTTAATTTTAGTTTAATAGTTATATTAGTTTAATTGTTAATTTAAACTTAGTTCTTTTAATTTGACAGGTAACTTTAAATTTAATTTAAGATAGGGAAATTGTAAATTTAATATAAAGTTAGGGGTGCGTTAGGTTTAGGGGTTACTAGTTTAATTTAGTTTATTGCAATGTGGGGGGGGGTTTGGTTTAGGGGTTAATAGTTTAAGTTAGTATTTTTCTTTGTGGTTACGCTTGCAGTTTAGGGGTTAATATGTTTATTATAGTGGTGGCGGTGTAGGGCTTAATAACTTTAGTATAGTGGGGCGATGTGGGTGGATGGCAGATTAGCGGTTAATAACATTTAAATACTGTTTGCGATGCGGGAGGGCGGCAGTTTAGGGGTTAATAACATTAGTATAGTGGTGACGATTTCGGGGAGGTTAATACATATTATTAGTGGCGGCAATATTGGGAGCGGCAGATTAGGGGTTAATAAATTTAATATAGTGTTTGCAATGCGGGAGGGCCTCGGTTTAGGGGTTAATAGGTAGCTTATGGGTGTTTAGTGTACTTTGTAGCAGTTTAGTTATGAGTTTTATGTTACAGATTTGTAGCGTAAAACTCATAACTACTGACTTAGATGGGGTTACGGATCTTGTCGTTTTAGTCTGTAACGCCATTTTTTTTAGCCAGAACGCAAAAATCGTAATACCAGCGCTATGGGAATCCCATGAAAAAAAGAATGACTTTGCGTTACAGGCTAAAAGGGTTGCGGTACACCTATACCGACAAGACTTGTAATGGCTGCGGTGCTGTTTTAACACTGAAAATACCATATTTTCAGCGTTAAAAGACAAACGCACAAACTTGTAATCTAGCTGATAGTGCAGTAAGATATTTGCATTTAGAAGGTTAACTAAAATATTCATCAATAAAACAATTGCAAAATGACACATTATGACACATTTAGGGCTAGGTTACAAGTTGAGTGCAAAATATTGATTATGCAACAGCTATTTTGCATGTCAACTCCTGCAAATGTGCGCTGGTATTGCAAGTTGAAAGAAATGCGAACGCGAGTTCGCGTGTGCATTGCATATAAGCATTAGGCTCACAAGAGCGCGCTTCCATAAGCTCCAATGGGAGCCTGGTACTAGTGCCACGATACACAGCATGAGAACTAGCACAGAGAATGGGGTAAGTCATTCAGCAATTGGCAGAAATTTTAAATATAAATGAATTCATATAAATTGCTGCCAATCGCTGAAATCGCTGTTCTAGTCCTCACGCTGTGTCTCACGGCATATATACATATATATTTACTGGGAACACACAGTCCCCAAAGCCCGCAATGTAAAGGCACTTTTCAAACACCCCACTCCCACCAGCGTTAGCCACTTATAACTGCTTCATGCAGTTACTTTATTAAAAAATAAATATGCTAATATTTTTATTTTGTAATAACGATTACTATACTTTCTTTTGGGGGCAATTGGGAGAAAAGTAGAAAATTAACGAGAGGTCTGACCTGAGCTCTAATTGCTACCGCGAGCTTGCTGTAGCAATACGCAGCCACTTGCAATGACTGGTTATGTATTGTGCGCCCGCAAACTGGCACATTCATATTTTAGTTTAAGATGAGAACAGAGTATGAACCTCTTATTAGATGGGTAAAAACGTTCAATAAACCATTTCAAGGTGCCAGATAATTCAAGGTGTTGAAAGTGTTGTTTTAATGAAGAGGAATTTCATAATTCTGCAGATGATTGTAATAAGGGTTTCACGCTTAAATAGATAAAACAGTCAAAACTGAAATATGCATTAGTGTTTTTTGTCATTTTAATTAAAAACGTTTCTGCGATGTACTTGTATTAAAAAAAGTGCTTCTAGTAAAAGTGGCATGTGCACAAGCACTGAGACATCACCCCAGAATACATTGTAACTTGTATGAAACACATTAAAATATGCATTGGCTGAAAGCAAAGCTAATAAATAGAAATAGACAGTCATGGCCAAAAATATTGGCACCTCTGCACCACTTCGCAGAGAAAATTGTTTGTATTTGTATGACATAACAAATTGGAGAAATAAAAACAACAAATCTAACGAATTCCACGCAAAACTCCAAAATTAGACTGGACAAAATTATTGGCACCTTCTCAAAATTGTAAGAAATAATTGTATTCCAAGTTTGTGATGCTCTAGTAATTTGTAATTAAACTCACCGGTATCAATTAACAGGTGCTGACAATTTAGAAATCAGACCGGCAACCAGTTAAAATAGTGAAAATTTGACTCAACCTTTCTGTTGTGTGTCAAAAATTGTGGAAAAGCATGGACAATCTCAAGGTCACAAGTCCATCTCCAGAGAACTTAATGTACCTGTGTCCACTGTGCACAACATTACAAAGACGTTTACGTGGATGAAAGAGAAACATTGATCAAAGATTGCAACAAAGGATTGTTCAAATGGTGGATAAAGAACCTCAATCAACTTCCAGACAAATTCAAGCTGACCTTCAGGCACAGAGGCCTATTTATCAAGCCGTCAACCGCAAATACGCTGGAATTCCGCAGCGTAATTGTGGAGAGCCTGATTCCCCTTAGTTATCGAAGCCTACAGACCGGCAAAAGTAGAAATCTGTGACGTAACATACGATCCGCTGGTCTCAGTCCGACACAGATCGATGCTTACGTCACTACAGGTGTTCCGAATGCAAATTCGGCACTATCTGACTACTTTGGCTAGTTAAAAAATATCTACCAGGTACGCTCGCCACTATTCCGGCCCAGTGTACCTGGTTTTCAATCCGCCGCTCTGGAGGTGGTGGATGCCATAGGAATCAATGGGAGTCTGAAAGCAGCGAAAGCTTATGTTTGCTGCTGCCTGATATCCCATTGATTCCTATGGGAGAATACATTTTATGTTTACACCTAACACCCTAACATGTACCCGAGTCTAAACACCCCTAATCTTCTGCCCCTACACCGCCACCACCTACATTATACTTATTATCCCTTAATCTTCTGCCCCTACACCGTCGCCAACCTACATTATACTTATTGACCCCTTATCTTACGCCCCTACACCGCCGCCATCTACATTATACTTATTAACCCCTATTCTGCTGTCCCGACACTGCCGCCACCTAAATAAACGTTATTAACCCCTAATCTGCCGCTCCCGACACCGCCGCCACCTACATAAAGTTATTAACCCCTATCCCGCTGCTCCCGGAGCCCACCGCAATGAAATAAATATATTAACCCCTAAACCCCTGGCCTTCCACATCACTACCGCTTACTAAACCTATTAACCCCTAAACTGCCAGACCCCCAATCGCCATAAACTAAATTAAACTATTTATCCCTAAACCTAACAACCCGCTAAATTTATATGAAATATTAACTCATCCCTATCTTATAATAAATGTAAACTTACCTTTAGATTTAAATTAAACTATATTAAACTAATAATTAACCTACCCTAACTATTATACTACAATTACATTAAACTATATTAAACTATTAATTAACCTACCCTAACTATTATACTAAAATTAAATAAAACTATATTAATCTACTAATTAATCTACCCTAACAGACTAAATTACATTAAACTACAAATTAAATTAACTATATTATATATTTAAACACCTAACCCTACTCAAATAATTTAAATCTACAATAAAAAATTACTAAGTTACAAAAAACTAACAACTAAGTTACAAAAAATAACAAACACTAAGTTACAAAAAAAACCCCACTAAGTTAAATAAAATAAAAAAGAAATTATCATAGATTTAAACTAATTACACCTAATCTAAGAGCCCTAATAAAATAAAAAAGCCCCCGCAAAATAAAAAAAAAACCCTAGCCTACAATAAACTACCAATGGCCCTTAAAAGGGCCTTTTGTGGGGCATTGCCCCAAAGAAATCAGCTCTTTTACATGTAAATAAAAAATATAAATACCCCCTAACAGTAAAACCCACCACCCACACAACCAACCCCCCAAATAAAACCCTAACTAAAAAAACCTAAGCTCCCCATTGCCCTGAAAAGGGCATTTGGATGGGCATTGCCCTTAAAAGGGCATTTAGCTCTATTGCAGCCCAAACCCTAATCTAAAAATAAAACCCACCCAATAAACCCTTAAAAAATCCTAACACTAACCCCTGAAGATTCACTTACAGTTTTGAAGATCCGACATCCATCCTCCAAGAAGCCAGGAGAAATCCTCATCAAAGCCGGCAGAAGTCTTCATCCAAGTGTCCAAAGTCTTCATCCAAGCACGCAGAAGTCTTCACCCAGACAGCATCTTCTATCTTCATCCATCCAGCGCTGAGCATCATCTTCGTTCTTCTTCCCGATTGAAGGTTCCTTTAAATGACGTCATCCAAGATGGCGTCCCTTAGATTCCGATTGGCTGATAGAATTCTATCAGTCAATCGGAATTAAGGTTGAAAAAATCCTATTGGCTGTTGCAATCAATTTCAAATGCAAAAAGTAGGGTAAACTTTAGCAGGTAAAATGGATCATTGGGAACAAATTAAAGGGGAGAATTGTGGGGTAAACTGTCCTTTTAAAGGGATAGGAAACTTAAAAAAAAAATATTTCAGGATTTAGATAGAGCACACAATTTTAAACAACTTTAATTTGTTTTAAAGTAGAGCTGTAAGATTTGGAGCCAGCCTATTTCTAAAGCACTATATGGCAGCAGTTTTGCAAGAATGTTATCCATTTGGAAGAGCACTATATGGCAGCACTATTTCCTGCCTTATAGTGCTCCAGACTGGACAAAATTATTGGCACCTTCTCAAAATTGTAAGAAATAATTGTATTCCAAGTTTGTGATGCTCTAGTAATTTGTAATTAAACTCACCGGTATCAATTAACAGGTGCTGACAATTTAGAAATCAGACCGGCAACCAGTTAAAATAGTGAAAATTTGACTCAACCTTTTTGTTGTGTGTCAAAAATTGTGCAAAAGCATGGACAATCTCAAGGTCACAAGTCCATCTCCAGAGAACTTAATGTTCCTGTGTCCACTGTGCACAATATTACAAAGAAGTTTACATGGATGAAAGAGAAACATTGATCAAAGATTGCAACAAAGGATTGTTCAAATGGTGGATAAAGAACCTCAATCAACTTCCAGACAAATTCAAGCTGACCTTCAGGCACAGAGGCCTATTTATCAAGCCGTCAACCACAAATACGCTGGAATTCCGCAGCGTAATTGTGGAGAGCCTGATTCCCCTTAGTAATCGAAGCCTACAGACCGGCAAAAGTAGAAATCTGTGACGTAACATACGATCCGCTGGTCTCAGTCCGACACAGATCGATGCTTACGTCACTACAGGTGTTCCGAATGCAAATTCGGCACTATCTGACTACTTTTGCTAGTTAAAAAATATCTACCAGGTACGCTCGCCACTATTCCGGCCCAGCGTACCTGGTTTTCAATCCGCCGCTCTGGAGGTGGTGGATGCCATAGGAATCAATGGGAGTCTGAAAGCAGCGAAAGCTTATGTTTGCTGCTGCCTGATATCCCATTGATTCCTATGGGAGAATACATTTTATGTTTACACCTAACACCCTAACATGTACCCCGAGTCTAAACACCCCTAATCTTCTGCCCCTACACCGCCACCACCTACATTATACTTATTATCCCTTAATCTTCTGCCCCTACACCGTCGCAAACCTACATTATACTTATTGACCCCTTATCTTCCGCCCCTACACCGCCGCCATCTACATTATACTTATTAACCCCTATTCTGCTGTCCCGACACTGCTGCCACCTAAATTAAAGTTATTAACCCCTAATCTGCCGCTCCCGACACCGCCGCCACCTACATAAAGTTATTAACCCCTATCCCGCTGCTCCCGGAGCCCACCGCAATGAAATAAATATATTAACCCCTAAACCCCTGGCCTTCCACATCACTACCGCTTACTAAACCTATTAACCCCTAAACTGCCTGCCACCCAATCGCCATAAACTAAATTAAACTATTTATCCCTAAACCTAACAACCCGCTAAATTTATATGAAATATTAACTCATCCCTATCTTATAATAAATGTAAACTTACCTTTAGATTTAAATTAAACTATATTAAACTAATAATTAACCTACCCTAACTATTATACTACAATTACATTAAACTATATTAAACTATTAATTAACCTACCCTAACTATTATACTAAAATTAAATTAAACTATATTAAACTATTAATTAACCTACCCTAAATATTATACTAAAATTAAATTAAACTATATTAATCTACTAATTAATCTACCCTAACAGACTAAATTACATTAAACTACAAATTAAATTAACTATATTATATATTTGAACACCTAACCCTACTCAAATAATTTAAATCTACAATAAAAAATTACTAAGTTACAAAAAACTAACAACTAAGTTACAAAAAATAACAAACACTAAGTTACAAAAAAAAACCCCACTAAGTTAAATAAAATAAAAAAGAAATTATCATAGATTTAAACTAATTACACCTAATCTAAGAGCCCTAATAAAATAAAAAAGCCCCCGCAAAATAAAAAAAAAACCCTAGCCTACAATAAACTACCAATGGCCCTTAAAAGGGCCTTTTGTGGGACATTGCCCCAAAGAAATCAGCTCTTTTACATGTAAATAAAAAATATAAATACCCCCTAACAGTAAAACCCACCACCCACACAACCAACCCCCCAAATAAAACCCTATCTAAAAAAACCTAAGCTCCCCATTGCCCTGAAAAGGGCATTTGGATGGGCATTGCCCTTAAAAGGGCATTTAGCTATATTGCAGCCCAAACCCTAATCTAAAAATAAAACCCACCCAATAAACCCTTAAAAAATCCTAACACTAACCCCTGAAGATTCACTTACAGTTTTGAAGATCCGACATCCATCCTCCAAGAAGCCAGGAGAAATCCTCATCGAAGCCAGCAGAAGTCTTCATCCAAGTGTCCGAAGTCTTCATCCAAGCACGCAGAAGTCTTCACCCAGACAGCATCTTCTATCTTCATCCATCCAGCGCGGAGCATCATCTTCGTTCTTCTTCCCGATTGAAGGTTCCTTTAAATGACGTCATCCAAGATGGCGTCCCTTAGATTCCGATTGGCTGATAGAATTCTATCAGTCAATCGGAATTAAGGTTGAAAAAATCCTATTGGCTGTTGCAATCAATTTCAAATGCAAAAAGTAGGGTAAACTTTAGCAGGTAAAATGGATCATTGGGAACAAATTAAAGGGGAGAATTGTGGGGTAAACTGTCCTTTTAAAGGGATAGGAAACTTAAAAAAAAAATATTTCAGGATTTAGATAGAGCACACAATTTTAAACAACTTTAATTTGTTTTAAAGTAGAGCTGTAAGATTTGGAGCCAGCCTATTTCTAAAGCACTATATGGCAGCAGTTTTGCAAGAATGTTATCCATTTGGAAGAGCACTATATGGCAGCACTATTTCCTGCCTTATAGTGCTCCAGATGCCTACTTGGGTATCTCTTTAACAAAGAATATCATGGGAACAATGCAAATGTGATAATAGAAGTAAATTGGAAACTTGTTTAAATTGTATGCTCTGTCCGAATCAAAAAAGAACATTTTTGGATTTCATATTCCTTTTAAAATTCTTGGAAAAAATTGGAGACTTACCAGCCTGGTGCTTATACATTAATTTAACCCCTTAAGGACCAACAACGTACAGGGCAAGTCATATAAAAAACGGTCCTTAATGACCAACAAAGTACCCTGTACGTCGTCAGTGGATACAAGCGGTGGAAGCGATCCTGATCGCTTCCAGCCGCTTTCATGTTATTGCAGTGATGCCTCGATATTGATGCATCCTGCAATAACATTTTTTAGGCACCCAATGCAGAGAGAGCCACTCTGTGGCAATGGTGCTGATCGTTGGTGGGTGGGAGCTGCAGCAGGGAGGCGGGTTGGCGGCCATCGGCGGGTTGGTGGCCATCGCTGGTAGTTATCTGGTAGAGAGGGGCAGGATCACATGCGGGGGCGCTGGGCGCGCGCACGGGCGCACAAGCAGGCATGCGCACGGGGGCGGGAGCCCTACACTATGAAACGAAGGACAGAGAGAGGAGGGGGGAATTGGATCTAAGTGATCTGGGATGGGCTGGGGGTAGGTCATTGATGGGGGGGCAACTACACTACAGAAAAGTTTAGTTTATTTCATTAGAATAAATAAAAAAGCCTAATTATATGCAAAATGGGTACTGGAAAACAGCTGCCAGTACCCAAGATGGCGGACAATAAGGTGGAGAGGGGAGGGTTAGAGAGCTGTTTGGGGTGGATCATGGAGGTTGGGGGCTAAGGGGGAGATAGAATAGAAGAAAAAAAAAAGCCTTTAATTTTAGTACTGGCAGACTTTCTGACAGTACTTAAGATGGCGGGGACAATTGTGGGGTGGGGGAGGGAAGAGAGCTGTTTGGGAGGGATCAGGGGGTGGGATGTGTCTGATCGGAGGCTGATCTCTACATTAAAGCTAAAATTAACCCTTCAATCTCCCTACAAGCTACCTAATTAACCCCATCACTGCTGGGCATAATACAAGTGTGGTGCGCAGCAGCATTTAGCCGCCTTCTAATTACAAAAAAGCAATGCCAAAGCTATATATGTCTGAACAAAGGGGATCCCAGAGAAGCATGTATAACCATTTGTACCATAATTGCACAAGATGTTTGTAAATAATTTCAGTGAGAAACCCAAAGTTAGTGAAAAAAATAACAATTTTTTTTTTTTAAATCAAATTTGGCGGTAAAATGGTAGCATTAAATATAACAAAATGGGCCTAGATCAATACACTAAAGCTAAAATTAACCCTACAAGCTCCCTAATTAACGCCTTCCCTGCTGGGCATAATACACGTGTGGTGCGCAGCAGTGTTTAGTGGCCTTCTAGTTACTAAAAATTAATGCCAAAGCCATATATGTCTGCTATTTCTGAACAAAGGGGATCACAGAGGAGCATTTACAACCATTTATGCCATAATTGCACAAGCTGTTTGTAAATAATTTCAGTGAGAAACCTAAAGTTTGTGAAAAAGTGAACGTTTTTTTTTATTTGATCGCATTTGGCGGTGAAATGGTGGCATTAAATATATCAAAATGGGCCTAGATCAATACTTTAGGTTGTCTACTAAAAAATATATATACATGTCAGGGATTCCGGACAGATATCAGTGTTCCAATGTAACTATCGCTAATTTTGAAAAAAAAAATGATTTGGAAATACCAAAGTGCTACTTGTATTTATTGCCCTATAACTTGCAAAAAAAGCAAAGAACATGTAAACATTGGGTATTTCTAAACTCAGGACAAAATTTAGAAACTGTTTAGCATGGGTGTTTTTTTGGTGGTTGTAGATGTGTAAGTCAAAGTTAGAAAAAATATGTTTATTTCCACTTTTTCATCATATTTTATAATTTATTTTTTTAATTATAAGACATGATGAAAATAATGGTATCTTTAGAAATTCCATTTAATGGTGAGAAAAATGGTATATAATATGTGTGAGTACAGTGAATGAGTATATAAACGGTATATAATAGGTGTGGGTACAGTAAATGAGTAAGAGGAAAATTACAGCTAAACACAAACACAGCAGAAATGAAAAAATAGCCTTGGTCCCAAACGGTCAGAAAATGGAAAAGTGTTGTCCTTAAGGGGTTAAATGTGCAATTAAAGGGCAATGCATGAAAATCCTTAGCTGATGATTTATACTGAGACAAGGAGATTAAATGCATTTTACTAAAATATAAAAAATTGTGAGGCGTTGCACTTTAGAATGGGGGAGGGCACATTTTGGAATTTTGCCCTGGGAGCCAAGTTCTCTAGAAACGGCCCTGGGAGTGAGCACTTTTCCGACTCCAGAAAGTGTAGATCCTAACACCAGCTGACTCTGGAGAGACCGGAGCCATACCACAACGCCACACTTCAAAGCCTGGGGAGCGGAACATAAGTTCTTTCCCCTTACCGCTACCCATCTAACATCTCGATCAAGTTCTAAACTCAGAGGCACTGCAAATCGACTGCATCCCTTAAAAAAGGTGACTCAGCTGATCATCAGCGGTTGAGAGATCGGGAGGAGTTCCTAAGTACAACCACATCAACAGTTGCTTCTAAAGCCCCTACTGCAACCACTGGACTAATCGGACCGCAACTCTCAGGGGATTGATAGACAGCACGGCTGACGGCCTAGACACTGAGGGGGTGGATTGTGAAGTTTTGCAACTTCTGGCGCGTCGCCATCTTGAAAACAAAGTAAGTGCGCAACACACCTCCTTCATCCACACAAAGCCCCACACCAATGGCCCACGCTTGAGGCAGCCTAGGCCTATACTTAAAATTTACAGTCTAATGGACTAAAGCCACAAGAAAAGCATCTAACATTGAGGTATTCATAGTCCTGGGAGAAACCCCTTAGGCCTGAGGAACTTTTACTCCTACATAAAGGTCACAGCACAACTGAGGGGTCAATGCTAAGTAATCTACAGGGCTTGCTCTAATCCACATCTGGCAAGCGACAAGACTGGGGAATAGCTACCTGAGGACACCTATATAGCTCATGTTAATGGGAAAGAAAGAGATATGAGATAAGACTCAGGCATAGGCGACACAACCTCATCCAGCCCACATCTCCCAACCTTAATTTGGGCAGTGTAAATAGAAGCAACAGACCTCTCTCACTCCACCTGTTTTCACATCGCCAGTGGATATATCCCAATTACCTTATCCTTCTATCGCCCTACATGGGTACGTCCCTTTGAGAGAGGCCGAATATTATGCTGCCTGGAGTAACAACATATAACTTAGCATCCCTGATCTCCCACATTATGTAGCCAGTTACTGGAGGCCTGAACCTCACCAGTCATACTATCATTTCCAGCATACTGTGATTAAGTGCAGATACCTGACCCTTACTATCCTCCAGGCAAGACAAAAAGATGTCTCAAACATTCAAGAAGAAACAAAAATCTCACTCTACTCCTAAACGTACGGTAGCAGATCACTTTCACCAACCAAACTCAGAGGCACAAGCAGGCTCAAATTAGGAGGTATCAGATAATGGAAGCCTGTCTGATGTACAGATAAACGCTTCATTGGCCCAAAATGCTTGTCACCTACCATAGGCGGATAATCTTTCCAA
Organism: Bombina bombina; assembly: GCF_027579735.1. NCBI lineage: Eukaryota > Metazoa > Chordata > Amphibia > Anura > Bombinatoridae > Bombina > Bombina bombina. Next base: position 17,306,186 of record NC_069509.1, on the reverse strand, counting down.
CAACCTAATGAACTCCATTAATCACTATTGGCCACTCATCATGACGCTCGCTCCAAGATGTTTGATAGAGCACATAACGACTTAAAGAGGGAGATTGCTACAATTGGGGAGTGCATAGGTGCTTTGGAACGCAAACAGGAAGACTTAATGATTGACCATACTAACTACTTGAGCTACTCACAGAATTTGGCTGAACAACTATCCGATTTGGAGAACTTTCTGACCTGGAAGACAGGTCACGTCGCAACAATATCCGCGTCAAGGGTGTACCAGAAACTGTCTTACCCCAAGAACTGAAGAACTACCTGCAGGACCTCTTTACAGCTATACTGGGCCCTACCCTAAAGAAAAAAGCCCTGATTGACAGAGTACACTGCGCCTTGAGACCGAGAGCCACTGACAGGGAAAAGCCAAGAAATGTCATTGCCGTCTCCATTACTACACCTACCGAGAGAAATTACTGCGGGCCTTTACCAAAGACAAAGTGTTACCAGATAAATACACAGATATTCAAGCCTATCCCGACCTCTCACCTCATACGCTCCAGCTCCGCAGATATTACCAACCTTTCACCAGACTGCTAAGAGATAGGGGAATTAAATACAGATGGGAATTCTCTGAGAGACTCTTCATCACAAAAGATGGTCAGCAATACATAGCCTCTTACCCGCAGCAAACAAAGGAACTACTACAAAGATGGGACCTCCTTTCTCCAGAGACAGAGGATACTCATCCGGGTCCTAGCAGGCCCCTAGATCTGCGTGCATCAGCCACAGAATGGAGGCCGCTACCTCAGAGAACGATGACCAGCTCAAAAAGGCAATCCGTACCCTCTGGCCCAAAGCCTCCTCAACAGAAATTTCAACCTTAACAACTTTCTGCCTAGCCACAGAGACTGAACTCATAGGGGCATATTTACCTAAAACAGAAGTTATTAAGAAGTTATGAAGCAGCGGTCTAAAGACCGCTGCTCCATAACTTGTCCGCCTGCTCTGAGGAGGTGGACAGAAATCAACCTGATTGAATACGATCGGGTTGATTGACACCCCCTGCTAGCGGCAATTGGCCGCAAATCTGCAGGGGGCGGTATTGCACCAGCAGTTCACAAGACGTATGCAACGTATGCTGTCTGCATTTTCCGTTTTGCAGCGATGTGCAGCGGACATGATACAAAGTAGTGTATCATGTCCGCTCACACATTGTTAAATATGCCCCATAAAGTGCTCATACAATGGCCTCTAGTTATCAAGCCGTCAACCGCAAATACGCTGGAATTCCGCAGCGTATTTGTAGCGAGGCTGATTCGCCTTAGTTATCAAAGGCTAGAGACCGGCAAAAGTAGAATATAGTGACGTAAGCTACGATCCGCCGGTCTCAGTCCAACACAGATCAATTCTTACGTCACTCCAGATGTGCCGAACGCAAGTTCGGCACAATCTGACTACTTTTGCTAGTTATCAAATAACTAGCAGGTACGCTCGGCACTATTCCGGCCCAGCGTACCTGGTTTTCAATCCGCCGCCCTGGAGGCGGCGGATCCCATAGGAATAAATGGGAGTCTGACAGCAGCGAAAGCTCATGTTCGCTGCTGCCCGATATCCCATTGATTTCTATGGGAGATGTCTGCACCTAACACCCTAACATGTACCCCGAGTCTAAACACCCCTAATCTGCCCCCCTAAACCACCGCCACCTAAATAAAGTTATTACCCCCTAAACCGCCGCTGCCGGACCCAACTATAATTAAAATATTAACCCCTAAACCGCCGCTCCCGGACCCCGCCGACACCTACATTATACCTATTAACCCCTAATCTGCCGCCCCCTACATAAAATTATTAACCCCTATCCTGCGGATCCCGGATCCCGGACCCCGCAGCAACTAAATAAATTGTTTAACCTCTAAACTGCCGCTCCCGGACCCCGCCGCATCTAAATTAAATGTTTAACCCCTAAACCGCCGCTCCCGGACCCCGCCGCCACTTATATTAAACTTATTAACCCCTAAACCTAAGTCTAACCCTAACACCCCCCCTAACTTAAATATTATTTAAATAAATCTAAATACATATTACAATTATTAACTAAATTATTCCTATTTAAAACTAAATACTTACCTGTAAAATAAACCCTAAAATAGCTACAATATAACTAATAATTATATTGAAGCTATTTTAGGATTTATTTTTATTTTATAGGCAACTTTGTATTTATTTTAACTAGGTACAATAGCTATTAAATAGTTAATAACTATTTAATAGCTACCTAGTTAAAATAACTCCAAAATTACCTGTAAAATAAATCCTAACCTAAGTTACAAATACACCTAACACTACACTATCATTAAATTAATTTAAAAAACATTAACTACAATTACCTAAAATTAAATACAATAAAATAAACTAAACTATAGTACAAAAAAAAAAAAAACACTAAATTACAGAAAATAATTTTTTTTTACAAGAACTTTAAACTAATTACACATAATCTAAGCCCCCTAATAAAATAAAAAAGCCCCCCAAAATAATAAAATGCCCTACCCTATACTAAATTACAAAGTAATCAGCTCTTTTACCAGCCCTTAAAAGGGCTTTTTGCGGGGCATTGCCCCAAAGTAATCAGTTCTTTTACCTGTAAAAAAAATACAACCCCCCCAACATTACAACCCACCACCCACACACCCCTACTCTAAAACCGACCCAAACCCCCCTTAAAAAACCTAACACTAACCCCCTGAAGATCACCCTACCTTGAGCCCTGTTCATCCAGCCGGGCCGAATTCTTCATCCAAGCGGGGCAGAAGAGGTCCTCCATCCGGCCGATGTCTTCATCCAAGCGGCGTCTTCTATCTTCAATTATCCAGTGCGGAGCGGAGCCATCTTCCATCCAGCCGACGCGGAGCCATCTTCTTCCAACGACGTCCTAGCACCGAATGCCTGGTCCTTTAAATGACGTCAGCCAATAGAATGCGAGGTCAATTCTATTGGCTGGTCCAATCAGCCAATCGGATTGAACTTCAATCCGATTGGCTGATTAAATCAACGAATCGGATTTTTCCTACCTTAATTCCTTAATTTCTTTTAAGGGCTGGTAAAAGAGCTGATTACTTTGTAATTTAGTATACGGTAGGGCATTTTATTATTTTGGGGAGCTTTTTTATTTTATTAGGGGGCTTAGATTAGGTGTAATTAGTTTAAAGTTCTTGTAAAAAAAATATTTTCTGTAATTGAATGTTTGTTTGTTTTTTGTACTATAGTTTAGTTTATTTAATTGTATTTAATTTTAGGTAATTGTAGTTAATTTTTTAAATTAATTTAATGATAGTATAGTGTTAGGTGTATTTGTAACTTAGGTTAGGATTTATTTTACAGGTAATTTTTTAGTTATTTTAACTAGGTAGCTATTAAATAGTTATTAACTATTTAATAGCTATTGTACCTAGTTCAAATAAATACAAAGTTGCCTGTAAAATAAATATAAATCCTAAAATAGCTACAATATAATTATTAGTTATATTGTAGCTATCTTAGGCCTAGATTTGGAGTTTTGCGGTAGCCGTCAAAACCAGCGTTAGAGGCTCCTAACGCTGGTTTTAGGCTACCGCCGGTATTTGGAGTCAGTCAGGAAAGGGTCTAACGCTCACTTTCCAGCCGCGACTTTTCCATACCACAGATCTCCTTACGTCAATTGCGTATCCTATCTTTTCAATGGGATCTTTCTAACTCCGGTATTTAGAGTCGTGTCTGGAGTGAGCGTTAGAAATCTAACGACCAAACTCCAGCCGCAGAAAAAAGTCAGTAGTTAAGAACTTTTTGGGCTAACGCCGGTTTATAAAGCTCTTAACTACTGTGCTCTACAGTACACTAACACCCATAAACTACCTATGTACCCCTAAACCGAGGTCCCCCCACATCGCCGCCACTCTATTAAAAATTTTTAACCCCTAATCTGCCGACCGCCACCTAAGTTATCCTTATGTACCCCTAATCTGCTGCCCCTAACACCGCCGAGCCCTATATTATATTTATTAACCTCTAATCTGCCCCCCACAACGTCGCCGCCAGCTACCTACAATAATTAACCCCTAATCTGCCGACCGCAAAGCGCCGCCACCTACGTTATCCTTATGTACCCCTAATCTGCTGCCCCTAACACCGCCGACCCCTATATTATATTTATTAACCCCTAATCTGCCCCCCACAACGTCGCCACCACCTGCCTACACTTATTAACCCCTAATCTGCCGACCGGAGCTCACCGCTATTCTAATAAATTTTTTAACCCCTAAAGCTAATTCTAACCCTAACACCCCCCTAAGTTAAATATAATTTAAATCTAACGAAATAAATTAACTATTATTAAATAACTTATTCCTATTTAAAGCTAAATACTTACCTGTAAAATAAACCCTAATATAGCTACAATATAAATTATAATTACATTGTAGCTATTTTAGGATTAATATTTATTTTACAGGAAACTTTGTACTTATTTTAACCAGGTACAATAGCTATTAAATAGTTAAGAACTATTTAATAGTTACCTAGTTAAAATAATAACAAAATCACCTGTAAAATAAATCCTAACCTAAGTTACATTTAAACCTAACACTACACTATCAATAAATTAATTAAATAAAATACCTACAATTACCTACAATTAAACCTAACACTACAATATCAATAAATTAATTAAATACAATATCTACAAATAAATACAATTAAATAAACTAACTAAAGTACAAAAAATAAAAAAGAACTAAGTTACAAAAAATAAAAAAATATTTACAAACATTAGAAAAAATTACAACAATTTTAAACTAATTACACCTACTCTAAGCCCCCTAATGAAATAACAAAGACCCCCAAAATAAAAAAATGCCCTACCCTATTCTATTACTAAAGTTCAAAGCTCTTTTACCTTACCAGCCCTGAACAGGGCCCTTTGCGGGGCATGCCCCAAGAAATTCAGCTCTTTTGCCTGTAAAAAAAACACATACAATACCCCCCCCCCCAACATTACAACCCACCACCCACATACCCCTAATCTAACCCAAACCCCCCTTAAATAAACCTAACACTAAGCCCCTGAAGATCTTCCTACCTTATCTTCACCATGCCAGGTTCACCGGATTGAACTTGATTCTGATTGGCTGATTCCATCAGCCAATCAGAATATTCCTACCTTAATTCCGATTGGCTGATAGAATCCTATCAGCCAATCGGAATTCGAGGGACGCCATCTTGGATGACGTCCCTTAAAGGAACCGTCATTCGTCGTCTAGTCGTCGGTTGAAGAGGATGTTCCGCGTCGGCTTGGAAGAAGATGGCTCCACTCCGCTCCAGAAGAAAGAAGATTGAAGATGCGGCTTGATAGAAGACTTCATCCCGATGATGGACTTCCGACTTCCAACTTCAGCCCGATGATGGATTTCTTCAGCCGCCGCTTGGATCCAGACTTCAGCCCGAGGATGGACATCACTCTTCAGCCCCCCGCTTGGGCTTGGATCAAGACTCTGGACCGATCGGTGAACCTGGCATGGTGAAGATAAGGTAGGAAGATCTTCAGGGGCTTAGTGTTAGGTTTATTTAAGGGGGGGTTTGGGTTAGATTAGGGGTATGTGGGTGGTGGGTTGTAATGTTGGGGGGGGGTATTGTATGTGTTTTTTTTACAGGCAAAAGAGCTGAATTTCTTGGGGCATGCCCCGCAAAGGGCCCTGTTCAGGGCTGGTAAGGTAAAAGAGCTTTGAACTTTAGTAATTTAGAATAGGGTAGGGCATTTTTTTATTTTGGGGGTCTTTGTTATTTTATTAGGGGGCTTAGAGTAGGTGTAATTAGTTTAAAATTGTTGTAATTATTTCTAATGTTTGTAAATATTTTTTTATTTTTTGTAACTTAGTTCTTTTTTATTTTTTGTACTTTAGTTAGTTTATTTAATTGTATTTATTTGTAGGAATTGTATTTAATTAATTTATTGATAGTGTAGTGTTAGGTTTAATTGTAGATAATTGTAGGTATTTTATTTAATTAATTTAATGATAGTGTAGTGTTAGGTTTAATTGTAACTTAGGTTAGGATTTATTTTACAGGTAATTTTGTAATTATTTTAACTAGGTAACTATTAAATAGTTCTTAACTATTTAATAGCTATTGTACCTGGTTAAAATAATTACAAAGTTGCCTGTAAAATAAATATTAATCCTAAAATAGCTACAATGTAATTATTCGTTATATTGTAGCTATATTAGGGTTTATTTTACAGGTAAGTATTTAGCTTTAAATAGGAATAAGTTATTTAATAAGAGTTAATTTATTTCGTTAGATTTAAATTATATTTAATTTAGGGGGGCGTTAGTGTTAGGGTTAGACTTAGCTTTAGGGGTTAATACATTTATTAGAATAGCGGTGAGCTCCAGTCGACAGATTAGGGGTTAATGTTTGAAGTTAGGTGTCGGCGATGTTAGGGAGGGCAGATTAGGGGTTAATACTATTTATTATAGGGTTAGTGAGGCGGATTAGGGGTTAATAACTTTATTATAATAGCGGTGCGGTCCGCTCGGCAGATTAGGGGTTAATAAGTGTAGGTAGGTAGCGGCGACGTTGTGGGGGGCAGATTAGGGGTTGATAAATATAATATAGGGGTCGGCGGTGTTAGGGACAGCAGATTAGGGGTTCATAGCTATAATGTAGGTTGCGGCGGTGTACGGAGCGGCAGATTAGGGGTTAAAAATAATATGCAGGGGTCAGCGATAGCGGGGGCGGCAGATTAGGGGTTAATAAGTGTAAGGCTAGGGGTGTTTAGACTCGGGGTACATGTTAGGGTGTTAGGTGCAGACGTAGGAAGTGTTTCCCCATAGAAAACAATGGGGCTGCGTTAGGAGCTGAACGCGGCTTTTTTGCAGGTGTTAGGTTTTTTTTCAGCTCAAACAGCCCCATTGTTTTCTATGGGGGAATCGTGCACGAGCACGTTTTTTAGGCTGGCCGCGTCCGTAAGCAACTCTGGTATCGAGAGTTGCAGTGGCGTTAAATATGCCTGTACGCTCCCTTTTTGGAGCCTAACGCAGCCATTCTGTGGACTCTCAATACCAGAGTTATTTTAAAGGTGCGGCCAGAAAAAAGCCAGCGTTAGCTACGTGGGTCGTTACCGACAAAACTCTAAATCTAGGCGTCTGGCTTTATTTTACAGGTAAGTATTTAGTTTTAAATAGGAATAATTTAGTTAATAATTGTAATATGTATTTAGATTAATTTAAATAATATTTAAGTTAGGGGGTGTTAGTGTTAGTGTTAGACTTAGGTTTAGGGGTTAATAAGTTTAATATAGGTGGCGGCGGGGTCCGGGAGCGGTGGTTTAGGGGTTAAACATTTAATTTAGTTGCGGCGGGGTCTGGGAGCAGCGGTTTAGGGGTTAAACATTTAATTTAGTTGCCACGGGGTCCGGGAGCGGTGGTTTAGGGGTTAAACAATTTATTTAGTTGTGGCGGGTTAATAACTTTAATATAGGTGGCGGCGGTGTAGGGGGGGCAGATTAGGGGTTAATAGGTATAAGGTAGGTGGCGGCGGGGTCCGGGAGCTACGGTTTAGGGGTTAATATATTTATTCTAGTTGCGGCGGGGTCCAGGAGCGGCGGTTTAGGTAGTAATAACTTTATTTAGGTGCGGGGGGCTCCGGGAGCGGTGGTTTAGGGGGTAAAACAGTATAGTATAGTGTGGGTGCTTAGTGACAGGGTAGCAAGAAAGCTGCGAAGAAGCCGAAGATCGATGACTGTCAGTTAACAACAGTCCGCTGCTCATCGCCCCGTACTTGGTGCGCGGCTTCTTGACAGCTTTCTTGATAACTTTGGCGAACGTATTAAGGTCTGCGGCGGCGAAGGTAGGCGAGCTTAGGCGAGCGTATTGGGCCGACGAATGCAGGTAAGTAGACGGCTTGATACTTAGAGGCCAAATTCTTCTTTGATGAATGAAGATGGGTGAGATTTTGATGAATCACATAATGTTAGAACTGTAAAATGCATAAAATATTATAACAGTAAAATTGTGTTCATGCATATCTTATGCTTCATTGTTGAGATCAGAAATACATAAATCTAGCAAATGTTTTAGGGTAGCAAGGCTCTCTTATCAAATACAATGGAAGTGTGTCCAGAGGTACTTTGATGGTTTTGTCCCTTCCTTCCTGGTGCACTGAGCCTCTCTCCATATCCTTGGAACCAAAGGGAGAAACTTAAGTAAGAGTAAATTTCAAGACTTACTCCCATCCACCATGCCCACTGTAAGATGACTAGAGAAGATGACAATGTACCACATAAATTAATTTTGTTTACTGTTGTTTTTGCCTGTTATGAAAAGTTGAAATTTGTAAGGTTTAAAACCTGCTACTGTTTTATCATAAACCAACTGCATATTCTGACTCAAGTTCTTTCTGCAGCTAAACCACCACCATTTAACATGTAGCGATTAATGTGCATTAATGTTCAGTTAGGTGATTTTAGTACAGGGAGTCAGATAGATGCAGCCAACTTCTTCCATAGCAACCTGTATGCTCAACTACTTTTATAGAAGACTGGCGGCAGTGGAAACCTTACGCATCTACCTTCCCCCTGCATAATTAATTGTGGTCTTCTGGGTAAATCCTTAAGAGACCACTCATTGAGAAAATGGAAATAAAAAACTTCCATTTACACCAAGTATAGGTGTTACTTTGTGTGCTCCTGGGTGTGACAGATTGTTCCTTCTTATGCCTCATATTGTTGCTGAACCTGCCTGCCTGACTAACCTACCTGCCTTAACCCTTACCTTGCTGGATTGATATTGTTGCTGAACCTGCCTGCCTGACTACTCTACCTGCCTTAACCCTTACCTTGCTGGATTGATTACTGTTGCAAAACTCTGTCTGCCTGACCATTCTAGTGGTGTGTCCTTGGACTACTCTGCTGTTGCTGCTGGGGACTGTCCTGCCTGTGGTGAGTGCCGCTCCTGTTGCTACACCACCGGTCCCTACTCCCAGTGCTGTGACTTCTTCCTCTGCCCCGGGAAGTATACCCCGGATACCCTTGCCTGACAAGTATGAAGGTACTACTGACTGCAGGGGCTTTCTAAACCAATGCAGACTGCACTTCCGTAATGATCCTCACACCTTCCAGTCTCATCAGTCAAGGGTCACCTTTATCATTTCCTTGCTAAAGGACAAGGCTCTAGCCTGGGTCTCTCACCTTTTGGAACAGAACGCTACACTCCTGCATGATGCTGATGAGTTCATTTCTGCTTTATCTTCTGTGTTTGGGACTTCTATCCGTACCTCTGCTGCAGAGTATTCTCTCCTGGATCTCTGCCAAGGCAATACAACTGTGGCACAATATGCCATCGAGTTCCACACCTTGGCACTTGAAACCACTTGGGATGGCAGTGCTCTCAAGGCAGTCTTTAGGAGGGGTCTCCATGAACGCATCAAAGATGAACTCACTTATTGTGCTATTCCTTCTTCTTTGGATGATTTTATAGCGCTTTGTATCAATCTGGACTCTCGCTTTCAGGAAAGGCAAGCTGAGAGACAGAACTAGGAAGGTTATTCCCTCCCATTCTCCTATTCGCCCAGTTTCGGTAGCATCCGCTACCCCTTCAGCTACTCCAGTTACCTTAATAGAGGAACCCATGGATCTCTCCTCCTTCAAACCTTCAGAGTCTGAAAGACAGAGAAGAAGGAGACTGAGACTATGTTTTTATTGTGTATCTAACACCCACCAACTGAAGGACTGTGACATTCGGCCAGGAAAAGCCAATGTTTAGGGGATAACACTGGGGTACCTCTAAGCATGGTCTCAACAAAATCCCCTCACTCCTCTCGGATCCTGGTACCTGTTACCCTTACCTCCCTTCAGAATACTGTCCACACTGCCTTCATTGATTCAGGGGCAGCTGCAAACTTTCTGGATCACCATTTTATGATTCAAGCTGGTTTGCCTCTTCTGCAGAAAATACATTGGGGCCCATTTATCAAGCTCTGTAAGGAGCTTGTGGGCCTGTGTTTCTGGGGAGTCTTCAGACTCGTCAGAAACAACAGTTATGAAGCAGCGGTCACAAAGACCGCTGCTCCATAACCCTGTCCGCCTGCTCTGAACAGGCGGACAAGAATCGCCGGAATTCAACCTGATCAAGTACGATCGGGTTGATTGACACCTCCCTGCTGGCGGCCGATTGGCAGCAGGGGGCGGCATTGCACCAGCAGCTCTTGTGAGCTGCTGGTGCAATGCTGAATACGGAGAGCGTATTGCTCTCCACATTCAGAGATGTCTATCGGACCTGATCCGCACTGACAGATCAGGTCCGACAGACATTTCATAAATATAACTCATAGTCTTAAAATAACTACCCTGGATGGCACCTCCCTTGGTTTGGGTGTGATCCATTTTGAGTCAGCACCCCTGACCCTGACTGTGGGAGTCCTCCACACTGAACAGCTGCAGTTTGAGGTCATTCATTCCCCAGCACAGCCTGTCATCCTTGGTCTTCCTTAGCTCTGGGTACACAATCCACAGTTCGACTGGACTGAGAGACAACTGGCCTCCTGGGGTACCTCCTGTTTCCACTCCTGCCTTGCTAAAGTCATTCCTCATCCTCTGCCCTGTATTCCCATAGCCACTATACAGACTCCTTCAAACCTTCCTTCAGTATACACGGACTTTGCAGATGTGTTCGAGAAAAGAGCTGGTTAGAGGGCACCGCCAATCTCATTCAGATTCTCACCGACCACAAGAATCTGACGTACCTAGAGACTGTTCATCGACTCAATCCTCGACAGGCCAGGTGGGCCTTGTTCTTTTCCCGTTTTAAATTTGTGGTCTTTTATCTTCCTGGGACCAAGAACAAGAAGGTGGATGCCCTTTCCCTCACTCAAATTACTTCTCAGAAGCTCCTATCGAACACATCATACCCCCCTCCTGTGTGGTTGCACAACTCAATATCACCCTTATGCAAAGATTGCAACGTACTCAGTCTAGTAAACCTCCTGGTGGCCCCGTGGCCTCCGATATCCTCTTTGTACCTCTTAACCTACTTAACCTACACGTCCCTGTGCTAGCCTGGGCTCATGATAGCAAACTCACAGGACATCCTGGTTCGACTAAGACTTTCAAGCGTCTTTCCCAACACGTTTGGTGGCCTACTATGAAGTCTGATGCTCAGGATTATTGTGGACCTTCCTTCTTCCGACCACCATACGGTTATCTGGGTTGTGGTGGACCGCTTTTCCAGACTGACTCACTTTGTACCCTTAACCAAACTGCCTTCTGCTCAGGAATTGTCGTCCCTTTTCCTCTTGTATGTAGTACAACTTCATGGCATTCCTGTGAATGTTATTTCCGACAGAGGTCCACAGTTCATCTCTGCCTTCTGGAGAGCTTTTTGCAAGTTGATTGGAACCACTGTTTCCTTGTCATCTGGCTACCATCCTCAGACCAATGGACTAACTGAGAGAGCAAACCAGGATCTTGAAGCCTATCTTAGAGCCTTTGTCAATGCTCGTCATACCAACTGGTCTGAGTTGTTACCCCTAGCTGAGCTGGCAAGAAACACTCATTGGCATTATTCTCTTCGATGTTCTCCGTTCCAAGCCGCAGCAGGGTATCAACCTTGTGTCTTCCCTCTTTCAGCTCAGTTCACAGGGGTCCCTGTGATATAAGATAGCTTGCTGATCGTCATAGGGCTTCTGTACGTGCCATCCCAGTGGGTGAACGTGTCTGGATCTCTACTCGACACATTTGTCTACGTCAACCCTGTCACAAATTAGGGCCTAGGTATATCGACCCTTACAAGGTCCTGAAAAGACTGTCTCCTGTTGCCTACAAAGTGGCCTTGCTAAAGACCCTACGCATACATCGAGTCTTCCTCATCTCACTACTTAAACCTTACATCAAGAATAGATATACCCATCACCGAGCTCCTCCTCCTCTGCTCTTGGTTTGTGGTGACCCTGAATATGAAGTAGCTAAGATTCTGGACTCCAGATACAGGCGCAGACAACTGCAGTATCTGATACATTGGAAGTGTTACTCCATGGCAGATAATTCCTGGGTTCCTGCCCGTGATGTGCATTCTCCATCTCTGGTCTCCAGATTCCATGCTGCGCATCCTTTGAGGCAGACTATGGTTCCCGGAGGGAACCCTTGAGAGGGGGGCTATGTCACACCGCACCACTCTAGCTGTTGCTAGGGGCGCGACGTCTCCTTCAATGCTCATTGTCAGGGGCAGTGTCGGCTCCGGATGCGTGTGGCACTGATATCATCGCCGCATGCTCCGAGGGCCGGTCGGATCTATGTGGCGCAAATCTGCACCTATTTAAATCTTTTTAGAATGATCTGTTACTGCCCAAGTATAGGAGTTACTTTGTGTGCTCCTGGGTGTGACAGATCGTTCCTTCTTATGCCTCATATTGTTGCTGAACCTGCCTGCCTGACTACCCTACCGGCCTTAACCCTTACCTTGCTGGATTGCTCACTGTTGCTGAACCTGCCTGCCTGACTACTCTACCTGCCTTAACCCTTACCTTGTTGGATTGATTACTGTTGCCAAACCCTGCCTGCCTGGCCATTCTAGTGGTGTATCCTTGGACTACTCTGCTGTTGCCGCTGGGGACTATCCTGCCTGTGGTAAGTGCCACTTTCCTCATCTCATTAACTTTCTCTGCTCTGGGATATTCCCTATCATTCTGGCTCAACGCCGGGATAACAAGACTACTGGCCGAGTTTGGTCTGATAGAGGAGTATCCCACAAGCATTACAGCTTGTCCCCCTCAGAAAAGGATATTACCCATTATTTAAAATCACACAATTTTTACTCACGCATTGACTACCTCCTGAGTGACTCTTGGACTTTAGACAGTGTCAGTAACTTATGAATTAAGGTATACCCTTGGTCAGACCACAATATGGTCTGCTCTGAACTCACCCTCTTGCAATGATCTATCCCGCTCCTACTTAGATTCTTTAACAGTGTAGCATAAAGAGGGAACTTCATAGATATATTCCTAGAGTCAAAAAAATGACATTCTGTGCCAGTTACCGACCCATCTCTCTCATAAATGTTGATGTTAAAATTTACACAAAGGTCCTAGCAGAGAGATTGGGGAAACAACTACCATCAATTATCCACATAGATCAGGTGGACATTGTTCTGGGTAGGCAGGGTTCGGGCAATACACTTTGCCTATTAAACATTTTGACAGAAGTAGCAGACATGGGCCTCCCATTGCTCACCCTCTCATTGGATGCAGAGAAAGCATTTGACAGGGTGAGATGGGAGTACCTGTTCCAGACCTCACAGCCTTTGGTGTGCCAGCAATCTTCCGCACAGCCATTGAGGCGCTATACGCCTCCCTGTCAGAGGTTGTCAGAGGAGTAGGATTTTGCTCCCCTAGAATCCCAATTAAAAATGGTATGAGACAGGGTTGCTCCTGTTTGCCCTGGCGATTGAACCATTAGCAGTAGCAATCAGACAAAATAAAGACATTTAGGGACTCCAGTTGTATGATGCAGAACAGAAAGAGAAAGAAAAAAGAGAAAGAAAGAAAGAAAGAAAGAAAGAAAGAAAGAAAGAAAGAAAGAAAGAAAGAGAAAGAAAGAAAAATAAAAAAGAGAAAGAAAGAGAGAGAAAGAAAGAGAGAGAAAGAAAGAAAGAGAGAGAAAGAAAGAAAGAGAAATAAAAAAAGAGAAAGAAAGAGAGAGAAAGAAAGAAATAAAGAAAGAAAGAGAGAGAAATAAAAAAGAGAAAGAAAGAAAGAGAGAGAAAGAAAGAGAGAGAAAGAAAGAGAGAGAAAGAAAGAGAGAGAAAGAAAGAAAGAGAGAGAAAGAAAGAGAGAGAAAGAAAGAATGAAAGAAAGAAAGAGAGAAAGAGAGAGAGAGAACGAAAGAGAGAACAAGAAAGAAAGAGAAAGAGAGAGAAAGAAAGAGAGGGAGAAAGAAAGAGAGAGAAATAAAGAGAGAGAGAAAGAAAGAGAGAAAAAGAAAGAGAGAAAAAGAAAGAAAGAAAAAAAAAGAAATAAAGAGTGAGAAAGAAAGAGAAAGAAAGAGAGAGAAAGAAAGAGAGAAAGAAAGAGAGAAAGAGAGAGGAAGAAAGAGAGAGAAAGAAAGAAAGAGAGAAAGAGAAAGAAAGAGAAAGAAAGAGATAGAAAGAAAGAGAGAGAAAGAAAGAAAGAAAGAAAGAAAGAGAGAAAGAGAAAGAAAGAGAAAGAAAGAGAAAGAAAGAGAGAGAAAGAAAGAGAGAGAGAGAGAGAGAGAGAGAGAGAGAAAGAAAGAAAGAGAAAGAAAGAAAGAGAGAGAGAAAGAGAGAGAGAGAGAGAGAGAAAGAAAGAAAGAAAGAAAGAAAGAGAGAAAGAAAGAAAGAAAGAAAGAGAGAAAAAAAGAAAGAAAGAAAGAGAGAGAGAGAGAGAGAGAGAAGAAGGTTAAAAAAAGGTTTGAGAGAGGAAACATGTGAGAGAGACTGCCGGGCAGAAAGAGACTACATGATTTATGTAAAATGTGTATTGTGTAATACGGCACGACAGAAAGAGAAACTACAGGAGGTATTTAGGGGTCGATTTATGAAGCAGCGGATGCTGCCTCAGACCCACTCCGCTTCAGTTCTGCCTGAAGTGGAAGTTAAGAAGAAGCGGTCCTAAGACAATTGCTCCTTAACTCGTCCGCTACCTCTGAGGTCGCGGACAGCAATCAACCCGATTGAATACGATAGGGTTGATTGACGCCCCCTGCTAGCAGCCGATTGGCCGCGAATCTGCAGGGGGCGGTATTGCACCAGCAGTTCACAAGATGAACTGCTGGTGTAATGATAAATGCAGAGAGCGTATGCTGTCGGCATTTATCGATGTGTGGCAGACATGATACGCTACATCGTATTATGTCCATGCGCACAATAATAAATTGACCCCTTAGTGTGTATTTGTGTGAGGCTGCAGGACAGAGAGAGATACTGCAGGAGGCATATAGAGTGTGCATTTGTACCAGGAGAGTACATAAATTATTGCGCTCCACTGTGTAATATCAGAACACGCTAATGTGCACAGATATTACAATTTGCCAACAATGCGAAAGCACAAGAGCGTGCTTCCATAGGCTCCTCTGGGACACGGCATAAGAATCTCGCACAACGAAGGGGGTAAGTAGCGCAACAATGGCAGCAGTTTGTAAATATATATGTATATGCTTATATCCATATATATTTATGTGTTAATATGTGTGTGTATATATATATAAAGTTTATATATATACAGACAATAGGAAGGCACTCACCGTAATAAAAGAATATCTCTTTATTTCATAGTTAACATTTTCGGGGTTACCCCCATCCTCAGACCACGTGGTCTGAGGACGGGGGTAACCCCCCGAAAACGTTAACTATGAAATAAAGAGATATTCTTTTATCACGGTGAGTGCCTTCCTATTGTCTGTATATTATTTATGCTATATTGAAGAGCACCACGGACGCTGACTGTTAAAAGTGTGTGCTGGCTCCCCTCTACATATTACTATATATATATATATTATTATTATTTTTTTTCCACTGGGAACACACAGTTTCCATAGACCGCAATGTAAAGGCACTTTTGAATGCTGTTTTTTTTTTAACACCCCACACCAGCCAACTTTACCCAAAAACACTGCCTAGTGCAGTTATTTTATTAAAAAATAAAGATTCTGCTATCTTCATTTCTTTTATAAAATACACTACACAGTATTTTGGGGGCATTTGGTGCACATTTATAAAATTTAACAGAGAATTCTGGTAAATTTTATGAGCACTAATTGCTACCGTGAGCCTGCGATAGCAATAAGCATCCACTTGTAATGGCTGATTATTTATAGCACGCTTGCAAATTTGCCCATTTATGTACGCACAATAATTTAGCGCTCCACTTGTAATCTAGCCCTAAGTGTGGTAGAGAGAAAGATAACATAAGAGAAAGATAGTAGTAAGGAATATGAGATGCTGAGAGAGATGGGAAAAGGGAATATATATACATATTACATACATACACATACATAAATATGCATGCACAGTTAAAAATATATACATCTACTGTATACACACATATAAATACGCACACACATACAGTATATACACACATACAGACATATATGCACTGACATACATGTACATACACATGTACATATACAATATATACATACATACACACATACTGTATATACACCTACTTACATAAGCACACACAAACACATACAAATAAACACATGCACACATACAGTATATACACACATACTAATATAAGCACCTATAAACATATGCACACATATGCACACATACAGTATATACACACACAGACTAATATAAGCACCTATATACATATGCACACATATGCACACATACAGTATATACACACACAGACTAATATAAGCACCTATATACATATGCACACACATGCACACATACAGTATATACACACACAGACTAATATAAGCATTTATATACATATGCACACACATGCACACATACAGTATATACACACACACACTAATATAAGCACCTATATACATATGCACACATATGCACACATACAGTATATACACACACAGACTAATATAAGCACCTATATACATATGCACACACATGCACACATACAGTATATACATGCATACACACATATATTCACCTACATACATATGTACACACACACCACGCCCTGAAAACCTTAACTTAAAATTAAGTATTTGTTATCCAAAAACCATAACAAAACAATAGAACAATAGCTAATAAAAAAAAAGAACTGTAATGGGGAAAATAGCCAGATAGCAGCATATGCCCTGTTTCAGACTTACCTTGCAGCTTCGTTACTGCAGCCCATATGAGCACTGAGCTGGATCCTACTAATTCTTTTGTGAAACTCCTCTGGGGCGTATTCCCAAGGACATAAGCAAATCTCTGGGCTGGATTATTTTTTTCTCTTGTACAAACTAGAATAAACTTACTTGTACAAACTAGACTAGATTTACTTGTACAAACTAGACTAGACTTACTTGTACAAACTAGACTAGATTTACATGAACAAACTAGACTAGACTTACTTGAACAAACTAGACTAGATTTGCTTGTACAAACTAGACTAGATTTACTTGAACAAACTAGACTAGATTTGCTTGTACAAACTAGACTACACTTACTTGTACAAACTAGACTAGACTTACTTGTACAAACTAGACTAGATTTACATGTACAAACTAGACTAGACTTACTTGTACAAACTAGACTAGATTTACTTGTACAAACTAGACTACACTTACTTGTACAAACTAGACTACACTTACTTGTACAAACTAGACTAGACTTACTTGTACAAACTAGACTAGAATTACTTGTATAAACTAGACTAGATTTACTTGTACAAACTAGACTAGACTTACTTGTACAAACTAGACTAGATTTACTTGTACAAACTAGACTAGATTTACTTGTACAAACTAGAATAGACTTACTTGTACAAACTAGACTAGATTTACTTGTACAAACTAGACTAGAATTACTTGTACAAATTAGACTAGAATAACTTGCACAAACTAGACTAGACTTACTTGTACAAACTAGACTAGACTTACTTGTACAAACTAGACTAGATTTACTTGTACAAACTAGACTAGATTTACTTGTAAAAACTAGACTACACTTACTTGTACAAACTAGACTAGATTTACTTGCACAAACTAGACTAGACTTACTTGCACAAACTAGACTAGATTTACTTGTACAAACTAGACTAGACTTACTTGTACAAACTAGACTAGATTTACTTGTACAAACTAGACTAGACTTACTTGTACAAACTAGACTAGATTTACTTGTACAAACTAGACTACACTTACTTGTACAAACTAGACTACACTTACTTGTACAAACTAGACTAGACTTACTTGTACAAACTAGACTAAAATTACTTGTATAAACTAGACTAGATTTAATTGTACAAACTAGACTAGACTTACTTGTACAAACTAGACTAGATTTACTTGTACAAACTAGACTAAATTTACTTGTACAAACTAGAATAGACTTACTTGTACAAACTAGACTAGATTTACTTGTACAAATTGGACTAGACTTACATGTACAAACTAGACTAGATTTACTTGTAAAAAACTAGACTAGATTTACTTGTACAAACTAGACTAGACTTACTTGTACAAACTAGACTAGACTTGTACAAACTAGACTAGAATTACTTGTATAAACTAGACTAGATTTACTTGTACAAACTAGACTAGAATTACTTGTACAAATTAGACTAGAATAACTTGCACAAACTAGACTAGATTTACTTGTACAAACTAGACTAGACTTACTTGTACAAACTAGACTAGATTTACTTGTACAAATTGGACTAGACTTACATGTACAAACTAGACTAGATTTACTTGTAAAAAACTAGACTAGATTTACTTGTACAAACTAGACTAGACTTACTTGTACAAACTAGACTAGATTTACTTGTACAAACTAGACTAGACTTACTTGTACAAACTAGACTAGATTTACTTGTACAAAGTAGACTAGATTTACTTGTACAAACTAGACTATAATTACTTGTACAAAGTAGACTAGAATTACTTGTACAAACTAGACTAGACTTACTTGTACAAAGTAGACTGGATTTACTTGTACAAAATAGACTACACTTACTTGTACAAACTAGAATAGATTTACTTGTACAAACTAGACTAGATTTACTTGTACAAACTAGACTAGACTTACTTGTACAAACTAGACTAGATTTACTTGTACAAACTAGACTAGATTTACTTGTACAAACTAGACTACACTTACTTGTACAAACTAGACTAGACTTACTTGTACAAACTAGAATAGACTTACTTGTACAAACTAGACTAGATTTACTTGTACAAACTAGACAAGAATTACTTGTACAAATTAGACTAGAATAACTTGCACAAACTAGACTAGACTTACTTGTACAAACTAGACTAGATTTACTTGTACAAACTAGACTAGACTTACTTGTACAAACTAGACTAGATTTACTTGTACAAATTGGACTAGACTTACATGTACAAACTAGACTAGATTTACTTGTAAAAACTAGACTAGATTTACTTGTACAAACTAGACTAGACTTACTTGTACAAACTAGACTAGATTTACTTGTACAAACTAGACTAGACTTACTTGTACAAACTAGACTAGATTTACTTGTACAAAGTAGACTAGATTTACTTGTACAAACTAGACTAGAATTACTTGTACAAAGTAGACTAGAATTACTTGTACAAACTAGACTAGACTTACTTGTACAAAGTAGACTGGATTTACTTGTACAAAATAGACTACACTTACTTGTACAAACTAGAATAGATTTACTTGTACAAACTAGACTAGATTTACTTGTACAAACTAGACTAGACTTACTTCTACAAACTAGACTAGATTTACTTGTACAAACTAGACTAGACTTACTTGAACAAACTAGACTAGATTTACTTGTACAAACTAGACTAGACTTACTTCTACAAACTAGACTAGATTTACTTGTACAAACTAGACTAGACTTACTTCTACAAACTAGACTAGATTTACTTGTACAAACTAGACTAGACTTACTTGAACAAACTAGACTAGATTTACTTGTACAAACTAGACTAGACTTACTTCTACAAACTAGACTAGATTTACTTGTACAAACTAGACTAGACTTACTTGAACAAACTAGACTAGATTTACTTGTACAAACTAGACTAGACTTACTTGAACAAACTAGACTAGATTTACTTGTACAAACTAGACTAGACTTACTTCTACAAACTAGACTAGATTTACTTGTACAAACTAGACTAGACTTACTTGAACAAACTAGACTAGATTTACTTGTACAAACTAGACTAGAACTACTTGTACAAACTAGACTAGATTTACTTGTACAAACTAGACTACACTTACTTGTACAAACTAGACTAGACTTACTTGTACAAACTAGACTAGACTTACTTGCACAAACTAGACTAGATTTACTTGTACAAACTAGACTAAACTTACTTGCACAAACTAGACTAGATTTACTTGTACAAACTAGACTAGACTTACTTGCACAAATTAGACTAGAACTACTTGTACAAACTAGACTAGACTTACTTGTACAAACTAGACTACACTTACTTGTGCAAACTAGACTAGAACTACTTGTACAAACTAGACTAGACTTACTTGCACAAACTAGACTAGATTTACTTATACAAACTAGACTATATTTACTTGTACAAACTAGACTAGAATTGCTTGTACAAACTAGACTAGATTTACTTGTACAAACTAGACTAGACTTACTTGTACAAACTAGACTAGAATTACCTGTACAAACTATACTAGATTTACTTGTACAAACTAGACTAGATTTACTTGTACAAACTAGACTAGAATTACTTGTACAAACTAGACTATATTTACTTGTACAAACTAGTCTAGAACTACTTGTACAAACTAGACTACAGTTACTTGTACAAACTAGACTAGAATTACTTGTACAAACTAGACTAGATTTACTTGTACAAACTAGACTAGACTTACTTGTACAAACTAGACTAGATTTACTTGTACAAACTAGACTAGACTTACTTGTACAAACTAGACTAGATTTATTTGTACAAAGTAGACTAGATTTACTTGTACAAACTAGACAAGAAATACTTGTACAAAGTAGACTAGAATTACTTGTACAAACTAGACTAGACTTACTTGTACAAAGTAGACTAGATTTACTTGTACAAAATAGACTACACTTACTTGTACAAACTAGACTAGATTTACTTGTACAAAGTAGACTAGATTTACTTGTACAAACTAGACTATAATTACTTGTACAAAGTAGACTAGAATTACTTGTACAAACTAGACTAGACTTACTTGTACAAAGTAGACTGGATTTACTTGTACAAAATAGACTACACTTACTTGTACAAACTAGAATAGATTTACTTGTACAAACTAGACTAGATTTACTTGTACAAACTAGACTAGACTTACTTGTACAAACTAGACTAGATTTACTTGTACAAACTAGACTAGATTTACTTGTACAAACTAGACTACACTTACTTGTACAAACTAGACTAGACTTACTTGTACAAACTAGAATAGACTTACTTGTACAAACTAGACTAGATTTACTTGTACAAACTAGACTAGAATTACTTGTACAAATTAGACTAGAATAACTTGCACAAACTAGACTAGACTTACTTGTACAAACTAGACTAGATTTACTTGTACAAACTAGACTAGACTTACTTGTACAAACTAGACTAGATTTACTTGTACAAATTGGACTAGACTTACATGTACAAACTAGACTAGATTTACTTGTAAAAACTAGACTAGATTTACTTGTACAAACTAGACTAGACTTACTTGCACAAATTAGACTAGAACTACTTGTACAAACTAGACTAGACTTACTTGTACAAACTAGACTACACTTACTTGTGCAAACTAGACTAGAACTACTTGTACAAACTAGACTAGACTTACTTGCACAAACTAGACTAGATTTACTTATACAAACTAGACTATATTTACTTGTACAAACTAGACTAGAATTGCTTGTACAAACTAGACTAGATTTACTTGTACAAACTAGACTAGACTTACTTGCACAAACTAGACTAGAATTACCTGTACAAACTATACTAGATTTACTTGTACAAACTAGACTAGATTTACTTGTACAAACTAGACTAGAATTACTTGTACAAACTAGACTATATTTACTTGTACAAACTAGACTAGAACTACTTGTACAAACTAGACTACAGTTACTTGTACAAACTAGACTAGAATTACTTGTACAAACTAGACTAGATTTACTTGTACAAACTAGACTAGACTTACTTGTACAAACTAGACTAGATTTACTTGTACAAACTAGACTAGACTTACTTGTACAAACTAGACTAGATTTACTTGTACAAAGTAGACTAGATTTACTTGTACAAACTAGACAAGAAATACTTGTACAAAGTAGACTAGAATTACTTGTACAAACTAGACTAGACTTACTTGTACAAAGTAGACTAGATTTACTTGTACAAAATAGACTACACTTACTTGTACAAACTAGACTAGATTTACTTGTACAAAGTAGACTAGATTTACTTGTACAAACTTGACTATAATTACTTGTACAAAGTAGACTAGAATTACTTGTACAAACTAGACTAGACTTACTTGTACAAAGTAGACTGGATTTACTTGTACAAAATAGACTACACTTACTTGTACAAACTAGAATAGATTTACTTGTACAAACTAGACTAGATTTACTTGTACAAACTAGACTAGACTTACTTGTACAAACTAGACTAGATTTACTTGTACAAACTAGACTAGATTTACTTGTACAAACTAGACTACACTTACTTGTACAAACTAGACTAGACTTACTTGTACAAACTAGAATAGATTTACTTGTACAAACTAGACTAGATTTACTTGTACAAACTAGACTAGATTTACTTGTACAAACTAGACTAGAATTACTTGTACAAATTAGACTAGAATAACTTGCACAAACTAGACTAGACTTACTTGTACAAACTAGACTAGATTTACTTGTACAAACTAGACTAGACTTACTTGTACAAACTAGACTAGATTTACTTGTACAAATTGGACTAGACTTACATGTACAAACTAGACTAGATTTACTTGTAAAAACTAGACTAGATTTACTTGTACAAACTAGACTAGACTTACTTGTACAAACTAGACTAGATTTACTTGTACAAACTAGACTAGACTTACTTGTACAAACTAGACTAGATTTACTTGTACAAAGTAGACTAGATTTACTTGTACAAACTAGACTAGAATTACTTGTACAAAGTAGACTAGAATTACTTGTACAAACTAGACTAGACTTACTTGTACAAAGTAGACTGGATTTACTTGTACAAAATAGACTACACTTACTTGTACAAACTAGAATAGATTTACTTGTACAAACTAGACTAGATTTACTTGTACAAACTAGACTAGACTTACTTGAACAAACTAGACTAGATTTACTTGTACAAACTAGACTAGATTTACTTGTACAAACTAGACTACACTTACTTGTACAAACTAGACTAGACTTACTTGTACAAACTAGACTAGATTTACTTGCACAAAGTAGACTAGATTTACTTGTACAAACTAGACTAGACTTACTTGCACAAAGTAGACTAGATTTACTTGTACAAACTAGACTAAACTTACTTGCACAAACTAGACTAGATTTACTTGTACAAACTAGACTAGACTTACTTGCACAAATTAGACTAGAACTACTTGTACAAACTAGACTAGACTTACTTGTACAAACTAGACTACACTTACTTGTGCAAATTAGACTAGAACTACTTGTACAAACTAGACTAGACTTACTTGCACAAACTAGACTAGATTTACTTGTACAAAGTAGACTGGATTTACTTGTACAAAATAGACTACACTTACTTGTACAAACTAGAATAGATTTACTTGTACAAACTAGACTAGATTTACTTGTACAAACTAGACTAGACTTACTTGAACAAACTAGACTAGATTTACTTGTACAAACTAGACTAGATTTACTTGTACAAACTAGACTACACTTACTTGTACAAACTAGACTAGACTTACTTGTACAAACTAGACTAGATTTACTTGCACAAACTAGACTAGATTTACTTGTACAAACTAGACTAGACTTACTTGCACAAAGTAGACTAGATTTACTTGTACAAACTAGACTAAACTTACTTGCACAAACTAGACTAGATTTACTTGTACAAACTAGACTAGACTTACTTGCACAAATTAGACTAGAACTACTTGTACAAACTAGACTAGACTTACTTGTACAAACTAGACTACACTTACTTGTGCAAATTAGACTAGAACTACTTGTACAAACTAGACTAGACTTACTTGCACAAACTAGACTAGATTTACTTATACAAACTAGACTATATTTACTTGTACAAACTAGACTAGAATTGCTTGTACAAACTAGACTAGATTTTCTTGTACAAACTAGACTAGACTTACTTGCACAAACTAGACTAGAATTACCTGTACAAACTATACTAGATTTACTTGTACAAACTAGACTAGATTTACTTGTACAAACTAGACTAGAATTACTTGTACAAACTAGACTATATTTACTTGTACAAACTAGACTAGACTTACTTGCACAAACTAGACTAGATTTACTTATACAAACTAGACTATATTTACTTGTACAAACTAGACTAGAATTGCTTGTACAAACTAGACTAGATTTTCTTGTACAAACTAGACTAGACTTACTTGCACAAACTAGACTAGACTTACTTGTACAAACTAGACTAGATTTACTTGTACAAACTAGACTAGACTTACTTGTACAAACTAGACTAGATTTACTTGTACAAAGTAGACTAGATTTACTTGTACAAACTAGACAAGAAATACTTGTACAAAGTAGACTAGAATTACTTGTACAAACTAGACTAGACTTACTTGTACAAAGTAGACTAGATTTACTTGTACAAAATAGACTACACTTACTTGTACAAACTAGACTAGATTTACTTGTACAAAGTAGACTAGATTTACTTGTACAAACTAGACTATAATTACTTGTACAAAGTAGACTAGAATTACTTGTACAAACTAGACTAGACTTACTTGTACAAAGTAGACTGGATTTACTTGTACAAAATAGACTACACTTACTTGTACAAACTAGAATAGATTTACTTGTACAAACTAGACTAGATTTACTTGTACAAACTAGACTAGACTTACTTGTACAAACTAGACTAGATTTACTTGTACAAACTAGACTAGATTTACTTGTACAAACTAGACTACACTTACTTGTACAAACTAGACTAGACTTACTTGTACAAACTAGAATAGACTTACTTGTACAAACTAGACTAGATTTACTTGTACAAACTAGACTAGAATTACTTGTACAAATTAGACTAGAATAACTTGCACAAACTAGACTAGACTTACTTGTACAAACTAGACTAGATTTACTTGTACAAACTAGACTAGACTTACTTGTACAAACTAGACTAGATTTACTTGTACAAATTGGACTAGACTTACATGTACAAACTAGACTAGATTTACTTGTAAAAACTAGACTAGATTTACTTGTACAAACTAGACTAGACTTACTTGTACAAACTAGACTAGATTTACTTGTACAAACTAGACTAGACTTACTTGTACAAACTAGACTAGATTTACTTGTACAAAGTAGACTAGATTTACTTGTACAAACTAGACTAGAATTACTTGTACAAAGTAGACTAGAATTACTTGTACAAACTAGACTAGACTTACTTGTACAAAGTAGACTGGATTTACTTGTACAAAATAGACTACACTTACTTGTACAAACTAGAATAGATTTACTTGTACAAACTAGACTAGATTTACTTGTACAAACTAGACTAGACTTACTTGAACAAACTAGACTAGATTTACTTGTACAAACTAGACTAGATTTACTTGTACAAACTAGACTACACTTACTTGTACAAACTAGACTAGACTTACTTGTACAAACTAGACTAGATTTACTTGCACAAACTAGACTAGATTTACTTGTACAAACTAGACTAGACTTACTTGCACAAAGTAGACTAGATTTACTTGTACAAACTAGACTAAACTTACTTGCACAAACTAGACTAGATTTACTTGTACAAACTAGACTAGACTTACTTGCACAAATTAGACTAGAACTACTTGTACAAACTAGACTAGACTTACTTGTACAAACTAGACTACACTTACTTGTGCAAATTAGACTAGAACTACTTGTACAAACTAGACTAGACTTACTTGCACAAACTAGACTAGATTTACTTATACAAACTAGACTATATTTACTTGTACAAACTAGACTAGAATTGCTTGTACAAACTAGACTAGATTTTCTTGTACAAACTAGACTAGACTTACTTGCACAAACTAGACTAGAATTACCTGTACAAACTATACTAGATTTACTTGTACAAACTAGACTAGATTTACTTGTACAAACTAGACTAGAATTACTTGTACAAACTAGACTATATTTACTTGTATAAACTAGACTAGAACTACTTGTACAAACTAGACTACAGTTACTTGTACAAACTAGACTAGAATTACTTGTACAAACTAGACTAGATTTACTTGTACAAACTAGACTAGACTTACTTGTACAAACTAGACTAGATTTACTTGTACAAACTAGACTAGACTTACTTGTACAAACTAGACTAGATTTACTTGTACAAACTAGACTAGATTTACTTGTACAAACTAGAATAGACTTACTTGTACAAACTAGACTAGATTTACTTGTACAAACTAGACTGGACTTACTTGTACAAACTAGACTAGATTTACTTGTACAAAGTAGACTAGATTTACTTGTACAAACTAGACTATAATTACTTGTACAAAGTAGACTAGAATTACTTGTACAAACTAGACTAGACTTACTTGTACAAAGTAGACTGGATTTACTTGTACAAAATAGACTACACTTACTTGTACAAACTAGAATAGATTTACTTGTACAAACTAGACTAGATTTACTTGTACAAACTAGACTAGACTTACTTGTACAAACTAGACTAGATTTACTTGTACAAACTAGACTAGATTTACTTGTACAAACTAGACTACACTTACTTGTACAAACTAGACTAGACTTACTTGTACAAACTAGAATAGACTTACTTGTACAAACTAGACTAGATTTACTTGTACAAACTAGACTAGAATTACTTGTACAAATTAGACTAGAATAACTTGCACAAACTAGACTAGACTTACTTGTACAAACTAGACTAGATTTACTTGTACAAACTAGACTAGACTTACTTGTACAAACTAGACTAGATTTACTTGTACAAATTGGACTAGACTTACATGTACAAACTAGACTAGATTTACTTGTAAAAACTAGACTAGATTTACTTGTACAAACTAGACTAGACTTACTTGTACAAACTAGACTAGATTTACTTGTACAAACTAGACTAGACTTACTTGTACAAACTAGACTAGATTTACTTGTACAAAGTAGACTAGATTTACTTGTACAAACTAGACTAGAATTACTTGTACAAAGTAGACTAGAATTACTTGTACAAACTAGACTAGACTTAGTTGTACAAAGTAGACTGGATTTACTTGTACAAAATAGACTACACTTACTTGTACAAACTAGAATAGATTTACTTGTACAAACTAGACTAGATTTACTTGTACAAACTAGACTAGACTTACTTGTACAAACTAGACTAGATTTACTTGTACAAACTAGACTAGACTTACTTGAACAAACTAGACTAGATTTACTTGTACAAACTAGACTAGATTTACTTGTACAAACTAGACTACACTTACTTGTACAAACTAGACTAGACTTACTTGTACAAACTAGACTAGACTTACTTGCACAAACTAGACTAGATTTACTTGTACAAACTAGACTAGACTTACTTGTACAAACTAGACTAGATTTACTTGTACAAACTAGACTAGACTTACTTGTACAAACTAGACTAGATTTACTTGTACAAAGTAGACTAGATTTACTTGTACAAACTAGACAAGAAATACTTTTACAAAGTAGACTAGAATTACTTGTACAAACTAGACTAGACTTACTTGTACAAAGTAGACTAGATTTACTTGTACAAAATAGACTACACTTACTTGTACAAACTAGACTAGATTTACTTGTACAAAGTAGACTAGATTTACTTGTACAAACTAGACTATAATTACTTGTACAAAGTAGACTAGAATTACTTGTACAAACTAGACTAGACTTACTTGTACAAAGTAGACTGGATTTACTTGTACAAAATAGACTACACTTACTTGTACAAACTAGAATAGATTTACTTGTACAAACTAGACTAGATTTACTTGTACAAACTAGACTAGACTTACTTGTACAAACTAGACTAGATTTACTTGTACAAACTAGACTAGATTTACTTGTACAAACTAGACTACACTTACTTGTACAAACTAGACTAGACTTACTTGTACAAACTAGAATAGACTTACTTGTACAAACTAGACTAGATTTACTTGTACAAACTAGACTAGAATTACTTGTACAAATTAGACTAGAATAACTTGCACAAACTAGACTAGACTTACTTGCACAAACTAGACTAGATTTACTTGTACAAACTAGACTAGACTTACTTGTACAAACTAGACTAGATTTACTTGTACAAATTGGACTAGACTTACATGTACAAACTAGACTAGATTTACTTGTAAAAACTAGACTAGATTTACTTGTACAAACTAGACTAGACTTACTTGTACAAACTAGACTAGATTTACTTGTACAAACTAGACTAGACTTACTTGTACAAACTAGACTAGATTTACTTGTACAAAGTAGACTAGATTTACTTGTACAAACTAGACTAGAATTACTTGTACAAAGTAGACTAGAATTACTTGTACAAACTAGACTAGACTTACTTGTACAAAGTAGACTGGATTTACTTGTACAAAATAGACTACACTTACTTGTACAAACTAGAATAGATTTACTTGTACAAACTAGACTAGATTTACTTGTACAAACTAGACTAGACTTACTTGAACAAACTAGACTAGATTTACTTGTACAAACTAGACTAGATTTACTTGTACAAACTAGACTACACTTACTTGTACAAACTAGACTAGACTTACTTGTACAAACTAGACTAGACTTACTTGCACAAACTAGACTAGATTTACTTGTACAAACTAGACTAGACTTACTTGCACAAAGAAGACTAGATTTACTTGTACAAACTAGACTAAACTTACTTGCACAAACTAGACTAGATTTACTTGTACAAACTAGACTAGACTTACTTGCACAAATTAGACTAGAACTACTTGTACAAACTAGACTAGACTTACTTGTACAAACTAGACTACACTTACTTGTGCAAATTAGACTAGAACTACTTGTACAAACTAGACTAGACTTACTTGCACAAACTAGACTAGATTTACTTATACAAACTAGACTATATTTACTTGTACAAACTAGACTAGAATTGCTTGTACAAACTAGACTAGATTTTCTTGTACAAACTAGACTAGACTTACTTGCACAAACTAGACTAGAATTACCTGTACAAACTATACTAGATTTACTTGTACAAACTAGACTAGATTTACTTGTACAAACTAGACTAGAATTACTTGTACAAACTAGACTATATTTACTTGTACAAACTAGACTAGAACTACTTGTACAAACTAGACTACAGTTACTTGTACAAACTAGACTAGAATTACTTGTACAAACTAGACTAGATTTACTTGTACAAACTAGACTAGACTTACTTGTACAAACTAGACTAGATTTACTTGTACAAACTAGACTAGACTTACTTGTACAAACTAGACTAGATTTACTTGTACAAACTAGACTAGATTTACTTGTACAAACTAGAATAGACTTACTTGTACAAACTAGACTAGATTTACTTGTACAAACTAGACTAGACTTACTTGTACAAACTAGACTAGATTTACTTGTACAAAGTAGACTAGATTTACTTGTACAAACTAGACTATAATTACTTGTACAAAGTAGACTAGAATTACTTGTACAAACTAGACTAGACTTACTTGTACAAAGTAGACTGGATTTACTTGTACAAAATAGACTACACTTACTTGTACAAACTAGAATAGATTTACTTGTACAAACTAGACTAAATTTACTTGTACAAACTAGACTAGACTTATTTGTACAAACTAGACTAGATTTACTTGTACAAACTAGACTAGATTTACTTGTACAAACTAGACTACACTTACTTGTACAAACTA
The DNA here is from genome assembly GCF_027579735.1 of Bombina bombina. NCBI lineage: Eukaryota > Metazoa > Chordata > Amphibia > Anura > Bombinatoridae > Bombina > Bombina bombina. The sequence goes on along the minus strand of NC_069509.1, from coordinate 17,276,293 downwards.
GACTAGACTTACTTGTACAAACTAGAATAGACTTACTTGTACAAACTAGACTAGATTTACTTGTACAAACTAGACTAGAATTACTTGTACAAATTAGACTAGAATAACTTGCACAAACTAGACTAGACTTACTTGTACAAACTAGACTAGACTTACTTGTACAAACTAGACTAGATTTACTTGTACAAATTGGACTAGACTTACATGTACAAACTAGACTAGATTTACTTGTAAAAACTAGACTAGATTTACTTGTACAAACTAGACTAGACTTACTTGTACAAACTAGACTAGATTTACTTGTACAAACTAGACTAGACTTACTTGTACAAACTAGACTAGATTTACTTGTACAAAGTAGACTAGATTTACTTGTACAAACTAGACTAGAATTACTTGTACAAAGTAGACTAGAATTACTTGTACAAACTAGACTAGACTTAGTTGTACAAAGTAGACTGGATTTACTTGTACAAAATAGACTACACTTACTTGTACAAACTAGAATAGATTTACTTGTACAAACTAGACTAGATTTACTTGTACAAACTAGACTAGATTTACTTGTACAAACTAGACTAGACTTACTTGAGCAAACTAGACTAGATTTACTTGTACAAACTAGACTAGATTTACTTGTACAAACTAGACTACACTTACTTGTACAAACTAGACTAGACTTACTTGTACAAACTAGACTAGACTTACTTGCACAAACTAGACTAGATTTACTTGTACAAACTAGACTACACTTACTTGTACAAACTAGACTAGACTTACTTGTACAAACTAGACTAGACTTACTTGCACAAACTAGACTAGATTTACTTGTACAAACTAGACTAGACTTACTTGCACAAAGTAGACTAGATTTACTTGTACAAACTAGACTAAACTTACTTGCACAAACTAGACTAGATTTACTTGTACAAACTAGACTAGACTTACTTGCACAAATTAGACTAGAACTACTTGTACAAACTAGACTAGACTTACTTGTACAAACTAGACTACACTTACTTGTGCAAATTAGACTAGAACTACTTGTACAAACTAGACTAGACTTACTTGCACAAACTAGACTAGATTTACTTATACAAACTAGACTATTTTTACTTGTACAAACTAGACTAGAATTGCTTGTACAAACTAGACTAGATTTTCTTGTACAAACTAGACTAGACTTACTTGCACAAACTAGACTAGAATTACCTGTACAAACTATACTAGATTTACTTGTACAAACTAGACTAGATTTACTTGTACAAACTAGACTAGAATTACTTGTACAAACTAGACTATATTTACTTGTACAAACTAGACTAGAACTACTTGTACAAACTAGACTACAGTTACTTGTACAAACTAGACTAGAATTACTTGTACAAACTAGACTAGATTTACTTGTACAAACTAGACTAGACTTACTTGTACAAACTAGACTAGATTTACTTGTACAAACTAGACTAGACTTACTTGTACAAACTAGACTAGATTTACTTGTACAAACTAGACTAGATTTACTTGTACAAACTAGAATAGACTTACTTGTACAAACTAGACTAGATTTACTTGTACAAACTAGACTAGACTTACTTGTACAAACTAGACTAGATTTACTTGTACAAAGTAGACTAGATTTACTTGTACAAACTAGACTATAATTACTTGTACAAAGTAGACTAGAATTACTTGTACAAACTAGACTAGACTTAGTTGTACAAAGTAGACTGGATTTACTTGTACAAAATAGACTACACTTACTTGTACAAACTAGAATAGATTTACTTGTACAAACTAGACTAGATTTACTTGTACAAACTAGACTAGACTTACTTGTACAAACTAGACTAGATTTACTTGTACAAACTAGACTAGACTTACTTGAACAAACTAGACTAGATTTACTTATACAAACTAGACTAGATTTACTTGTACAAACTAGACTACACTTACTTGTACAAACTAGACTAGACTTACTTGTACAAACTAGACTAGACTTACTTGCACAAACTAGACTAGATTTACTTGTACAAACTAGACTAGACTTACTTGCACAAACTAGACTACATTTACTTGTACAAACTAGACTAAACTTACTTGCACAAACTAGACTAGAACTACTTGTACAAACTAGACTACAGTTACTTGTACAAACTAGACTAGAATTACTTGTACAAACTAGACTAGATTTACTTGTACAAACTAGACTAGACTTACTTGTACAAACTAGACTAGATTTACTTGTACAAACTAGACTAGACTTACTTGTACAAACTAGACTAGATTTACTTGTACAAACTAGACTAGATTTACTTGTACAAACTAGAATAGACTTACTTGTACAAACTAGACTAGATTTACTTGTACAAACTAGACTAGACTTACTTGTACAAACTAGACTAGATTTACTTGTACAAAGTAGACTAGATTTACTTGTACAAACTAGACTATAATTACTTGTACAAAGTAGACTAGAATTACTTGTACAAACTAGACTAGACTTACTTGTACAAAGTAGACTGGATTTACTTGTACAAAATAGACTACACTTACTTGTACAAACTAGAATAGATTTACTTGTACAAACTAGACTAGATTTACTTGTACAAACTAGACTAGACTTACTTGTACAAACTAGACTAGATTTACTTGTACAAACTAGACTAGATTTACTTGTACAAACTAGACTACACTTACTTGTACAAACTAGACTAGACTTACTTGTACAAACTAGAATAGACTTACTTGTACAAACTAGACTAGATTTACTTGTACAAACTAGACTAGAATTACTTGTACAAATTAGACTAGAATAACTTGCACAAACTAGACTAGACTTACTTGTACAAACTAGACTAGATTTACTTGTACAAACTAGACTAGACTTACTTGTACAAACTAGACTAGATTTACTTGTACAAATTGGACTAGACTTACATGTACAAACTAGACTAGATTTACTTGTAAAAACTAGACTAGATTTACTTGTACAAACTAGACTAGACTTACTTGTACAAACTAGACTAGATTTACTTGTACAAACTAGACTAGACTTACTTGTACAAACTAGACTAGATTTACTTGTACAAAGTAGACTAGATTTACTTGTACAAACTAGACTAGAATTACTTGTACAAAGTAGACTAGAATTACTTGTACAAACTAGACTAGACTTACTTGTACAAAGTAGACTGGATTTACTTGTACAAAATAGACTACACTTACTTGTACAAACTAGAATAGATTTACTTGTACAAACTAGACTAGATTTACTTGTACAAACTAGACTAGACTTACTTGTACAAACTAGACTAGATTTACTTGTACAAACTAGACTAGACTTACTTGAACAAACTAGACTAGATTTACTTGTACAAACTAGACTAGATTTACTTGTACAAACTAGACTACACTTACTTGTACAAACTAGACTAGACTTACTTGTACAAACTAGACTAGACTTACTTGCACAAACTAGACTAGATTTACTTGTACAAACTAGACTAGACTTACTTGCACAAACTAGACTACATTTACTTGTACAAACTAGACTAAACTTACTTGCACAAACTAGACTAGATTTACTTGTACAAACTAGACTAGACTTACTTGCACAAATTAGACTAGAACTACTTGTACAAACTAGACTAGACTTACTTGTACAAACTAGACTACACTTACTTGTGCAAACTAGACTAGAACTACTTGTACAAACTAGACTAGACTTACTTGCACAAACTAGACTAGATTTACTTATACAAACTAGACTATATTTACTTGTACAAACTAGACTAGAATTGCTTGTACAAACTAGACTAGATTTACATGTACAAACTAGACTAGACTTACTTGCACAAACTAGACTAGAATTACCTGTACAAACTATACTAGATTTACTTGTACAAACTAGACTAGATTTACTTGTACAAACTAGACTAGAATTACTTGTACAAACTAGACTATATTTACATGTACAAACTAGACTAGAACTACTTGTACAAACTAGACTACAGTTACTTGTACAAACTAGACTAGAATTACTTGTACAAACTAGACTAGATTTACTTGTACAAACTAGACTAGACTTACTTGTACAAACTAGACTAGATTTACTTGTACAAACTAGACTAGACTTACTTGTACAAACTGGACTAGATTTACTTGTACAAAGTAGACTAGATTTACTTGTACAAACTAGACAAGAAATACTTGTACAAAGTAGACTAGAATTACTTGTACAAACTAGACTAGACTTACTTGTACAAACTAGACTAGATTTACTTGTACAAAGTAGACTAGATTTACTTGTACAAACTAGACTATAATTACTTGTACAAAGTAGACTAGAATTACTTGTACAAACTAGACTAGACTTACTTGTACAAAGTAGACTGGATTTACTTGTACAAAATAGACTACACTTACTTGTACAAACTAGAATAGATTTACTTGTACAAACTAGACTAGATTTACTTGTACAAACTAGACTAGACTTACTTGTACAAACTAGACTAGATTTACTTGTACAAACTAGACTAGATTTACTTGTACAAACTAGACTACACTTACTTGTACAAACTAGACTAGACTTACTTGTACAAACTAGAATAGACTTACTTGTACAAACTAGACTAGATTTACTTGTACAAACTAGACTAGAATTACTTGTACAAATTAGACTAGAATAACTTGCACAAACTAGACTAGACTTACTTGTACAAACTAGACTAGATTTACTTGTACAAACTAGACTAGATTTACTTGTACAAACTAGACTAGATTTACTTGTACAAATTGGACTAGACTTACATGTACAAACTAGACTAGATTTACTTGTAAAAACTAGACTAGATTTACTTGTACAAACTAGACTAGACTTACTTGTACAAACTAGACTAGATTTACTTGTACAAACTAGACTAGACTTACTTGTACAAACTAGACTAGATTTACTTGTACAAAGTAGACTAGATTTACTTGTACAAACTAGACTAGAATTACTTGTACAAAGTAGACTAGAATTACTTGTACAAACTAGACTAGACTTACTTGTACAAAGTAGACTGGATTTACTTGTACAAAATAGACTACACTTACTTGTACAAACTAGAATAGATTTACTTGTACAAACTAGACTAGATTTACTTGTACAAACTAGACTAGACTTACTTGTACAAACTAGACTAGATTTACTTGTACAAACTAGACTAGACTTACTTGAACAAACTAGACTAGATTTACTTGTACAAACTAGACTAGATTTACTTGTACAAACTAGACTACACTTACTTGTACAAACTAGACTAGACTTACTTGTACAAACTAGACTAGACTTACTTGCACAAACTAGACTAGATTTACTTGTACAAACTAGACTAGACTTACTTGCACAAAGTAGACTAGATTTACTTGTACAAACTAGACTAAACTTACTTGCACAAACTAGACTAGATTTACTTGTACAAACTAGACTAGACTTACTTGCACAAATTAGACTAGAACTACTTGTACAAACTAGACTAGACTTACTTGTACAAACTAGACTACACTTACTTGTGCAAATTAGACTAGAACTACTTGTACAAACTAGACTAGACTTACTTGCACAAACTAGACTAGATTTACTTATACAAACTAGACTATATTTACTTGTACAAACTAGACTAGAATTGCTTGTACAAACTAGACTAGATTTTCTTGTACAAACTAGACTAGACTTACTTGCACAAACTAGACTAGAATTACCTGTACAAACTATACTAGATTTACTTGTACAAACTAGACTAGATTTACTTGTACAAACTAGACTAGAATTACTTGTACAAACTAGACTATATTTACTTGTACAAACTAGACTAGAACTACTTGTACAAACTAGACTACAGTTACTTGTACAAACTAGAATAGATTTACTTGTACAAACTAGACTAGATTTACTTGTACAAACTAGACTAGACTTACTTGTACAAACTAGACTAGATTTACTTGTACAAACTAGACTAGACTTACTTGTACAAACTAGACTAGATTTACTTGTACAAAGTAGACTAGATTTACTTGTACAAACTAGACAAGAAATACTTGTACAAAGTAGACTAGAATTACTTGTACAAACTAGACTAGACTTACTTGTACAAAGTAGACTAGATTTACTTGTACAAAATAGACTACACTTACTTGTACAAACTAGACTAGATTTACTTGTACAAACTAGACTTACTTGTACAAACTAGACTAGACTTACTTGTACAAACTAGACTAGATTTACTTGTACAAACTATTCTAGAATTACTTGTACAAACTAGACTAGATTTACTTGTGCAAACTAGAATAGATATAGTTGTACAAACTAGACCAGACTTACTTGTACAAACTAGACTAGACTTACTTGTACAAACTAGACTAGATTTACTTGTGCAAACTAGAATAGATATAGTTGTACAAAGTAGACTAGACTTACATGTACAAACTAGACTAGATTTACTTGTACTAACTAGATTAGAATTACTTATAAAAACAAGGAGAGAATTACTTTTACACACTAGACTATATTTACTTGTACAAACTAGCGCCTAGATTTAGAGTTTTGCGGCCAAAGGGGTGCGTTAGCTACACGTGCTTTTTTCTGGCCGCACCTTTTAAATACCGCTGGTATTTAGAGTTCACAGAATGGCTGCGTTAGGCTCCAAAAAAGGAGCGTAGAGCATAATTTACCTCCACTTCAACTCTCGATACCAGCGGTGCTTACGGACGCGGCCAGCTTCAAAAACGTGCTCGTGCACGATTCCCCCATAGGAAACAATGGGATAGTTTGAGCTGAAAAAAAACCTAACACCTGCAAAAAAGCAGCGTTCAGCTACTAATGCGGCCCCATTGTTTCCTATGGGGAAACACTTCCTACGTCTGCACCTAACACCCTAACATGTACCCGAGTCTAAACACCCCTAACCTTACACTTATTAACCCCTAATCTGCCGCCCCCGCTATCGCTGACCCCTGCATATTATTATTAACCCCTAATCTGCCACTCCGTACACCGCCGCAACCTACATTATAGCTATTTACCCCTAATCTGCTGCCCCTAACACCACCGACCCCTATATTATATTTATTAACCCCTAATCTGCCCCCCACAACGTCGCCGCCAGCTACCTACAATAATTAACCCCTAATCTGCCGACCGCATCTCACTGCTACTATAATAAATGTATTAACCCCTAATCCGCCTCACTCCCGCCTCAATAACCCTATAAGAAATAGTATTAACCCCTAATCTGCCCTCCCTAACATCGCCGACACCTAACTTCAATTATTAACCCCTAATTTGCCTACCGGAGCGCACCGCTACTATAATAAATTTATTAACCCCTAAAGCTAACTCTAACCCTAACACTAACACCCCCCTAAATTAAATATAATTTAAATCTAACGAAATAAATTAACTCTTATTAAATAAATTAATCCTATTTAAATCTAAATACTTACCTGTAAAATAAACCCTAATATAGCTACAATATAAATTATAATTATATTGTAGCTATTTTAGGATTAATATTTATTTTACAGGCAACTTTGTAATTATTTTAACCAGGTACAATAGCTATTAAATAGTTAATAACTATTTAATAGCTAAAATAGTTAAAATAATAACAAAATTACCTGTAAAATAAATCCTAACCTAAGTTAAAATTAAACCTAACACTACCCTATCAATAAAATAATTAAATAAACTACCTACAATTATCTACAATTAAACCTAACACTACGCTATCAATAAATTAATTAAATACAATACCTACAAATAACTACAATTAAATAAACTAACTAAAGTACAAAAAATAAAAAAGAACTAAGTTACAAAAAATAAAAAAATATTTACAAACATTAGAAAAATATTACAACAATTTTAAACTAATTACACCTACTCTAAGCCCCCTAATAAAATAACAAAGACCCCCCAAATTAAAAAATGCCCTACCCTATTCTAAATTAAAAAAGTTCAAAGCTCTTTTACCTTACCAGCCCTGAAAAGGGCCATTTGCGAGGCATGACCCAAAAAATTCAGCTCTTTTGCCTGTAAAAAAAAACATACAATACCCCCCCCCAACATTACAACCCACCACCCACATACCCCTAATCTAACCCAAACCCCCCTTACATAAACCTAACACTAAGCCCCTGAAGATCTTCCTACCTTATCTTCACCATACCTGGTTCGCCGATCCGTCCTCTGAAGTCTTCATCCAAGCCTCCGAAATCTTCATCCAAGCCCAAGCGGGGGCTGAAGAGTGGCGTCCATCCTCCGGCTGAAGTCTGGATCCAAGCGGCGGCTGAAGAAATCCATCATCGGGCTGAAGTCTTGATCCAAGCGGGCGCTGAAGAAGTCCATCATCGGGATGAAGTCTTCTATGATGCGGCATCTTCAATCTTCTTTCTTCCGGAGCCATCATCTTCCAGCCGACGCGGATCCAACCTCTTCTACCGACGCCTACTCGCCGAATGACGGTTCCTTTAAGGGACGTCATCCAAGATGGCGTCCCTCGAATTCCGATTGGCTGATAGGATTCTATCAGCCAATCGGAATTAAGGTAGGAAAATTCTGATTGGCTGATGGAATCAGCCAATCAGATTCAAGTTCAATCCGATTGGCTGATCCGAACAGCCAATCAGATTGAGCTCGCATTCTATTGGCTGATCGAAACAGCCAATTGAATGCGAGCTCAATCTGATTGGCTGTTCGGATCAGCCAATCGGATTGAACTTGAATTTGATTGGCTGATTCCATCAGCCAATCAGAATTTTCCTACCTTAATTCTGATTGGCTGATATAATCCTATCAGCCAATCGGAATTCGAGGGACGCCATCTTGGATGACGTCCCTTAAAGGAACCGTCATTCGGCGAGTAGGCGTCGGTAGAAGAGGTTGGATCCGCGTCGGCTGGAAGATGATGACTCCGGATGAAAGAAGATTGAAGATGCCGCATCATAGAAGACTTCATCCCGATGATGGACTTCTTCAGCGCCCGCTTGGATCAAGACTTCAGCCCGATGATGGATTTCTTCAGCTGCCGCTTGGATCCAGACTTCAGCCGGAGGATGGACGTCACTCTTCAGCCCCCGCTTCGGCTTGGATGAAGATTTCGGAGGCTTGGATGAAGACTTCAGAGGACAGATCGGTGAACCTGGTATGGTGAAGATAAGGTAGGAAGATCTTCAGGGGCTTAGTGTTAGGTTTATTTAAGGGTGGTTTGGGTTAGATTAGGGGTATGTGGGTGGTGGGTTGTAATGTTGGGGGGGGGTATTGTATGGTTTTTTTTACAGGCAAAAGAGCTGAATTTTTTGGGGCATGCCCCGCAAATGGCCCTTTTCAGGGCTGGCAAGGTAAAAGAGCTTTGAACTTTTTTAATTTAGAATAGGGTAGGGAATTTTTTTATTTTGGGGGTCTTTGTTATTTTATTAGGGGGCTTAGAGTAGGTGTAATTAGTTTAAAATTGTTGTAATATTTTTCAAATGTTTGTAAATATTTTTTTATTTTTTGTAACTTAGTTCTTTTATATTTTTTGTAATTTAGTTAGTTTATTTAAATGTATTTATTTGTAGGTATTGTATTTAATTAATTTATTGATAGTGTAGTGTTAGGTTTAATTGTAGGTAATTGTAGGTATTTTATTTAATTAATTTATTGATAGTGTAGTGTTAGGTTTAATTGTAGATAATTGTAGGTATTGTATTTCATTTATTTATTGATAGTGTAGTGTTAGGTTTAATTGTAACTTAGGTTAGGATTTATTTTACAGGTAATTTTGTAATTATTTTAACTATTTTAGCTATTAAATAGTTCTTAACTATTTAATAGCTATTGTACCTGGTTAAAATAAATACAAAGTTGCCTGTAAAATAAATATTAATCCTAAAATAGCTACAATGTAATTATAATTTATATTGTAGCTATATTAGGGTTTATTTTAAAGGTAAGTATTTAGCTTTAAATAGGAATAATTTATTTAATAAGAGTTAATTTATTTTGTTAGATTTAAATTATATTTAATTTAGGGGGGTGTTAGTGTTAGGGTTAGACTTAGCTTTAGGGGTTAATAAATTTATTATAGTAGCGGTGCGCTCCGGTCGGCAGATTAGGGGTTAATAATTGAAGTTAGGTGTCGGCGATGTTAGGGAGGGCAGATTAGGGGTTAATACTATTTATTATAGGGTTATTGAGGCGGGAGTGAGGCGGATTAGGGGTTAATAACTTTATTATAGTAGCGGTGAGATGCGGTCGGCAGATTAGGGGTTAATTATTGTAGGTAGGTGGAGGCGACGTTGTGGGGGGTAGATTAGGGGTTAATAAATATAATATAGGGGTCGGCGGTGTTAGGGGCAGCAGATTAGGGGTACATAGGGATAACGTAGCTGGCGGCGATATGCGGTCGGCAGATTAGGGGTTAATAATAATATGCAGGGGTCAGCGATAGCGGGGGCGGCAGATTAGGGGTTAATAAATATAACATAGTGGTCGGCGATGTTAGGGGCAGCAGATTAGGGGTACATAGGGATAACGTAGCTGGCGGCGGGGTACGGAGCGGCAGATTAGGGGTTAAAAAAATTTAATCGAGTGGCGGCGATGTGGGGGGACCTCGGTTTAGGGGTACATAGGTAGTTTATGGGTGTTAGTGTACTTTAGAGTACAGTAGTTAAGAGCTTTATAAACCGGCGTTAGCCCAGAAAGCTCTTAACTACTGACTTTTTTTTGCGGCTGGAGTTTTGTCGTTAGATTTCTAACGCTCACTTCAGCCACGACTCTAAATACCGGCGTTAGAAAGATCCCATTGAAAAGATAGGATACGCAAATGACGTAAGGGGTTCTGCGGTATGGAAAAGTCGCGGCTGGAAAGTGAACGTTAGACCCTTTCCTGACTGACTCTAAATACCAGCGGTAGCCTAAAAGCAGCGTTAGGAGCCTCTAACGCTGGTTTTGACGGCTACCGCCCAACTCTAAATCTAGCCGTTGGATAGAAATTCTTGTCAAAGTAGACTCAACTTCCTTGTACAAACTAAACTAGATTTACCTGCAAACTAGACTAGACTTACTTGAACAAACTAGAATACAATGAGACCTATGTATCAAGCCATCAACTGTGCTGCATTCAACGGCAACAATATGCTCGGCTGACATCGCCTAACATCGCAGCCGCGGACCTGAATACGCTCTCAATATTTAACGAAAAAGCTGTCAAAAAGCCGTGCACCAAGTACGGGGCAATGAGTAGCGACTGTTGTTAACTATTGCTATTCGGCTTTTTCACAGCTTTATTTGTATACTGTCACTAAACACCCACACTATACTAAACTGTTTAACCCCTATCCCGCCGGTCCCGGAGCCAACCGCAACTCTAATAAAGTTATTAACCCCTAAACCACCGCTCCCGTACCCCGCCGCAACTCTAATAAAGTTATTAATCCCTAAACCGCCGCTCCCGTACCCCGTCGCAACTCTAATAAAGTTGTTAACCCCTAAACCACCTCTCCCGTACCCCGCCGCAACTCTAATAAAGTTATTAACCCCTATCCCGCCGCTCCCGGACTCCGCCACAACTAACTATGGCCTAGATTTGGAGTTCGGCGGTAAAAGGGCTGTTAACGCTCCGCGGGCTTTTTTCTGGCCGCACCATAAATTTAACTCTGGTATCGAGAGTTTAAACAAATGCTGCGTTAGGCTCCAAAAAAGGAGCGTAGAGCATTTTTACCGCAAATGCAACTCTCGATACCAGAGTTGCTTACGGACGCGGCCGGCCTCAAAAACGTGCTCGTGCACGATTCTCCCATAGGAAACAATGGGGCTGTTTGAGCTGAAAAAAAACCTAACACCTGCAAAAAAGCAGCGTTCAGCTCCTAACGCAGCCCCATTGTTTCCTATGGGGAAACACTTCCTACGTCTGCACCTAACACTCTAACATGTACCCCGAGTCTAAACACCCCTAACCTTACACTTATTAACCCCTATTCTGCCGCCCCCGCTATCGCTGACCCCTGCATATTTTTTTTAACCCCTAATCTGCCGCTCCGTAAACCGCCGCAACCTACGTTATCCCTATGTACCCCTAATCTGCTGCCCCTAACACCGCCGACCCCTATATTATATTTATTAACCCCTAATCTGCCCCCCTCAACGTCGCCGACACCTGCCTACACTTATTAACCCCTAATCTGCCGAGCGGACCTGAGCGCTACTATAATAAAGTTATTAACCCCTAATCCGCCTCACTAACCCTATCATAAATAGTATTAACCCCTAATCTGCCCTCCCTAACATCGCCGACACCTACCTTCAATTATTAACCCCTAATCTGACGACCGGAGCTCACCGCTACTCTAATAAATGTATTAACCCCTAAAGCTAAGTCTAACCCTAATACTAACACCCCCCTAAATTAAATATAATTTACATCTAACGAAATAAATTAACTCTTATTAAATAACTTATTCCTATTTAAAGCTAAATACTTACCTGTAAAATAAATCCTAATATAGCTACAATATAAATTATAATTATATTATAGCTATTTTAGGATTAATATTTATTTTACAGGCAACTTTGTAATTATTTTAACCAGGTACAATAGCTATTAAATAGTTAAGAACTATTTAATAGCTACCTAGTTAAAATAATAACAAATTTACCTGTAAAATAAATCCTAACCTAAGATATAATTAAACCTAACACTACCCTATCAATAAATTAATTAAATAAACTACCTACAATTACCTACAATTAACCTAACACTACACTATCAATAAATTAATTAAACACAATTGCTACAAATAAATACAATTAAATAAACTAGCTAAAGTACAAAAAATAAAAAAGAACTAAGTTACAAAAAATAATAAAATATTTACAAACATAAGAAAAATATTACAACAATTTTAAACTAATTACACCTACTCTAAGCCCCCTAATAAAATAACAAAGCCCCCCAAAATAAAAAATTCCCTACCCTATTCTAAATTAAAAAAGTTACAAGCTCTTTTACCTTACCAGCCCTGAACAGGGCCCTTTGCGGGGCATGCCCCAAGGATTTCAGCTCTTTTGCCTGTAAAAAAAAACATACCATACCCCCCCCCAACATTACAACCCACCACCCACATACCCCTAATCTAACCCAAACCCCCCTTAAATAAACCTAACACTAAGCCCCTGAAGATCTTCCTACCTTGTCTTCACCATACCAGGTTCACCGATCCGTCCTGGCTCCAACATCTTCATCCAACCCAAGCGGGGGTTGGCGATCCATCATCCGGTGCTGAAGAGGTCCAGAAGAGGCTCCAAAGTCTTCCTCCTATCCGGCAAGAAGAGGACATCCGGACCGGCAAACATCTTCTCCAAGCGGCATCTTCAATCTTCTTCCATCCGGTGCGGAGCGGGTCCATCTTGAAGCAGGCGACGCGGATCCATCCTCTTCTTCCGTTGTCTCCCGACGAATGACGGTTCCTTTAAGGGACGTCATCCAAGATGGCGTCCCTCGAATTCCGATTGGCTGATAGGATTCTATCAGCCAATCGGAATTAAGGTAGGAATTTTCTGATTGGCTGATGGAATCAGCCAATCAGAATCAAGTTCAATCCGATTGGCTGATCCAATCAGCCAATCAGATTGAGCTCGCATTCTATTGGCTTTTCCGATCAGCCAATAGAATGCGAGCTCAATCTGATTGGCTGATTGGATCAGCCAATCGGATTGAACTTGATTCTGATTGGCTGATTCCATCAGCCAATCAGAAAATTCCTACCTTAATTCCGATTGGCTGATAGAATCCTATCAGCCAATCGGAATTCGAGGGACGCCATCTTGGATGACGTCCCTTAAAGGAACCGTCATTCGTCGGGAGACAACGGAAGAAGAGGATGGATCCGCGTCGCCTGCTTCAAGATGGACCCGCTCCGCACCGGATGGAAGAAGATTGAAGATGCCGCTTGGAGAAGATGTTTGCTGGTCCGGATGTCCTCTTCTTGCCGGATAGGAGGAAGACTTTGGAGCCTCTTCTGGACCTCTTCAGCACCGGATGATGGATCGCCAACCCCCGCTTGGGTTGGATGAAGATGTTGGAGCCAGGACGGATCGGTGAACCTGGTATGGTGAAGACAAGGTAGGAAGATCTTCAGGGGCTTAGTGTTAGGTTTATTTAAGGGGGGTTTGGGTTAGATTAGGGGTATGTGGGTGGTGGGTTGTAATGTTGGGGGGGGGTATGGTATGTTTTTTTTTACAGGCAAAAGAGCTGAAATCCTTGGGGCATGCCCCGCAAAGGGCCCTGTTCAGGGCTGGTAAGGTAAAAGAGCTTGTAACTTTTTTAATTTAGAATAGGGTAGGGAATTTTTTATTTTGGGGGGCTTTGTAATTTTATTAGGGGGCTTAGAGTAGGTGTAATTAGTTTAAAATTGTTGTAATATTTTTCTTATGTTTGTAAATATTTTATTATTTTTTGTAACTTAGTTCTTTTTTATTTTTTGTACTTTAGCTAGTCTATTTAATTGTATTTATTTGTAGCAATTGTGTTTAATTAATTTATTGATAGTGTAGTGTTAGGTTAATTGTAGGTAGTTTATTTAATTAATTTATTGATAGGGTAGTGTTAGGTTTAATTATATCTTAGGTTAGGATTTATTTTACAGGTAAATTTGTTATTATTTTAACTAGGTAGCTATTAAATAGTTCTTAACTATTTAATAGCTATTGTACCTGGTTAAAATAATTACAAAGTTGCCTGTAAAATAAATATTAATCCTAAAATAGCTATAATATAATTATAATTTATATTGTAGCTATATTAGGATTTATTTTACAGGTAAGTATTTAGCTTTAAATAGGAATAAGTTATTTAATAAGAGTTAATTTATTTCGTTAGATTAAAATTATATTTAATTTAGGGGGGGTGTTAGTGTTAGGGTTAGACTTAGCTTTAGGGGTTAATACATTTATTATAGTAGCGGTGAGGTCCGCTCGGCAGATTAGGGGTTAATAATTGAAGGTAGGTGTCGGCGATGTTAGGGAGGGCAGATTAGGGGTTAATACTATTTATGATAGGGTTAGTGAGGCGGGTTAGGGGTTAATAACTTTATTATAGTAGCGCTCAGGTCCGCTCGGCAGATTAGGAGTTAATAAGTGTAGGCAGGTGTCGGCGACGTTGAGGGGGGCAGATTAGGGGTTAATAAATATAATATAGGGGTCGGCGGTGTTAGGGGTAGCAGATTAGGGGTACATAAGGATAACGTAGGTGGCGGCGCTTTGCGGTCGGAAGATTAGGGGTTAATTATTTTAAGTAGCTGGCGGCGATGTTGTGGGGGGCAGGTTAGGGGTTAATAAATGTAATACAGGGGTCGGCGGGGTTAGGGGCAGCAGATTAGGGGTACATAAGTATAACGTAGGTGGCGGTCGGCAGATTAGGGGTTAAAAATTTAAATCGAGTGGCGGCGATGTGGGGGGAGCTCGGTTTAGGGGTACATAGGTAGTTTATGGGTGTTAGTGTACTTTAGGGTACAGTAGTTAAGAGCTTTATGAACCGGCGTTAGCCAGAAAGCTCTTAACTCCTGCTTTTTTCAGGCGGCTGGAATTTTGTCGTTAGAGCTCTAACGCTCACTTCAGAAACGACTCTAAATACCAGCGTTAGAAAGATCCCATTGAAAAGATAGGATACGCAAATGGCGTAGGGGGATCTGCGGTATGGAAAAGTCGCGGCTGAAAAGTGAGCGTTAGACCCTTTAATCACTGACTCCAAATACCAGCGGGCGGCCAAAACCAGCGTTAGGAGCCTCTAACGCTGGTTTTGACGGCTACCGCCGAACTCCAAATCTAGGCCTAAATGTTTTAACCCCTAAACCGCCAGCCCCCCACATCGCCATAAACTAAATTAAACTATTAACCCCTAAACCTAACAACCCGCTAACTTTATATTAAATATTAATTCATCCCTATCTTATAATAAATTTAAACTTACCTTAAGAATTACATTAAACTATATTAAACTATTAATTAACCTACCCTAACTATTATACTAAAATTACATTAAAGGGACAGTCTACACCCTATTATAAATCTTACTCACCTATTGAAACACTTAAAAATAGCATTCTTAGTTGGGGCCATGCTACAGCTGCTTGAAAGCTGTACCTGTATTGTTGTAAAACATTTATTTTCTTAACGGCCTAAAATGGCCGTCAAGCTCCGCCCCCTGATTCATTCTTGTCCATATTGTGGCTGTCTTATGTGACCAGTATAATAGTGCACGTCTGATTTTTTAATGCTGTTGTCTGTTACAGCACATGCTCATTTTGTTTCTTGTAGCCTCTAAAGCAGCGGACTGTAATAGAAGACGGACCGTTCTTTATTTTTTGAAGTCACTATATTTTATTTGTTTTTTTTTTCAGCATTAGCTGTTCTCTTTTTTTTTTGCCTTTGTTTTATTTCTTGTGCAACACTGTTTTTAAAATACTTCTATATGTATAATATATTGGTAATAATTCATTTATTTATTTAATAAAAGTTTTACATTTATGTATTTTAGTATAATATTGTACTGAATCTTGTATTTTTTTAGTATACATAGTAACATTTAACTTAACTGTTTCATATGATATTTTTTTTGTTTTTTAATGTATTGCATTAGATTAATAATCTTACTCATATATTTTCATGATTTTTATAAGATATGCAACCGGATGATTATCTGTAAAACAATTCTACTTTTTGACTCACACCATTAACTTAATATCTATTTTAAAATATACTTTTTTATATTGTACCATATTACAACAATATAATATATTTTAATCATAAACATATCACACATGAAAAATAAATTATAGAATTGTTGTTACTCAATAAGAAAAGCATATTTATTTTGCTCATATGATACCTAATAGTCACCATTATCAAAATACATTTTGTTTTTAAATTATCTTCAAAAAGAACACATTTAAGATTACCTTGTGTAACTATTTAAAACATGCATCCTTTACAGAGTTGCTTTGTATAGTTTAAAGGTCATTTATTTATTTTATGTGTGTGTGCGCATCAGTATCTGTGTGCTTTGTGTGTGAATATGTAAGTATGTATGTATTTGTTTATTTATTAATTTGATTGCGTTTATTTTATTGTGTGTGTATGAATTGACTTATTACCTGTGTGAGCATTTAAGTGTAATTTGCAACAATATAGACCATTTAAATCATGCATGCCTATCTTGTATTATGCTCATACCTTACTTTTCTTTTAGAGTTTGCACAATTAAGTAATTACAAATACCACTTTTACTGCAATTTTAATTTTTTTCATACCAAATCTAAATTTTATAATACAATTTTTAAAAAAATAGTACTACATGAACTCTTGTGGAGTCTTCACACAATTTATCTTACGTTTTCTTTAGCTACTCACTATTGTAATTGTATTTTCAATCTCACCACGAATAACTTAATAATCATAATAAACTCAAAATCATACAAAGATATGTCTTTTTACATAATCCACTTTACACACAGACATTTTTATTTCTAATTCGTCAATATGAATATATATTCTTCTAACATTTATTCTATAACACACCTGGATCACCTTCCCTTTTATCTGATAAAAAAATCAATCTATTATTTAGTATACATTTTTAGATATTCACAGTCTTCTTATTCAGTCATATTCTACACATTCACACAACTGTCCACTTTCGATCATCAGTGATATCCCTCTTATAATTTCCATAAAAATGTCCTCAAGGATCCTTCACAATGTACATTTCTGAAGCATTCTACTAAACCACTCTCTCTCTATTAGGCTTTTATCATCCCTACATGATCATTATTATGTAGATTCCAGCACCATTCTAATATATCCTGTTCAAATAATGCAACAGTCTGCAGGATAATCACATATCCGCTTTCCCTAATGCAAGGGTCTGCAGCATCTTACCATTCACTAACACAATTGTCTGCAGCACCCTCATATATTCTACTCACCAAATACTAGTGTTTGTAAAATAATCTAATATCCTCTTCAGCTACTGCAAACATCTGCAGTATTCTTACATATCCCATTGCCATAATCTAAGATCATACATCCTCACATGACCCATTCTACTAATACAAGCAAATGCTCACATATCTTTTTGTTATACATTCAACCTCCTTATCATCCTGCATCCAGGTACCTACTGCATCATCATTACCACATAATCTCTCCTGGTATGTTCTAAAAAAATATACTATAGATGTCAGTGATGTCACAGTTTTCAATCAACATTATCCTCACACAGTAAAAACAAATCTCTTTTTGCAGCCACACGTAGTATTAAACAATTATTCAAATAAAGAGACCTTACTTCGTCAATTAATACTTTTTTTAGAATTTTTTGAAGAAATAGATCTAAAAATATTAAAAAATAAAAAATATTAATTATTTAAATATTTTAGTATGTTATATTTTTTCTTTTCTTTGATGTATTAAGAACAAATGTTGCTATCATTTTTTTAATGACATGCTTGATGAAAAGAGCATCTGTGGTGATACAGTGTAAATTATACTTTACTATTCCTTGAAAGAGTTTTTTTTTAATATTAGAAGCTGCAGCTGTGTGTGAGATAAGTCTTAGGGAGGGAGGCAGGTCTAAAAGTGATTGCGCGTAGGGAAGGGAAGGAACGGTTCAGGATGGAAGAGACCAAGAAAGAGAGAAATATACAGGGAGAAGAAAATAGGTTTGTTCAAAAAGAAAATGGGGAAGTGTAAGGATTTCTTCAACATAAAATTAACATACCGCAATACAAAATAAGCTGTAGAATAAATAGGGCAAAATAAAGAAATAAACCGGAACAATATAACAAAGTAAAATAAACACGGACTGCATAGGCAGCAACACTCCTAGGTATTAACTACGCATGCGCAAATCAGTATGCGCGTTCAAGAGAACTTATTTACGAGTCGATGGTAATTGACTAATAATAAAGATAGCCTAACAGACACAAGAGGGGCGGAGCTTGATGCCCATTTTAGGCAGTTTAGAAAAGAAACGTTTTACAAGAAAAAAGGTACAGCTTTCAAGAAGGTGTAAAATGGAACCAATTAAGAACACTAGTTTCATGTGTTTCAACAGGTGAGTAAAACTTATAATAGGGTGTAGACTGTCCCTTTAAACTACATCCTATATTATAAAAGGCCAAGTGTTTGTCTGAAGCCGTCATGCGCAGTAGAGACAAACACTTGGCCTTAGATCCCTGCACGCGCACCCCCGTAGTTTAAGCAGCGCACAGCTGAGCATAGACCTTCGCACGCGCACCCACCCGACCTTGCACACGCACCTCCGCAATTGACACAGCAGCGCGAGGATCAGATACAACCCGACCTCGCACCTCCGCAATTGACCCAGCAGCGCGAGGATCAGATACAACCCGACCTCGCACGCGCACCTCCGCAATTGACACAGCAGCGCAAGGATCAGGTACAGGAGAGAGAGAAGAAGAGAGAGAGAGAAGAAGAGAGAGAGAGAGAAGAGAGAAGAGAGAGAGAGAGAGACACTATATTTCATACTAATGTACTGCAGGACCCTTTTGATCCGGGTGGCTAACGCTAATACTCATTATAGGAAAGATGGAGCTCTCTATGCACAAAAATGTGTTGGTTGATAAAGCTCAATTATTACATTACTGCTTCTTCAATAACCAGAATAATCTCTAGTTCACATATTTCTACTATTAATGTTATTACCTATATGTCCTGTGTTTTTGGGCTGCATCCATGTTTGCACTCATACCCATTTAAGCTAGGATTATCTCATCTCACGTGAACTAAGTGCTTTATGAGGATTGTAAGGTCTGATTTTTTGGTAGATGCTTAGTTGTGGGGCCTGTAATGTTTTCTCATAATATATTAAAGGGACAGTCTACACCAGAATTGTTATTGTTTTAAAAGAGAGATAATCCCTTTATTACCCATTCCCCAGTTTTGCATAACCAACACAGTTATATTAATATACTTTTAACCTCTGTTATTATCTTGTATCTAAGCCTCTGCAAACTGCCCCCTTATTTCAGTGCTTTTGACAGACTTGCAGTTTAGCCAATCAGTGCCTGCTCCCAGATAACTTTACGTCCACGAGCACAGTGTTATCTATATGAAATACATGAACTAACACCCTCTAGTGGTGAAAAACTGTTAAAATGCATTCTGAAAAGAGGTGGCCTTCAAGGTCTAAGAAATTAGCATATGAACCTCCTAGGTTAAGCTTTCAACTAAGAATACCAAGAGAACAAAGCAAAATTGGTGATAAAAGTAAATTGGAAAATTGTTTAAAATGACATGCTCTATCTGAATCATGAAAGTTTTTTTGGGCCTAGACTGTCCCTTTAAATACCCTAGCTCTTACTTTACAGCAGATTACTACTTTAGGGTAACAGTCATAAATTAGGCTCAATTAATCTCTATAGCTTAATGATTATCAATGTCAATGTCATTTTAACTTATACTGTTTTATATCTAATTTCATATTATATACAGTCAATAAATTATCAGAAGTTAGATTAGCTATATAAATTGTTGTTTTACAGTTATTTGTTGAACACCAACATACTCTACTTCATTTAGAGCTCTTTTGACCATAATCAGCACTGCTACATATTATAAGCAAGCAGCAAGCCTGCCTCTGGCATACAGTTTATATAAAGAGGTTGTGCAATAAAGTTATATAGTATAGGGCCCCATACCCTTTCTATTACAGTTGAGGGGAGTTCTGTCTAATATTGCATTGGATTGAGCTTTATTTTCTCCTCTTCTGTTTATGTTAAAACATGGATCTTCTTTGTCCCCTAGCCGGCAGGGGAGGGGGGTTATTGCTGTAGACAGTGGTAATAGCTGCTAGTTCTGACTGATTGCCAGTCTGATTTGCTAACCTTATTGCTATACCTATGCTAGAGAACCATGATGCTCCTATAACTGAGGGGTCGAATTGCTGAGAATATATGGTTGAGGAAACTTGTTATTTAGTATTGTTATATTGCTCTCTCTCCCTATTCCCAGATCTTTATTTGCATATATGCACCTTAGGTGTTCCCCTATGTTTCTAAGCGTTTTTAATGTACTGAAAGTCGATATGTCCTGTCTACATCAGCTAAAGCAGAAGTTTTCATTGTAAAATATATATACCATTAGAATTCATACTGAGTTGCTCTAATTTGAACCCCCCCCCCCACACCTACCTTCCTTATTTGAAGGTTAAGCGGTGTTTACCCGCTGTTATATTCTATAAGCACTTATAATCAGATGCTAGGGCTCACAGTTGGACCCACCCTGATATATATTTTCTATATATATCATATACTATGTCATTGCTCATTACTACTTTAAATCTCCTTCCTTTGAGGTATCAGTTTACCTGAGGCACACATACGGAGAATTTGTATTACAAAATGGAGTTTTCAGTTACTTACGTTAATCACATTCGCAGATATGTATGCATCTCAGTGCACTGCTAATTTATTTAGGCCTAGATTTGGAGTTCGGCGGTAAAAGGGCTGTTAACGCTCCGCAGGCTTTTTTCTGGCCGCACCATAAAATTAACTCTGGTATCGAGAGTTCAAACAAATGCTGCGTTAGGCTCCAAAAAAGGAGCGTAGAGCATTTTTACCGCAAAAGCAACTCTCGATACCAGAGTTGCTTACGGACGCGGCCGGCCTCAAAAACGTGCTCGTGCACGATTCCCCCATAGGAAACAATGGGGCTGTTTGAGCTGAAAAAAAACCTAACACCTGCAAAAAAGCAGCGTTCAGCTCCTAACGCAGCCCCATTGTTTGCTATGGGGAAACACTTCCTACGTCTGCACCTAACACTCTAACATGTACCCCGAGTCTAAACACCCCTAGCCTTACACTTATTAACCCCTAATCTGCCGCCCCCGCTATCGCTGACCCCTGCATATTTTTTTTAACCCCTAATCTGCCGCTCCGTAAACCGCCGCCACCTACGTTATCCCTATGTACCCCTAATCTGCTGCCCTAACATCGCCGACCCCTATATTATATTTATTAACCCCTAATCTGCCCCCCTCAACGTCGCCGACACCTGCCTACACTTTTTAACCCCTAATCTGCCGAGCGGACCTGAGCGCTACTATAATAAAGTTATGAACCCCTAACCCGCCTCACTAACCCTATCATAAATAGTATTAACCCCTAATCTGCCCTCCCTAACATCGCCGACACCTAACTTCAATTATTAACCCCTAATCTGCCGACCGGAGCTCACCGCTATTCTAATAAATGTATTAACCCCTAAAGCTAAGTCTAACCCTAACACTAACACCCCCCTAAGTTAAATATAATATTTATCTAACGAAATAAATTAACTCTTATTAAATAACTTATTCCTATTTAAAGCTAAATACTTACCTGTAAAATAAATCCTAATATAGCTACAATATAAATTATAATTATATTATAGCTATTTTAGGATTAATATTTATTTTACAGGCAACTTTGTAATTATTTTAACCAGGTACAATAGCTATTAAATAGTTAATAACTATTTAATAGTTACCTAGTTAAAATAATAACAAATTTACCTGTAAAATAAATCCTAACCTAAGATATAATTAAACCTAACACTACCCTATCAATAAAATAATTAAATAAACTACCTACAATTACCTACAATTAACCTAACACTACACTATCAATAAATAAATTAAATACAATTCCTATAAATAAATACAATTAAATAAACTAGCTAAAGTACAAAAAATAAAAAAGAACTAAGTTATAGAAAATAAAAAAATATTTACAAACATAATAAAAATGTTACAACAATTTTAAACTAATTACACCTACTCTAAGCCCCCTAATAAAATAACAAAGCCCCCCAAAATAAAAAATTCCCTACCCTATTCTAAATTAAAAAAGTTACAAGCTCTTTTACCTTACCAGCCCTGAACAGGGCCCTTTGCGGGGCATGCCCCAAGAATTTCAGCTCTTTTGCCTGTAAAAGAATAAATACAATACCCCCCCCCAACATTACAACCCACCACCCACATACCCCTAATCTAACCCAAACCCCCCTTAAATAAACCTAACACTAAGCCCCTGAAGATCTTCCTACCTTGTCTTCACCATACCAGGTTCACCGATCCGTCCTGAAGAGCTCCTCCGATGTCCTGATCCAAGCCCAAGCGGGGGCTGAAGAGGTCCATGATCCGGTCAAAGTCTTCATCCAAGCGGGGCAGAAGAGGATCTTCCATCCGATTGAAGTCATCATCCAGGCGGCATCTTCTATGGTCTTCCATCCGGAGCGAAGCGGCAGGATCCTGAAGACCTCCAGCGCGGAACATCCATCCGGACCGACGACTGAACGACGAATGACTGTTCCTTTAAGGGACGTCATCCAAGATGGCGTCCCTCGAATTCCGATTGGCTGATAGGATTCTATCAGCCAATCGGAATTAAGGTAGGAATTTTCTGATTGGCTGATGGAATCAGCCAATCAGAATCTAGTTCAATCCGATTGGCCGATCCAATCAGCCAATCAGATTGAGCTCGCATTCTATTGGCTGATCGGAACAGGGTAGGGAATTTTTTATTTTGGGGGGCTTTGTTATTTTATTAGGGGGCTTAGAGTAGGTGTAATTAGTTTAAAATTGTTGTAATATTTTTATTATGTTTGTAAATATTTTTTTATTTTCTGTAACTTAGTTCTTTTTTATTTTTTGTACTTTAGTTAGTTAGTTTATTTAATTGTATTTATTTGTAGGAATTGTATTTAATTTATTTATTGATAGTGTAGTGTTAGGTTAATTGTAGGTAATTGTAGGTAGTTTATTTAATTATTTTATTGATAGGGTAGTGTTAGGTTTAATTATATCTTAGGTTAGGATTTATTTTACAGGTAAATTTGTAATTATTTTAAGTATTTTAGCTATTAAATAGTTCTTAACTATTTAATAGCTATTGTACCTGGTTAAAATAATTACAAAGTTGCCTGTAAAATAAATATTAATCCTAAAATAGCTATAATATAATTATAATTTATATTGTAGCTATATTATGATGTATTTTACAGGTAAGTATTTAGCTTTAAATAGGAATCATTTATTTAATAAGAGTTAATTTATTTCGTTAGATAAAAATTATATTTAAGTTAGGGGGGTGTTAGTGTTAGGGTTAGACTTAGCTTTAGGGGTTAATACATTTATTAGAATAGCGGTGAGCTCCAGTCGGCAGATTAGGGGTTAATAATTGAAGTTAGGTGTCGGCGATGTTAGGGAGGGCAGATTAGGTGTTAATACTATTTATGATAGGGTTAGTGAGGCGGGTTAGGGGTTCATAACTTTATTATAGTAGCGCTCAGGTCCGCTCGGCAGATTAGGGGTTAATAAGTGTAGGCAGGTGTCGGCGACGTTGAGGGGGGCAGATTAGGGGTTAATAAATATAATATAGGGGTCGGCGGTGTTAGGGGCAGCAGATTAGGGGTACATAGGGATAACGTAGGTGGCGGCGATTTGCGGTCGGAAGATTAGGGGTTAATTATTTTAAGTAGCTGGCGGCGACGTTGTGGGGGGCAAGTTAGGGGTTAATAAATGTAATACAGGGGTCGGCGGGGTTAGGGGCAGCAGATTAGGGGTACATAAGTATAACGTAGGTGGCGGTCGGCAGATTAGGGGTTAAAAATTTTAATCGAGTGGCGGCGGTGTGGGGGGAGCTCGGTTTAGGGGTACATAGGTAGTTTATGGGTGTTAGTGTACTTTAGGGTACAGTAGTTAAGAGCTTTATGAACCGGCGTTAGCCAGAAAGCTCTTAACTCCTGCTATTTTCAGGCGGCTGGAATTTTGTCGTTAGAGCTCTAACACTCACTTCAGAAACGACTCTAAATACCAGCGTTAGAAAGATCCCATTGAAAAGATAGGCTACGCAAATGGCGTAGGGGGATCTGCGGTATGGAAAAGTCGCGGCTGAAAAGTGAGCGTTAGACCCTTTAATCACTGACTCCAAATACCAGCGGGCGGCCAAAACCAGCGTTAGGAGCCTCTAACGCTGGTTTTGACGGCTACCGCCGAACTCCAAATCTAGGCCTTAGTGTGGTCTGTGTAAGAAGTTTATATTTGTGCCCTATTGTCTCTGTGATTGAGCATATTCTTGTTTTCTATTGTTTTTGATACAAACCTCAATAAAAGAATTAAAGAAAAAAAAGAAATGATCAAATATTTAAACTAATTACACCTAATTTAAGAGTCCTATGAAAATAAAAAAGACCCCCCAAAATAAAAAAAAACCCTAACCTACAATAAACTACAAATAGCTCTTTAAAGGGCCTTTTGTGGGGCATTGCCCCAAAGAAATCAGCTCTTTTACCTGTAAATAAAAAATACAAACCCCCCAACAGTAAAACCCACTACCCACACAACCAACCCCCCCAAATAAACACCTAACTAAAAAAACCTAAGCTCCCCTTTGCCCTGAAAAGGGCATTTGGATGGGCATTGCCCTTAAAAGGGAATTTAGCTCTTTTGCAGCCCAAACCCTAATCTAAAACTAAAACCCACCAAATAAACGCTTAAAAAAACCCTAACACTAACCCCTGAAAATCCACTTACAGTTTTGAAGATCTGACATCCTTCCTCAAAGAAGCCGGGAGAAGTCCTCATTGAAGCCAGCAGAAGTCTTCATCCAAGCGGCCAATCAGCCAATAGGATTGAGCTTGCATTCTATTGGCTATTCCAATCAGCCAATAGAATGCGAGCTCAATCCTATTGGCTGATTGCAACAGCCAATAGGATTTTTTCAACCTTAATTCCAATTAGAATTCTATCAGCCAATCGGAATCTAAGGGACACCATCTTGGATGACGTCATTTAAAGGAACATTCATTCAGCAAGAAGACGTTGAACGAAGAGGATGCTCCACGTTGGATGTCTTGAAGATGGAGCCGTTCCGCACTGGATGGATGAAGATTTCTGCGGGCTTGGATGAAGATTTCTGTCGGCTTCGATGAGGACTTCTCCTGGCTTCTTTGAGGATGGATGTCGGATCTTCAGAAACTGTAAGTGTATCTTCAGGGGTTAGTGTTAGGTTTTTTAAGGATTTATTGGGTGGGTTTTAGTTTTAGATTAGGGTAGCAATAGAGCTAAATGCCCTTTTAAGGGCAATGCCCATCCAAATGCCCTTTTCAGTGCAATGGGTAGCTTAGGTTTTTTTAGTTAGGTGTTCATTTGGGGGAATGGTTGTGTGGGTGGTGGGTTTTACTGTTGGGGGGATATTTGTATTTTTTATTTACAGGTAAAATAACTGATTTCTTTGGGGCAATGCCCTGCAAAAGGCCCTTTTAAGGGCTATTTGTAGTTTATTGTAGGTTAGGGTTTTTTTTTTTATTTTGGGGGGGGCTTTTTTATTTTCCTAGGGCTATTAGATTAGGTGTAATTAGTTTAAATATTTGATAATTTCTTTTTTATTTTGTGTAACTTAGTGTTTGTTATTTTTTGTGTGTGGTTTTTAAATATATATTATAGTTAATTTAATTTGTAGTTTAATGTAATTTAGTATAACAGTTAGGGTAGATTAATTATTAGTTTAATATAGTTTAATGTAATTTAGTATAATAGTTAGGGTAGGTTAATTAATAGTTTAATATAGTTTAATTTAAATATAAAGGTAAGTTTAAATGTATTATAAGATAGGGATGAGTTAATATTTAATATAAAGTTAGTGGGTTGTTAGGTTTAGGGGTTAATAGTTTAATTTAGTTTATGGCAATGTGGGGGGCTGGCGGTTTAGGGGTTAATAGGTTTAAAAAGTGGTAGTGATGTGGGAGGCCAGAGGTTTAGGGGTTAATACATTTAGTTAGTTGCGGCGGGGTACGGGAGTGGCGGGATAGGGGTTAATAACTTTATTAGAGTTGCGGTGGGCTCCGGGAGCAGCAGGATAGGGGTTAATAACTTTATTTAGTTGCGGCGGGGTCCGGTGGCGGCGGGATAGGGGTTAAACAGTTTAGTATAGTGTGGGTGTTTAGTGACAGTATACAAATAAAGCTGTGAAAAAGCCGATAGTAGCAAGATCGATGACTGTTAGTTAACAACAGTCCGCTGCTCATCGCCCCGTACTTGGTGTGTGGCTTTTTGACAGCTTTTTTGTTAAATATGGAGAGCGTATTCAGGTCCGCGGCCGTGATGTTAGGCGATGTTAGGCGAGCGTATTGGTGCCGGCAAATGCAGCACAGTTGATGGCTTGATACATAGGCCTCTATATCTAAAAGTTAAAATACAAGGGAAGCAAAGCACCTAAGAAATTATAAAAATAAGGCTATAAAAACAGAATTTTAATGAAAAAAAAATATATATTTATATATTTATTTTTACTAATATCCATGTACAGCCCTAGCATACTGCTGACATCATGTACAGCCCTAGCATACTGCTGACATCATGTACAGCCCTAGCATACTGCTGACATCATGTACAGCCCTAGCATACTGCTGACATCATGTACAGCCCTAGCATACTGCTGACATCATGTACAGTCCTAGCATACTGCTGACATCATGTACAGCCCTAGCATACTGCTGACATCATGTACAGCCCTAGCATACTGCTGACATCATGTACAGCCCTAGCATACTGCTGACATCATGTACAGCCCTAGCATACTGCTGACATCATGTACAGCCCTAGCATACTGCTGACATCATGTATAGCCCTAGCATACTGCTGACATCATGTGTCAGCCCTAGCATACTGCTGACATCATGTACAGCCCTAGCATACTGCTGACATCATGTACAGCCCTAGCATACTGCTGACATCATGTACAGCCCTAGCATACTGCTGACATCATGTACAGCCCTAGCATACTGCTGACATCATATATAGCCCTAGCATACTGCTGACATCATGTGTCAGCCCTAGCATACTGCTGACATCATGTACATTTCCAGAAAACTGAGAAATATCACAGCTCACTTTAACTTGTGGATTTAATATGAAAACCCCCTAACCCCCTAATATATATATTAATAAATGACAGACAAATCATCATATTACAGAAAGACAATAAAAAGTGAGGTGGTATAAACAGGAAAACCCAAAAGCATGGGAACTGCAGTAAAAAAGTGTATTTATTGAAGGAAAACAACTGTAGGATGACATAGGGGCCTATCTATCAAGCTCCGAAAGGAGCTTGATTTCCCGTGTTTCTGGCGAGTCTTCAGACTCGCCAGAAACACAACTTATGGAGCAGCGGTCACAAAGACCGCTGCTTCATAACCCTGTCCGCCTGCTCTGAGCAGGTGGACAGGAATCGCAACAATTCAACCTGATCGAGTACGATTGGGTTGATTGACACCCCTTGCTGGCGGCCCATTGTCCGTGAGTCTGCAGGGGGCGGTGTTGCACCAGCAGCTCTCTCCGCATTCAGCAATGTCTTGCGGACCTGATCTGCACTGTCGGATCAGGTCCGCAAGACATTTCTTAAATATGCCTCATAGAGTGAAGTACAATCAGTCTATCTAATCCACATACAGATTCAGCACAGTTTTGTTCTCTTTAGATTTTCAGTGCACATAACTAAGATACTCAGAAGTTAGTGTCTGGACCCAGTAGATCTCACCTTATATCTTAGGTGACATAGGAGTGTACTCAGCACTGACTGTTTTACATGAGGGAAAGTACATTGTTTATTATACAGACCAGAAGAGGTTCCTGCATAAAAAAGGCACTAGCATTTCCTTTTTTGTACATGGGCACCAGCTACTGACAACACAATACTTACTGAGAGTTGTAGTAATAAAGCATTTATTATACAGACCAGGAGAGGTTCCTGTATAAAAAAGGCACTAGCATTTCCTTTTTTGTACAAGGGCACCAGCTAGTGACAACACAATACTTACTGAGAGCTTTAGTAATAAAGCATCATTTATTATACAGACCAGGAGAGGTTCCTGCATAAAAAAGGCACTAGCATTTCCTTTTTTTGCACAAGGGCACCAGCTAGTGACAACACAATACTTACTGAGAGCTGTAGTAATAAAGCATCATTTATTATACAGACCAGGAGAGGTTCCTGCATACAAAAGGCACTAGCTTTTCCTTTTTTGTACAAGGGCACCACCCAGTGACACCACAATACTTACTGAGAGCTGTAGTAATAAAGCATTTATTATACAGACCAGGAGAGGTTCCTGCATAACAAAGGCACTAGCATTTACTTTTTTGCACAAGGGCACCAGCTAGTGACAACACAATACTTACTGAGAGCTGTAGTAATAAAGCATCATTTATTATACAGACCAGGAGAGGTTCCTGCAAACAAAAGGCACTAGCTTTTCCTTTTTTGTACAAGGGCACTAGCTAGTGACAACACAATACTTACTGAGAGCTGTAGTAATAAAGCATTTATTATACAGACCAGAAGAGGTTCCTGTATAAAAAAGGCACTAGCATAGTTGCCAACAGTCCCTGATTTCCAGGGACAGTCCCTGGATTTTGTTGTATGTCCCTGGATTTTTTTTGTCCCTGGAAATGTCCCTGAAAATCTCTTTTGCACAACATTTGTTGTTTTTGTGTGTGTGTGTATATATATATATATATATATATATATATATATATATATATATATATCCACACATACATATATGATAGATAGAGGATAAAACGATATAGTGTATTATTTAAATATAATTCATTCCTAATGGAATATTATTATTATTGAATGGGTTCACATATTATTTGTCTTTCTAATTTTGATGCTGGGTTGTAAAAATAACCATATGCCCAGAATGTGTTCCAGAGACTGGGTAGGTGTAAGAGCTTGGTGCTGTAATCTGTATAATAAACTTTGGATAAGTCTAAATTATACTATTACTTTCAAATGGGTGTGTTTTGATTGCAGAACTGAGTGGGCGGAGCAGTTGAACAGTAGGTCGTCAATACTCCAGTAACCCGCTTGCTTGCTCTGCTGCAAAGTGTCCCTGGAAATTTTTTTGAAATGTTGGCAACTATGCACTAGCATTTCCTTTTTTGTACAAGGGCACCAGCTAGTGACAACACTTACTGAGAGCTGTAGTAATAAAGCATCATTTATTATACAGACCAGGAGAGGTTCCTGCATAAAAAAGGCACTAGCATTTCCTTTTTTGTACAAGGTCACCACCCAGTGACACCACAATACTTACTGAGAGCTGTAGTAATAAAGCATCATTTATTATACAGACCAGGATAGGTTCCTGCATAACAAAGGCACTAGCATTTCCTTTTTTGCACAAGGGCACCAGCTAGTGACAACACAATACTTACTGAGAGCTGTAGTAATAAAGCATTTATTATACAGACCAGGAGAGGTTCCTGCATACAAAAGGCACTAGCATTTCCTTTTTTGTACAAGGGCACCAGCTAGTGACAACACAATACTTACTGAGAGCTGTAGTAATAAAGCATCATTTATTATACAGACCAGGAGAGGTTCCTGCATACAAAAGGCACTAGCATTTCCTTTTTTGTACAAGGGCACCAGCTAGTGACAACACAATACTTACTGAGAGCTGTAGTAATAAAGCATCATTTATTATACAGACCAGGAGAGGTTCCTGCATAAAAAAGGCACTAGCATTTCCTTTTTTGCACAATGGCACCAGCTAGTGACAACACAATACTTACTGAGAGCTGTAGTAATAAAGCATTTATTATACAGACCAGGAGAGGTTCCTGCATAAAAAAGGCACTAGCATTTCCTTTTTTGTACAAGGGCACCAGCTAGTGACAACACAATACTTACTGAGAGCTGTAGTAATAAAGCATCATTTATTATACAGACCAGAAGAGGTTCCTGCATAAAAAAGGCACTAGCATTTCCTTTTTTGTACAAGGGCACCAGCTAGTGCCAACACAATACTTACTGAGAGCTGTAGTAATAAAGCATTTATTATACAGACCAGGAGAGGTTCTTGCATAAAAAAGGCACTAGCATTTCCTTTTTTTGCACAAGGGCACCAGCTAGTGACACCACAATACTTACTGAGAGCTGTAGTAATAAAGCATCATTTATTATACAGACCAGGAGAGGTTCCTGCATACAAAAGGCACTAGCTTTTCCTTTTTTGTACAAGGGCACCACCCAGTGACACCACAATACTTACTGAGAGCTGTAGTAATAAAGCATTTATTATACAGACCAGGAGAGGTTCCTGCATACAAAAGGCACTAGCATTTCCTTTTTTGCACAAGGGCACCAGCTAGTGACAACACAATACTTACTGAGAGCTGTAGTAATAAAGCATCATTTATTATACAGACCAGGAGAGGTTCCTGCATAACAAAGGCACTAGCATTTCCTTTTTTGCACAAGGGCACCAGCTAGTGACAACACAATACGTACTGAGAGCTGTAGTAATAAAGCATTTATTATACAGACCAGGAGAGGTTCCTGCATACAAAAGGCACTAGCATTTACTTTTTTGTACAAGGGCACCACCCAGTGACAACACAATACTTACTGAGAGCTGTAGTAATAAAGCATTTATTATACAGACCAGGAGAGGTTCCTGCATAAAAAAGGCACTAGCATTTACTTTTTTGCACAAGGGCACCAGCTAGTGACAACACAATACTTACTGAGTGTGGAGTGCCTGGATGGGCAGGGAGCACAATAAGTGGGTGGGTCAATGGAGGAGCACAAGAAGCTGGCAGTTCCCCCCCCCCCTCCCTTTGTTTACGGGGGGCGTGGGGGGGGGGGAGGGGAACTGCAGGCTGACAAAGAAAGTAGGCAGGTTCAAGGGAGAGATAAGGATAGGAATGAGGGAGGGATTAGAAAACGAAGTAAGGGATATTAGGGACTTACCAAGGCAGCAGAATCAGTTCACAGCTTGTCTTCTTTCTTCACAGATCGCAGAAGCAGCTGGCCTTCGTGCCCCAGGTCGCAGGATCATGGAGAGAAGAAGCAGGAAGCAAGTTCCACCAAGAAGACTGCAGGACAGTGTGCTCAACATACGGTTACCTAGGAGAAAGACAAGAATGTCAGGTGAGTTTTATGATAAAAAATCACAAACAGGCCCTCCCAGGTCCCCTGTCGCCCCCCCTCTCTCTTCTGAAGCATCAAGCTCCAGTGAAAGTGAGGGTCCCTATGAAGCTGGAGGCCATTCCAGGTCAGCTTCACCCTTTTCCCCCTCGGGGTCATCACATTATGGAGAGTTAACTCCTTTGCCTTCCTCTTCTTCCCACCCCGTTTCTGCCTTCCCCGGTTCAGGCGCTTGGCAGGGAGACAATACCCAGGCCTTAACCCAGGCCTGCGGCCCTCCTACTAGGCTTCGGCCCGGCCGTCATGCAGCTCAGCCACCGGCAGTCCTTCCACCCTCCCCCTCTCCTTTCCAACACCCCCCACGCAGGCCTCGTAAAAGACCCGCAATACAAGCCTCCAACAGGGCTCCCTCCGGGGAGCAGGCATCCGGTGCAGATGGGGCACGATCGGCCACTTCAAAGATGGCGCCCGGCACTCATCACCCTCCTCCTTTCCGGAAACGATCCAACCGGAAGTGTACGCAAATGTCACTTCCGGTTGCGCGGCCTTCACAATCGGCCGGTGGGGGAGTGGAGGACAACGGATGTTCCTCCGCTCCCGCCCCTAGTAAACGAGCAAGCTCCGGTCAGGGATTGGAGGAGGGGGTGCACTCCTCCATTCCCTCCCCTACAAAACGAGCACATTATGTTAACCCCAGGGCCCCAAACAACAAGGGGGATAATGAGAATAGGGCCGGGGCATCAAAAGATCAATTCAGATTAGGGGGCAATTCCGGTCCCGGATTAGGGGGACAATCAGCTAGCGGGTATGGACAGGCAGCTAGAGAGGGCTCTGATAGGTGGGGTGATGAGGTGACATGGGCCAACAGGGGGGTCTCACATAGTGAGGCTGGCACCTCCCATAGTTACCCCCTTTATATGAGCCACCCTGTGGCAGACAGGGGACATTACTATATCACAGCCAGGGATCCCCCAGCTGTTTCTTGGCATCCATCATTGGAGGGAATGCATCATTCACGCCCAGGTCCCATTAGCAACCTACATCCACCTTCCTGCTCCCCTCCCCCACCCGCTATCATTACAGGGAACGGAGGGATGGGCATCACCTAGCCACAATCAAGATCAAGCACTAGGACATGGAAAAGAAAGCAGAGAACAAAGCAGCAGGAGCCGCAGTCAAGGAGATGATATGGTGGAACGTGCAGCAACTTCCAGGGACCTGAGTGAGTACAAAGAAAGGGTGTTTGAATGCTCTGATGGGGGAGGTAGTTCTAGTTCTGATTCAGAATCCAGTAGTTCTGATTCAGAATCGGAAGTGGTAGAGGGTAGTCAGCAGACATGTAACAAAATATTGAAAATGGTAAAGAAATTGAGCAGAAGAGGTAAGAGGGAGCAGAGTAATGCACTAACAGCGAACAAATGTTCAAGGGAGTTTAACAATACCGGGGAGCTGGGTGCAATGTTACCTAGTACAGGGAACAGGCTAGGCGTGCAATGCGAATTAGACCCATTATGGGAACATTTAAAGCAGAAGATAATTAACAAAGCTAGACTTGGCCGTTATATGGATGTGTTTCAGTTGACAAAGGAGGCAGTGAAGGCCAAGGAGGCAAAAGGGGATAAAATGCATAAGAAAGAGATACCTAGAAAGGATATTTTACAGTGGGTTAAAGGATTTCTCGTTTATGCGGCATGTTACTTGAGGGACAGGCCGACGCAAGGGGAGAGCCTTATTAGGTACCTGCATACTATTTTGGAGGTGTACACCACTTTTGGGGGTCAGGCTTGGAGGGACTATGACACAGAATTTAGGAAGAAGCTAGGAAAGGCTAGTGTTAAGTATTTTGGTGCAAAGGAATTGGATATGTGGACTCGATTGGTTAAGCCAGACAATAGTCAGAGGTTCAAACAGGCGTACACTAGCGGCAGTTACACAGGCACGGCAGCTGAAGATAACGTAAAAAAAATATGTTGGGGGTATAATGACAAAAAATGTGACAGACCTAGCTGCATTTTTAAGCATATTTGCAGGTACTGTAAGGGGGGCCATCCAGGGGTAGAATGCACAAGGCACGGCAAGCGGCCCTTTCGCGCCATGCAGGGGAAGGGAAATACAGCTTCCCAAACAAACTGATTTCAGTAGCTTTACCCCACTACACATACCAGTAATACTGGCTATGCTAAGGGCATATCACAATACAGCAAGGGCTTCATTTCTTACACAGTCATTCAGGCAAGGTTTTATTATACCAACACAGAAAAAAATTAAAATGGGGAGACAACGGAACTTAATTTCAGCTTACCAGTACCCGTTAGAGGTGGAAAGTAAAATACAAAAGGAAGTACAGTTAGGGAGAATGGTGGGGCCCTTTGTAACACCTCCGCTTAGGGATATGATAATTTCACCAATAGGGGTGGTGCCTAAAAAAGAGGAAGGAAAGTTCAGGTTAATCCACCATTTGTCGGCACCCAGGGGTACTTCGGTTAATGATGCAATAAATGACCAGATTTGTTCAGTGAAATACCAATCGTTTGACCAGGCTTTGGAAATGATAAAATCAATAGGCCCGGGTGCAGAGATGGCAAAAATAGACATAGAGTCAGCATTCAGGCTTCTTCCATTGCATCCGGAGAGCTATAGATTGATGGGGATCAAGTTTAGGAACCAATATTTCTATGACCGTTGTTTACCAATGGGATGTTCGCTTTCGTGCGCATATTTTGAGGAGTTTAGTACGTTTATACATGATATGTTGGTAGCAAGAACAGGCAAGGGGACAGTAGCCCATTACTTAGATGATTTTTTGGTTGCTGGGAAGAGGGGAACGGAGCAGTGCAAATATTTAATGGTTCAGCTACAGACGTTATTAAACTTAATGGGAGTTCCCATAGCACACAAAAAAACTGAGGGACCAGTGACGTCCCTAGCATTCCTAGGGATTCAAATTGACACAGTGGCTCAGGAATGTCGACTACCCATGGACAAACTTAAAAAACTAGGGAAGAAGCTAGATCAGGCACACGCAGTACAGTACATGACACTTAAAGAAGTTCAGTCGTTGCTTGGGTTACTTAATTTCACTTGCAAGGTGATACCTATGGGCAGGGTTTTCAATAGGCGTTTAGAACAGGCCACAGCAGGGTATGACAACCCTAGGAGTAGAATAAACATAACGGAAGAATTGAAGCAGGACTTGCAGATGTGGGCGGAGTTTATAAGACAATTTAATGGGGTACGGATTTGGCAGGATGGCCCACATTCAAACCAAGTGTTACACCTATTCACTGATTCAGCGGGTTCATACGGGTTTGGCGCATATTTGGAGGGGCAATGGTGTGCAGAACAATGGCCGAAAGCATGGGTGGAAATAGGGGCGACGCGAAATCTCACACTCTTGGAGCTTTTCCCCATAGTGGTAGCAGTAGAAATTTGGTGCCAGCGATTAAGTAACAAGAGTGTCAGATTTTGGACAGATAATATGAGTGTTGTGCATGCCATTAACAACTTGGCATCAAAATCACCGCCAGTAATTAAATTACTGAGGATACTGGTGCAGAGATGCATGCAGAGTAATATTACCTTCATGGCCAAACATGTGCCTGGGGTTCAAAATATATTAGCTGACGCATTATCACGGGGCATGTGGGACGTATTCTGGAAAGTAGCGCCTAAGGCAGAAAAAATTGGAATGGCTTGCCCATGCTATCTTTGGCAGGTGGTGGAGCAAAAAGAATCCTATGGGACCTGGTAAAGAGATCTGTGGCCGCCAGAACTTGGAACAATTATTCAAGGTACTGGGAGGAATGGGGGTCATTTTTAAAGAGGGAACAGGGCCAAGCAAACACGCTCCACGCCCTTTGTGAATACATGGCAGAGCAAAAGGAAAAAGGGGTCAAGAAAGGCCTCATGAACTCAAAGTTAGCGGCACTGTCCTTTTTTAATCAGTGGTGGGGCTCAGAAGATTATACAAAACAGTTTATTATCAGAAAAGCCCTTAAGGGATGGGATAAAGGAGGCAATAGGCGAGATCAGAGGGAACCCATTACAAGGGAGAAGTTGGCATTAATAGGGAAAATGTTGCAAAGCATATGTAAAGATAAATTTGAGGTCAAATTGTTCAAAGCAATATACGCCTTAGCATTCGCAGGGGCATTTAGGGTTAACGAGGTGGTAGCAAGAAATAAACGGGACCCGGAAGGGGGATTACAATTGAGTCATGTAAGTCTATACCCAGATTCGATGTTGGTGTATGTATGCAGGTCAAAAACAGATCAGGACGGGAAAGGGAGTTGGATAGCGATTCAGAGGGAGGAAAATAGGGACATTTGTCCTGTCAAAACCTTGACCAAATATATGGGTATCAGGCCAAA
Organism: Bombina bombina; assembly: GCF_027579735.1. Taxonomy (NCBI): domain Eukaryota; kingdom Metazoa; phylum Chordata; class Amphibia; order Anura; family Bombinatoridae; genus Bombina; species Bombina bombina. Next base: position 17,239,901 of record NC_069509.1, on the reverse strand, counting down.
AGGGGGGGCTCAGTTATTCAAACATAAAGGAGGAGAACCAGTGTCGATCTTTCAATTCAGGAGAGTGCTGAAGCTGGCAGTCCAAGGACTGGGATGGGAACCAAGCAGGTATAACACCCATTCATTTAGGATAGGAGCGGCCACTTCGGCGGCATTAGGGGGTTCAACAGATGAACAGATTAAGAAATTAGGTAGATGGAGTTCAGAGTGTTTTAGGAAATACATACGGCCATAAAAAAAAAACAAAAAAAAAAAAAAAAAAAAACTATATATATATTTTTTGTCTACTTAGAACTTTATACTCACACTATTAGGTAGGTAGCATAGGTATGTATGCATGTTTTCATTATATTTTGTTTTGGTAATTATATCCCTTCTTTGTTTCCTGTCACACAGGTAGAGGGGTGAGGGCAGTGCGAGTTTGGATAATCGGGCACTCCTACATACACTGGGCAGCGGTTAAGGCCACAAGGGATAACAATCAGCAGCTGGGTTTCCACAATAGTAAAGTGTCAATAAGGTGGTTAGGGAAGAGAGGCATGAGTTGGGAACACTTGCCGCAGACCATTAACCAAGCAGCATTAAGGTGGGGGGGCCCAGACATAGTAGTCATTCATTTGGGAGGAAATGACATAGGATATTGGCAGAACCTCGACCTTATTGCGGCAGTGAAGTCGGATTTCAGATGGCTCGTTGCTCGATGGCAGCACATTAGGCTGGTGTGGTCTTCTATAATATCAAGACGAAATTGGTGGGGAGTAGAATGCCAGAGAGGAGGCTTTAGGGCTAGGAAACGCATCAATAGTGCCATTACACAGTTTATCACGACCTTACATGAGCCAGGGAGGCATACAGTGGTCAGACACGGGGAGCTCAGGGTGGAGAACGCGGAAATGTACAGGCCGGACGGGGTACATTTATCGGAGGCTGGATTAAACATCTTCGTACAAAACATAAGGAACACCCTAGAAAACATGGTGAGTGGAGGTCACGAGTTGAGTGGTGCAGTCATTAATATAGAGAGGTGGCGGCAAAAGAGTCCCCTCTTTTTGTTTATATTTGTTTTGGTGGCGGTAATTGGCGGCCAGTGTTGGTGCATGGTTTGACCGAGTAACGCACAGGGCGTAAGTGGAAATATAGGTCTACGACCCCGACGGGCGAGCCAGTAACAGTTTTCCACATGCGCAATGCGGCGTTTTGGTGCGGTGTAAGTTTGGCACCTGGTAGGCTGGCTGGGGGAGCGTGGGCTCCCTGACCCCCCCCTCTTGGGCAATTGTTGGTTCCGGTTGTGTCAAGTTCAGCCGCAATTACGGGGGGGTTTAGTTAGGGGACTCATTGCCGTTACTTATGGAATTAAATTTAAATAAAGTGACCTTGTTAATTTTGCCACTACAACGGTGTTGTGTCTTGATTGGGGGGAACAAGTAAAGAGGGAAGATAAAGCAATAACAAATTTGGGTGCGGGGACAAGTTGACCATGCAGCACTTATGAGAGTTGTAGTAATAAAGCATCATTTATTATACAGACCAGGAGAGGTTCCTGCATAAAAAAGGCACTAGCATTTCCTTTTTTGTACAAGGGCACCACCCAGTGACACCACAATACTTACTGAGAGCTGTAGTAATAAAGCATTTATTATACAGACCAGAAGAGGTTCCTGCATAAAAAAGGCACTAGCATAGTTGCCAACAGTCCCTGATTTCCAGGGACAGTCCCTGGATTTTGTTGTATGTCCCTGGATTTTTTTTGTCCCTGGAAATGTCCCTGAAAATCTTCTTTGCACAACATTTGTTGTTTGCATATATATATATATATATATATATATATATATATATATATATATATATATATATATATATATATATATATATATATATATATATATATATATATATATATATATACATACACATATACAGATAGATAGATGATAAATAGATATAGTGTATTATTTAAATATAATTAATTCCTAATAGAATATTGTTATTATTATTGAATGGGTTCACATATTATTTGTGTTTCTAATTTTGATGCTGTGTTCTAAAAAGAACCATATGCCCAGAATGTGTTCGAGAGACTGGGTAGGTGTAAGAGCTTGGTGCTGTAATCTGTATAATAAACTATGGATAAGTCTAAATTATACTATTACTTTCAAATGGGTGTGTTTTGATTGCAGAACTGAGTGGGCAGAGCAGTTGAACAGTAGGTCGTCAATACTCCAGTAACCCGCTTGCTTGCTCTGCTGCAAAGTGTCCCTGGAAATTTTTTTGAAATGTTGGCAACTATGCACTAGCATTTCCTTTTTTGCACAAGGGCACAAGCTAGTGACACCACAATACTTACTGAGAGCTGTAGTAATAAAGCATCATTTATTATACAGACCAGGAGAGGTTCCTGCATAAAAAAGGCACTAGCATTTCCTTTTTTGCACAACAAGGGCACCAGCTAGTGACAACACAATACTTACTGAGAGCTGTAGTAATAAAGCATTTATTATACAGACCAGGAGAGGTTCCTGCATACAAAAGGCACTAGCTTTTCCTTTTTTGTACAAGGGCACCACCCAGTGACACCACAATACTTACTGAGAGCTGTAGTAATAAAGCATCATTTATTATACAGACCAGGAGAGGTTCCTGCATAAAAAAGGTACTAGCATTTCCTTTTTTGTACAAGGGCACCAGCTAGTGACAACACAATACTTACTGAGAGCTGTAGTAATAAAGCATCATTTATTATACAGACCAGGAGAGGTTCCTGCATAAAAAAAGGCACTAGCATTTCCTTTTTTGCACAAGGGCACCAGCTAGTGACAAAACAATACTTACTGAGAGCTGTAGTAATAAAGCATCATTTATTATACAGACCAGGAGAGGTTCCTGCATAAAAAAGGCACTAGCTTTTCCTTTTTTGGACAAGGGCACCACCCAGTGACACCACAATACTTACTGAGAGCTGTAGTAATAAAGCATCATTTATTATACAGACCAGGAGAGGTTCCTGCATAAAAAAAGGCACTAGCATTTCCTTTTTTGCACAAGGGCACCAGCTAGTGACAACACAATACTTACTGAGAGCTGTAGTAATAAAGCATCATTTATTATACAGACCAGGAGAGGTTCCTGCATAAAAAAGGCACTAGCTTTTCCTTTTTTGCACAAGGGCACCAGCTAGTGACACCACAATACTTACTGAGAGCTGTAGTAATAAAGCATCATTTATTATACAGACCAGGAGAGGTTCCTGCATAAAAAAGGCACTAGCATTTCCTTTTTTGTACAAGGGCACCAGCTAGTGACACCACAATACTTACTGAGAGCTGTAGTAATAAAGCATTTATTATACAGACCAGAAGAGGTTCATGCATAAAAAAGGCACTAGCATTTCCTTTTTTGTACAAGGGCACCAGCTAGTGACAACACAATACTTACTGAGAGCTGTAGTAATAAAGCATTTATTATACAGACCAGAAGAGGTTCCTGCATAAAAAAGGCACTAGCATTTCCTTTTTTGTACAAGGGCACCAGCTAGTGACACCACAATACTTACTGAGAGCTGTAGTAATAAAGCATTTATTATACAGACCAGAAGAGGTTCCTGCATAAAAAAGGCACTAGCATTTCCTTTTTTGTACAAGGGCACCAGCTAGTGACACCACAATACTTACTGAGAGCTGTAGTAATAAAGCATTTATTATACAGACCAGAAGAGATTCCTGCATAAAAAAGGCACTAGCATTTCCTTTTTTGTACAAGGGCACCAGCTAGTGACAACACAATACTTACTGAGAGCTGTAGTAATAAAGCATTTATTATACAGACCAGGAGAGGTTCCTGCATACAAAAGGCACTAGCATTTCCTTTTTTGTACAAGGTCACCAGCTAGTGACACCACAATACTTACTGAGAGCTGTAGTAATAAAGCATCATTTATTATACAGACCAGAAGAGGTTCCTGCATAAAAAGGCACTAGCATTTCCTTTTTTGTACAAGGTCACCAGCTAGTGACAACACAATACTTACTGAGAGCTGTAGTAATAAAGCATCATTTATTATACAGACCAGGAGAGGTCCCTGCATAAAAAAGGCACTAGCATTTCCTTTTTTGCACAAGGGCACCAGCTAGTGACAACACAATACTTACTGAGAGCTGTAGTAATAAAGCATCATTTATTATACAGACCAGGAGAGGTCCCTGCATAAAAAAGGCACTAGCATTTCCTTTTTTTGCACAAGGGCACCAGCTAGTGACAACACAATACTTACTGAGAGCTGTAGTAATAAAGCATCATTTATTATACAGACCAGGAGAGGTTCCTGCATAAAAAAGCCACTAGCATTTCCTTTTTTGCACAACAAGGGCACCACCCAGTGACAACACAATACTTAATGAGAGCTGTAGTAATAAAGCATCATTTATTTGACCCCACATTTTCCCACTACTCGTTACTTGATCAATAAACACACAACAACTGATTGGGAGAGAAAAGGCCGCAGCTTATTTATTAAACAAACCAATAAATTAACATTTTACTTAACTTTCAACAATATTTACAATCCACCTCAGTGCTTGCTCTTATTTTCCTATAAGCCCCCACCCTTTCCAGGGCTGGGCGTTCCTCACATTCCTTAGCTTACACCTCCATAACTGCCACCATATTCCATTAGGCGTAAGCCTCAACAGAAATTAGCAAGCACTTCCGCCAGCGCTGCGACATCATTTAATTCACCATTCAGGGAGGGAGGGCGGGACACACCTCCTACCGTGCTGCTCCAGAAAGGCACCTGTGACCTCACTTCCAGTGCTGGGACTTATAACAGTTCCCCAACCCCACCCCTCCGGAATAATCCACTCCTGGGGGTGAAGTGGGGTCACAGGTGCCCTTCTTCCATGCTGTCATCCGGGGCCTTTTCTTGACCCCACATTTTCCCACTACTCGTTACTTGATCAATAAACACACAACAACTGATTGGGAGAGAAAAGGCCGCAGCTTATTTATTAAACAAACCAATAAATTAACATTTTACTTAACTTTCAACAATATTTACAATCCACCTCAGTGCTTGCTCTTATTTTCCTATAAGCCCCCACCCTTTCCAGGGCTGGGCGTTCCTCACATTCCTTAGCTTACACCTCCATAACTGCCACCATATTCCATTAGGCGTAAGCCTCAACAGAAATTAGCAAGCACTTCCGCCACAACTCGCTCCCTAGCGAGTACCGCCAACCAAAGCTAAGGCCTTTTCTATTCCCTCCCGAAGAGTAAAATTAAATAAATGTAGCCCTACCTCATTGAGGTGCACACCGTCCTTTAGGTAAAAACATTTACCCGACTCCCCTTCGAACTCTACGTGGCGTAAGCCAACGCCCCCTAGCCCCTTTACGTACCCAGATATAGTCCTATTGACCTTTCGCCTGGAAGCCTCCAGCTTTTTTGCATCCCACGCCGATCTCCAAACTACCCTACTCTCAATCTCCGACCAAACCAGGACCATACCTGGAAACAGCTGACACAATCTATCGAAACTTCTTTTGATGTCCTCAATTAGTTCTTTTTGTGGCATACATCCCAAGTCATTTCCGCCTGCATGCACCACTAATACTTTCGGGGGGGAGAAAAGCCTGGCATGCTCGACCACCGTGCCCACCACTTGGGACCATTTCATGCCCCGAATCCCGAACCATCTGATGATAACCTGGTCCCTGCTAAAGCCCAACTGAATCCCATCTGTCTTCACTGCCGCTGCCTTCCTCGCCCAGTACACATAGGAATGTCCTACGATCCAACACTTCCCTGGCTCTGTCAAACAAATAAAAGTTATCAGTACCCCCCCCTTTGGGACACCAAACCCGGTCTCACATACCCCCGAAAACGCTCTGATCTCCATCTCCCAATCCTCCTAATCACTGAAGCGTCCAACCCCAAATTAGCCGCCTCCGTCGCTGCACCTATTCTGAACGAATGCGAACCAAACTCCGAGCCCCCCATACCCATCAAACCCAAGACCCTTCGCATTATTGCCACAAACTGGAAACGCGACAGTGACGTCCCGTCCGCATGTACCAGCAACGGGCCTGCCCCAGCGCCGGCCACCTCTAGGTATTCTCGCACCACCCGTACTGGGCAACAATCCCCGCCAATTGCCTGCAAAACCACTACTGTCCCTCTACCCTCCTGGTCCGTCTTGGACCTCCTGACCCATAACTCTACTGCCCCTTCCGCCACCGCTACATCCTGCCTCCACATTCCGCTCACATCCCACCGGTTCTTTCCCACCAGCTCCGACACCCTGAACGCTCCAAAGAAAGCCAGTACAAACGCAGTTTTGAATAACAGAACCTCATACCTTGAGGAACACACCCTCTCCAGCTCCGCCACCAAACCCTGCAAAATTGCAAAAGTAATTGGCCTCCGACCATCCGTCCGGAATCCCTTCCTACACATCCCCCTGACTGCCATTCTGGTCACAAAATTTTTTGTAAAATCCTCCACACCCAGCAATCGAAAAAGGAAAGCCATTGCTGCCATCCTCTTCCGAACTTCAGAGGGCGATAGCCCTTCCCTCTCCCAGGAACCTACCCAACTCATCCATAACAGGAAATCACTCCTCCTGTATCCTTGGCACTGCTCCTCCAGTAGCACCCGCTCCCACTGCTTCCACACTCGGGCGTAAGCCCTCCATGTGTTAGGAGCCAATGCCCCTCTGATTAACCTCACCATTCCTGGCAACCCAGGTACCACAAGTCCTCTGGACATGCAATCCCGTCCCGCTCCGCTCCTGGGGCCACTTCTCGGAACCTGTCCCACTGAAATCGTGACAAAGCGTCAGCAATAACGTTAAATCGTCCCGGGACATGCACCGCCCTGAAAGATATATTGCATCTCAGGCACTCCAAAACAAACACCCTCAGGAGCCGTATCACCGCCGGCGAGTTCGCCGTTAACCGGTTGATTGCCCATACCACTCCCTGGTTGTCCGAATGGAAACAAACCCTTTTGTTGCCCAGCTGCTCCGGCCAAATTTTTAGGGCCACGACCAGCGGGAATAATTCCAAAAAGGTTAAGTTCCTGGTCAGGCCCCATTCGGCCCATACTTCGGGCCATCTGCCCGCACACCATTGGCCGTTCAAATAGGCCCCAAAACCGTGAGCTCCTGCTGCATCTGTAAATAAACACAGCTGGTCGTCCGACCAGCCTGTTTCTTGCATGATTACCTGCCCATTGAACTCCTCCAGGAAAGTTCGCCACACCTTCAAGTCCTCCTTGACCTCTCTCGTCAACCTGACATGGTGTCTTGGGTCAGAAACTCCAACCGTCAGCAATGACAAACGTCTGCAAAATATTCGGCCAATGGGAATTATCCTGCAGGCAAAATTCAACTTTCCCAATAAAGATTGAATATCCCTTAGGGTAGCTTTCGTTCTTGCCAGCGTCCCGCCGATCACCATTTTGAGGTCAGATACCTTGTCCTCCGGTAACCTGCACTCCATCTTAATGGAATCCATTTGGATTCCCAAAAAACTCAATGACGTCGTAGGCCCTTCTGACTTATCTGCGGCCACAGGGATACCAAATTCCCCCGCCACTTGCCCAAAAACCTGAACCAAATGATCACAGTCCGCCGAACCGGCCGGACCGACAAACAGGAAGTCATCTAGGTAATGCACCATAGATGAAATCCCCGATGCTTGCTTCCCTACCCACTCCACAAAGGAGCTGAACCTCTCGAAATAGGAACATGAAATTGAGCATCCCATCGGGAGGCAAAGATCCACGTAAAAGGCCCCGTCCATCATGCATCCCAACAGATGGTGGCACCGAGGATGGACCGGGAGTAGCCGAAAAGCAGACTCAACGTCTGCTTTCGCCATTAAAGCCCCTTTACCCGCAGCTCTCACTAACCCCACGGCCTTGTCGAACGACGCATATTTTACCGCGACCAATTCCGGGTCAATGCCATCATTGACCGACAGACCTTTAGGGTACGACAGGTGGTGGATCATGCGGAATTGCCCGGGGGCCTTCTTAGGGACCACCCCCAATGGTGATACCCTCAGGTCCGGCAATGGGGGGTCCAAAATGGACCCGCCATCCTGCCCAATCGTACTTCTTTCCCAATTTTCTCTCTTAGTACCCCCGGGTGGACCCTAGCAGACTTTAAATTGTTCGGGACCCCTTCCGTCCGCTCCCCTCTAAATGGAATCATAAAGCCCGAGCTAAAACCCGTAAGTAGCAGCTCCGCATCTACCGCGCGACCGCGCTTATTGGCGTAAGCCTCTAACCATGGGGCCATCTTTTCGACCCTCACTGGCGTCCGCGCCCGATGCACCCACATCCCCCGACCGGGACCCTTGCTTACCCTTCTTGAAGCATTTTGCGAAAGGGTGCACACCCCCGCAACCGGAACACTCGTGCTTGTACTTGAACGAGGCCCCAAACTTACATTGCCCGTCGTTGAATTGGAAACATACTCCTTTTCTAAGGGCAGATCCAGCCCCCCCAAGGACCCCGCCCCCGGGCGTTTGCCCAGAGGCCCGAAAGGAATGTCCACCCCTCAAGGGGGTCATGATTTCGAGCCAAATGCTCATATCTCTGTCGTCCCACCGCATCTCCGGCCAAACCGCCAACCGCTGCCTAAAGCCCTCGTCGTACCGCCACCACGCCGTTCCCCCGTAGGTCCCGTATGCACTGGAGATTTCCTCGTAATAACAAAACAAGGAAGCCCCCTGCTCTGGGGTCTTCTCGCATATGACACTCGCCAAGATGCGAAAGGCACGCGACCAATTAATAAATGTCTTTGGCAGTTTACGCCAACGCTTCTTACGCTCCTCCTCCTCCTTTTTCCCTTTTTCTTTCTCATCCTCCTTAACCTCCAGAACATGCTCCAGGGGTAACAGGGAGAAAATTTCTATAAATTCCCGTTTTCCAATCTTTTCTCTCAATTCACTGGTTAAGTGAATCCCTAACGGGCCAACCGAACAGAGACATGGTCTCCGTAATGCGCTTTCTGGCACCCTAACCACCTCTCCCCCATTGCTCGCAGGAGTTTCTAGGCTTGCCGCCGCTACTTGTGGCCCCCCCACCGCCGGGGTAAGCCCTGGCGTGGTCCACGCTGCCGCCACCGAAGTCCCCCTTCCCGGGTTTTCCAAAGACGCAAGTAAAGCTCTCAAACCTGAAACCATAGCTTCCCTCTCACCAGGCACAGCCACATTCACACTTGGTGCCCCACCAGCCACCTCACCTGCTGGCTGCTGCACCGTTCCTGCGCCCTCCTCGCGTACTGGCCTTGCTTCCTCCCCGCGGCCTCTGTCTCTGTCTGCTTCTTCCCTCCCTCTGCTCACGTCCAGCCTCCTCCGTACCGCTTCCCTTCGGGCAGGTGACCTCCCCCTGCCGTACCTGCTCCGGTCGCGGCTCCTGTCCACCCGCGCCCAGGTGGGTGATGCTGGTGATCCTCCTCCTCTTGTCCTCCTCCGCGGCGACCTTGACCTCCTGCGTATCCCCGAGGTCGCCGTCCTATCCGGCCGCGTGTCTCTCCTCCCGGTCCCACCTCCTGCTACTGGCGCCTGCAATGTAGATATAGCCGTAATCTCTCTCCCTACTGAAACACCCCTACCCCCCGTCCCTTCCCCTTGGAGCCCTGCTCCCTGCCCCCCTCCACTCCGTTGAGGAGACAATAACTGTAAAATCTGCGCCAAGGCGGACAGATCTCCTACCTGACTCGCCGTTACCGGTCCTGCTGAAGAGCCTTCCAAGGGATCCTCCTCTTCATCTGGAAAGTCACCACTGGCATTGAGCTCAAGCGGTGGCTCCGTAAACCGGTCCTGCTGTGTTGGAGTGCCTCTTCCAGAGACGTCCTGAGCCTCCGCTCTCAGCTCTCCCCTGATCATCCCTGCAAACAACATATCATTACACCTGTCCCACCACTAAACCCCACCATCCCCTCCACAATCCACCATATACCCCTTTCTATATTCGTCACTATTTATCCCTTCACCTCTTTTTTTTTTTTTTTTTTTGGGAACCCCATATTACCGCGCCATTGTACCCCCTACCCCTATCCACCATACTGGGTACCTGGCCCCTGTATCCCCGCCCCGTCCATACCCGGCCCACCCCTCACCAGCCCAGCAAAAAAGGGGAGGGGGGGGGAAGAGGGGGGGGGGGAGGAAGGGGGGAGAAAGAACAGATCGAAAAGAGGGGGGGGGGGGGGGGGGGAGAAAACATTGACATAGAAACGTGATGGCAACTACATAATGACTAGCAAGGAGGTGCATTAACCAGTTCTACCACGCTGCAAAGGAGGCTAGACTGCCTACTCAACTACAAAATTTAGGCATAGCAGGCTACCCCCCCCCCCCCGGCCCTGCTCCCAGCCGTCACCCGCAGCTGTCCCGCATCAGTACCAGGCCTTTTACCCGGCTGCTACCCGTGTCTGCCCCTACTTATGGCTTCCCATTTCTTTGCCGCCAAAACCAGGCCCCCCCCCCCCCCGCTTTATCCCTGGCCGCGCATACCATCCCGGGCCCTTTATATATATTTTTTTTTTTTTTTTGCTTATACCAGCCAATGGGCCACAGCCCTCCCCCCCCCCGGCCTCATGCCTGGCCGTGCCAACCATATAGGCCCCCATCAGCTGTTACCCCCCCCCCCCCCCCGGGGGCCCGTTCCCGGCCGGGCCTACCCTTCAGCCGGTTGTCCCATATTACCTGTCTGAATTCCCCCTTTATCCCGGCGTTACGGGCTTATGATTTGTTTACCATTTGCCCCCTTTAAACCATTCTTCGATAGCTCAGCCTTCAGGCCCCCCAATCTACGATAGCTCAGCTGCTTACCTGACTCCCGAGCGCTTCTCCCGGTCCGTCCTGCTCTGCCGCGACCTCTCGATGTCCCTGTGTCCGCCCGCTGACGTGCCGTGATGACGTCAGCCCCCGGCGCCGCCCTCGGCCGGGCCTCAGCTCCCGCTCCAGTCCGTTGGCCTCTGCCGTTCTCCAACCTCGCCTGTTCCTGCGGACCTGCTGGCTGGCTCCTCTCCCGACCGGATCTCCTCCTGCCGACCTCCGGGCTCAAGCGTTCCGGTGGCCTCGACCTCCTGGCCGGCCGTCTTCCGCTCCCGACCGCCGCCTCCACCACCGGACCTGTTGTGGCTGCCTCCCCAGCCGTGGACAACTGCTGCCGGATCCAATCTTCGCCATTTCTCCTTGCCGCCGACAGCAACTCCTGCAACAAGGCCTCCATCTCCAGGTAAGTAAGTGTACGACACACCTCCTACCGTGCTGCTCCAGAAAGGCACCTGTGACCTCACTTCCAGTGCTGGGACTTATAACAGTTCCCCAACCCCACCCCTCCGGAATAATCCACTCCTGGGGGTGAAGTGGGGTCACAGGTGCCCTTCTTCCATGCTGTCATCCGGGGCCTTTTCTATACAGACCAGGAGAGGTTCCTGCATAAAAAAGGCACTAGCATTTACTTTTTTGCACAAGGGCACCAGCTAGTGACAACACAATACTTACTGAGAGCTGTAGTAATAAAGCATCATTTATTATACAGACCAGGAGAGGTTCCTGCATAAAAAAGGCACTAGCTTTTCCTTTTTTGCACAAGGGCACCAGCTAGTGACAACACAATACTTACTGAGAGCAGTAGTAATAAAGCATCATTTATTATACAGAGCAGGAGAGGTTCCTGCATAAAAAAGGCACTAGCATTTCCTTTTTTGTACAAGGGCACCAGCTAGTGACACCACAATACTTACTGAGAGCTGTAGTAATAAAGCATTATTTATTTTACAGACCAGGAGAGGTTCTTGCATAAAAAAGGCACTAGCATTTCCTTTTTTGCACAGCAAGGGCACCAGCTAGTGACAACACAATACTTACTGAGAGCTGTAGTAATAAAGCATTATTTATTTTACAGACCAGGAGAGGTTCTTGCATAAAAAAGGCACTAGCATTTCCTTTTTTTGTACAAGGGCACCAGCTAGTGACACCACAATACATACTGAGTGCTGTAGTAATAATGCATCATTTATTACACAGACCAGAAGAGGTTCCTGCATAAAAAAGGCACTAGCATTTCCTTTTTTGTACAAGGGCACCAGCTAGTGACAACACAATACTTACTGAGAGCTGTAGTAATAAAGCATCATTTATTATACAGACCAGGAGAGGTTCCTGCATAAAAAAGGCACTAGCATTTCCTTTTTTGCACAAGGGCACCAGCTAGTGACAACACAATACTTACTGAGAGCTGTAGTAATAAAGCATCATTTATTATACAGACCAGGAGAGGTTCCTGCATAAAAAAGGCACTAGCATTTCCTTTTTTGTACAAGGGCACCAGCTAGTGACAACACAATACTTACTGAGAGCTGTAGTAATAAAGCATCATTTATTATACAGACCAGGAGAGGTTCCTGCATAAAAAAGGCACTAGCATTTCCTTTTTTGCACAAGGGCACCAGCTAGTGACAACACTTACTGAGAGCTGTAGTAATAAAGCATCATTTATTATACAGACCAGGAGAGGTTCCTGCATAAAAAAGGCACTAGCATTTCCTTTTTTTGCACAAGGGCACCAGCTAGTGACACCACAATACTTACTGAGAGCTGTAGTAATAAAGCATCATTTATTATACAGACCAGGAGAGGTTCCTGCATACAAAAGGCACTAGCTTTTCCTTTTTTGCACAAGGGCACCAGCTAGTGACAACACAATACTTACTGAGAGCTGTAGTAATAAAGCATCATTTATTATACAGACCAGGAGAGGTTCCTGCATAAAAAAGGCACTAGCATTTCCTTTTTTGCACAAGGGCACCAGCTAGTGACAACACAATACTTACTGAGAGCTGTAGTAATAAAGCATTTATTATACAGACCAGGAGAGGTTCCTGCATACAAAAGGCACTAGCATTTCCTTTTTTGTACAAGGGCACCAGCTAGTGACAACACAATACTTACTGAGAGCTGTAGTAATAAAGCATCATTTATTATACAGACCAGGAGAGGTTCCTGCATACAAAAGGCACTAGCTTTTCTTTTTCTGCACAAGGGCACCAGCTAGTGACAACACAATACTTACTGAGAGCTATAGTAATAAAGCATTTATTATACAGACCAGGAGAGGTTCCTGCATAAAAAAGGCACTAGCATTTCCTTTTTTGCACAAGGGCACCAGCTAGTGACAACACAATACTTACTGAGAGCTGTAGTAATAAAGCATCATTTATTATACAGACCAGAAGAGGTTCCTGCATAAAAAAGGCACTAGCTTTTCCTTTTTTGTACAAGGGCACCACCCAGTGACACCACAATACTTACTGAGAGCTGTAGTAATAAAGCATCATTTATTATACAGACCAGGAGAGGTTCCTGCATAAAAAAGGCACTAGCATTTCCTTTTTCGTACAAGGGCACCAGCTAGTGACAACACAATACTTACTGAGAGCTGTAGTAATAAAGCATCATTTATTATACAGACCAGGAGAGGTTCCTGCATAAAAAAGGCACTAGCATTTCCTTTTTTGTACAAGGGCACCAGCTAGTGACACCACAATACTTACTGAGAGCTGTAGTAATAAAGCATAATTTATTATACAGACCAGGAGAGGTTCCTGCATAAAAAAAGCACTAGCATTTCCTTTTTTGCACAAGGGCACCAGCTAGTGACAACACAATACTTACTGAGAGCTGTAGTAATAAAGCATTTATTATACAGACCAGAAGAGGTTCCTGCATAAAAAAGGCACTAGCATTTCCTTTTTTGTACAAGGGCACCAGCTAGTGACAACACAATACTTACTGAGAGCTGTAGTAATAAAGCATCATTTATTATACAGACCAGGAGAGGTTCCTGCATAACAAAGGCACTAGCATTTCCTTTTTTGCACAAGGGCACCAGCTAGTGACAACACAATACTTACTGAGAGCTGTAGTAATAAAGCATTTATTATACAGACCAGAAGAGGTTCCTGTATAAAAAAGGCACTAGCATTTCCTTTTTTGTACAAGGGCACCAGCTAGTGACAACACAATACTTACTGAGAGCTTTAGTAATAAAGCATTTATTATACAGACCAGAAGAGGTTCCTGTATAAAAAAGGCACTAGCATTTCCTTTTTTGTACAAGGTCACCAGCTAGTGACACCACAATACTTACTGAGAGCTGTAGTAATAAAGCATCATTTATTATACAGACCAGGAGAGGTTCCTGCATAAAAAAGGCACTAGCATTTACTTTTTTGCACAAGGGCACCAGCTAGTGACAACACAATACTTACTGAGAGCTGTAGTAATAAAGCATCATTTATTATACAGACCAGGAGAGGTTCCTGCATAAAAAAGGCACTAGCATTTCCTTTTTTGCACAAGGGCACCAGCTAGTGACAACACAATACTTAATGAGAGCTGTAGTAATAAAGCATCATTTATTATACAGACCAGGAGAGGTTCCTGCATAAAAAAGGCACTAGCATTTACTTTTTTGCACAACAAGGGCACCAGCTAGTGACAACACAATACTTACTGAGAGCTGTAGTAATAAAGCATCATTTATTATACAGACCAGGAGAGGTTCCTGCATACAAAAGGCACTAGCTTTTCTTTTTCTGCACAAGGGCACCAGCTAGTGACAACACAATACTTACTGAGAGCTATAGTAATAAAGCATTTATTATACAGACCAGGAGAGGTTCCTGCATAAAAAAGGCACTAGCATTTCCTTTTTTGCACAAGGGCACCAGCTAGTGACAACACAATACTTACTGAGAGCTGTAGTAATAAAGCATCATTTATTATACAGACCAGAAGAGGTTCCTGCATAAAAAAGGCACTAGCTTTTCCTTTTTTGTACAAGGGCACCACCCAGTGACACCACAATACTTACTGAGAGCTGTAGTAATAAAGCATCATTTATTATACAGACCAGGAGAGGTTCCTGCATAAAAAAGGCACTAGCATTTCCTTTTTCGTACAAGGGCACCAGCTAGTGACAACACAATACTTACTGAGAGCTGTAGTAATAAAGCATCATTTATTATACAGACCAGGAGAGGTTCCTGCATAAAAAAGGCACTAGCATTTCCTTTTTTGTACAAGGGCACCAGCTAGTGACAACACAATACTTACTGAGAGCTGTAGTAATAAAGCATCATTTATTATACAGACCAGGAGAGGTTCCTGCATAAAAAAGGCACTAGCATTTCCTTTTTCGTACAAGGGCACCAGCTAGTGACAACACAATACTTACTGAGAGCTGTAGTAATAAAGCATCATTTATTATACAGACCAGGAGAGGTTCCTGCATAAAAAAGGCACTAGCATTTCCTTTTTTGTACAAGGGCACCAGCTAGTGACAACACAATACTTACTGAGAGCTGTAGTAATAAAGCATCATTTACATAGTTGCCAACATTTCAAAAATATTTCCAGGGACACTTTGCAGCTATCAATTACCTGCATTGAAATTTTAACCACACCCCCTGCCCTAAAGCTCCGCCCACTTTGCCAAACCGACATAATTAGCATAATTAAGCTCCGCCTATTTATTATGGTGGGGAAAAAAAGCTAAATAAAGAACCAGTTTAAAAGATTACATGCCCTTATGTCTCACTCCTGTGCAGACTCAAAATGGATCATTCAAACAAAAGTCACATTCTGTGGCTTTGTATTTAGAAATTAGCAGTCTGACTTTAATATATATACAATATTATATATAACATGGGGAGCAGTTATAGGTGCAGTTAGGGGAGGGGACATATGGAGCAGTTATAGGTGTAGTTAGGGGAGGGGACATAGGGAGCAGTTAGGGGAGGGGACATGAGGAGCAGTTATAGGTGCAGTTAGGGGAAGGACATGGGGAGCAATTATAAGTGCAGTTAGGGAGGGGACATGAGGAGCAGTTAGTGGAGGAGACATAGTGAGCAGTTATAGGTGAAGTAAGGGAGGTCACAAGAAGCAATTATTGATCATTAACAGTTATAGCTAGCAGAATTTACACATTTAATATGTTTACATGTAACTGGAATGTAGAAAAAAATACATGTTTGCACAACTCCAAGCTATATTTGTGGCGATTAAAAGGTCTGTACAAGTTGGATTTAGAGGGAGAAAAACATTTGAATGCAATATATTTGTAACCTTTCATATGCCAGACAGAATTACCCTCTGTGCACCACAGCATCTCTGGAAGCAAGGAGTTAATCACTTAGGGGTTGGTCTTGTTTAAGTAAATGAATCTCTCCCCTGTATGTATCACCATTTCACTGAGTTACTCACATGCTGTGCTTTGTAATAGTAAAGGTTAATTAAGTGCCATAAAAGTCCCATATTTGTTCTAATAATTCATCCACCATTTCTATCTCACATGCAGCTCACACGCAATTTAACTCAGACAGCAACAAGTTAATAGGTGACTTTTGTTACCTCCTCAGAACTCCGTGATCTAAAATAAATTATGAGACCCCGGCCAGCAGCTGACAGGCATTCCTCCCAAACACTGACACCGTGGGATATGCTCTCTGCATCGTCTGGTGATCACAAGGAATGCATTTTTGTTATGCGCAGCATTCAGTTCCCTGATGCTGTTGTACAGTTTATTTTCCCATCTAAATAATAACTTTCAAGGAAGCACATACAGTATTTGCAAGTTGGCTTCTGTAGTGTACTATATAAATGGTAAATGCTGAATTATTTAAATGATAAATTTGTTCAGAATAAAGTAAAACTATACTTCATGAACAGTAAAACAGTAGCAGACAACGTTAACTGCGAGAATAATTGAAAACTTTATCTGGGGCTTTATTTTTACTTGCATATGAAGGGACAAATATATTGCTGGGGGTGAGGAATAAAAAAGCGAGACAGACACAATACACTTTAAAAAATAAAATACCTTTGTGTATTTAAGATAATAAACTGGCTTACACTGTGCAGATCAGGAGACTAAGGAGTAGGGATGGGCGAATGTGTAAATTTTCGAATTTCGAATGTAGAACGAATGTTATTACCGAAATTCGAATTCTTAATCCGAATGTCGATAAGAAAGAATATTCTTAAAAATTCGAAAATCGAATGTTATTTACAGATTTCGAATGTCACTTTTGAATTCGAATGTTTATAATTATATCGAATGTCCACATTCGAAATTTCGAATTTAACATTCTATTTAACAAATACTATTCAGAAGTTCAATAGTTCATGTGGTAGGGCGGGAATCTAGTAAATTGATACATAATAGATACAAATATATAATTTCGAATGTTTCCATATAGAATATTGCATAATTCGAATATTACTTTAAAGAAAGCATTACAAATACTATTACAAACATAAATTTGAATTTTTCGAATTCGAATATAAATTCGAATTTTTCAAATTTGAATATTGCATAATTCGAATATTACATTTAAAAGCATTAGAAATACTATTACAATCTAAATTCGAATTTTTCGAATTCGAATACACGTATTGCATATTTCAAATATTACATTTAAAGAAAAAGCATTAGAAATACTATTACAATCTAAATTCGAATTTTTCGAATTCGAATATTGCATAATTCGAATATTACATTTAAAGAAAAAGCATTAGAAATACTATTACAATCTAAATTCGAATTTTTCGAATTCGAATATTGCATAATTCGAATATTACATTTAAAGAAAAGCATTAGAAATACTATTACAATCTAAATTCGAATTTTTCGAATTCGAATATTTTGGAAGGTAATCGTAAAATTCGAAACCGAACATTCGAAAATCGAATGTTAGAATGTTATTTAAACATTCGAAATTCGATTCGAACGAACGAATGTGTTAAAATTCGTGCCGTTTTTCGAATGTTGCGAAACATTCGCCCATCCCTACTAAGGAGTTGTGCTGTTTACCATCACACCAGTTACACGCTGCACGGAGGTATCAATCAGAGGCACATCAACAACCGTTACCCGCGCCAAATGTGATGTCACTGCACAGCCAGCTGACGGGGAGGAGAAACTGACTTTTTTTTTTAATATAACAAACTTTATTAACAAAACACTGTCAGTTAACTCAAGTGATTTATAAGCCACAAAACGGTTGCCGGGACAGTCCGGGACATTTAAATGGCCGGGACTGGGTCCCAAATTCCGGGACTGTCCCGGCAAAAACGGGACAGTTGGCAACTATGCATTTATTATACAGACCAGGAGAGGTTCCTGCATAAAAAAGGCACTAGCATTTCCTTTTTTGCACAAGGGCACCAGCTAGTGACAACACAATACTTACTGAGAGCTGTAGTAATAAAGCATCATTTATTATACAGACCAGGAGAGGTTCCTGCATAAAAAAGGCACTAGCATTTCCTTTTTTTGCACAAGGGCACCAGCTAGTGACACCACAATACTTACTGAGAGCTGTAGTAATAAAGCATCATTTATTATACAGACCAGGAGAGGTTCCTGCATACAAAAGGCACTAGCTTTTCCTTTTTTGTACAAGGGCACCACCCAGTGACACCACAATACTTACTGAGAGCTGTAGTAATAAAGCATTTATTATACAGACCAGGAGAGGTTCCTGCATAAAAAAGGCACTAGCATTTCCTTTTTTGCACAAGGGCACCAGCTAGTGACAACACAATACTTACTGAGAGCTGTAGTAATAAAGCATTTATTATACAGACCAGGAGAGGTTCCTGCATACAAAAGGCACTAGCATTTCCTTTTTTGTACAAGGGCACCAGCTAGTGACAACACAATACTTACTGAGAGCTGTAGTAATAAAGCATCATTTATTATACAGACCAGAAGAGGTTCCTGTATAAAAAAGGCACTAGCATTTCCTTTTTTGCACAAGGGCACCAGCTAGTGACAACACAATACTTACTGAGAGCTGTAGTAATAAAGCATTTATTATACAGACCAGGAGAGGTTCCTGCATACAAAAGGCACTAGCTTTTCCTTTTTTGTACAAGGGCACCACCCAGTGACACCACAATACTTACTGAGAGCTGTAGTAATAAAGCATCATTTATTATACAGACCAGGAGAGGTTCCTGCATAAAAAAGGCACTAGCATTTCCTTTTTCGTACAAGGGCACCAGCTAGTGACAACACAATACTTACTGAGAGCTGTAGTAATAAAGCATCATTTATTATACAGACCAGGAGAGGTTCCTGCATAAAAAAGGCACTAGCATTTCCTTTTTTGTACAAGGGCACCAGCTAGTGACAACACAATACTTACTGAGAGCTGTAGTAATAAAGCATCATTTATTATACAGACCAGGAGAGGTTCCTGCATAAAAAAAGCACTAGCATTTCCTTTTTTGCACAAGGGCACCAGCTAGTGACAACACAATACTTACTGAGAGCTGTAGTAATAAAGCATTTATTATACAGACCAGAAGAGGTTCCTGCATAAATAAGGCACTAGCATTTCCTTTTTTGTACAAGGGCACCAGCTAGTGACAACACAATACTTACTGAGAGCTGTAGTAATAAAGCATCATTTATTATACAGACCAGAAGAGGTTCCTGCATAAAAAAGGCACTAGCTTTTCCTTTTTTGTACAAGGGCACCAGTTGTGACAACACAATACTTACTGAGAGCTGTAGTAATAAAGCATTTATTATACAGACCAGGAGAGGTTCCTGCATAAAAAAGGCACTAGCATTTACTTTTTTGCACAAGGGCACCAGCTAGTGACAACACAATACTTACTGAGAGCTGTAGTAATAAAGCATCATTTATTATACAGACCAGGAGAGGTTCCTGCATAAAAAAGGCACTAGCATTTCCTTTTTTGTACAAGGGCACCAGCTAGTGACACCACAATACTTACTGAGAGCTGTAGTAATAAAGCATAATTTATTATACAGACCAGGAGAGGTTCCTGCATACAAAAGGCACTAGCATTTCCTTTTTTTGTACAAGGGCACCAGCTAGTGACACCACAATACTTACAGACCAGGAGAGGTTCCTGCACTTACTGAGAGCTGTAGTAATAAAGCATAATTTATTATACAGACCAGGAGAGGTTCCTGCATACAAAAGGCACTAGCATTTCCTTTTTTTGTACAAGGGCACCAGCTAGTGACACCACAATACTTACTGAGAGCTGTAAAAAATAAAGCATCATTTATTATACAGACCAGGAGAGGTTCCTGCATAAAAAAGGCACTAGCATTTACTTTTTTTTGCACAAGGGCACCAGCTAGTGACAACACAATACTTACTGAGAGCTGTAGTAATAAAGCATCATTTATTATACAGACCAGGAGAGGTTCCTGCATAAAAAAGGCACTAGCATTTCCTTTATTACACAAGGGCACCAGCTAGTGACAACACAATACTTACTGAGAGCTGTAGTAATAAAGCATCATTTATTATACAGACCAGGAGAGGTTCCTGCATAAAAAAGGCACTAGCATTTCCTTTATTACACAAGGGCACCAGCTAGTGACAACACAATACTTACTGAGAGCTGTAGTAATAAAGCATCATTTATTATACAGACCAGGAGAGGTTCCTGCATAAAAAAGGCACTAGCTTTTCCTTTTTTGCACAAGGGCACCAGCTAGTGACAACACAATACTTACTGAGAGCAGTAGTAATAAAGCATTTATTATACAGACCAGAAGAGGTTCCTGCATAAAAAAGGCACTAGCATTTCCTTTTTTGCACAGCAAGGGCACCAGCTAGTGACAACACAATACTTACTGAGAGCTGTAGTAATAAAGCATTATTTATTTTACAGACCAGGAGAGGTTCTTGCATAAAAAAGGCACTAGCATTTCCTTTTTTTGTACAAGGGCACCAGCTAGTGACACCACAATACTTACTGAGAGCTGTAGTAATAAAGCATCATTTATTATACAGACCAGAAGAGGTTCCTGCATAAAAAAGGCACTAGCATTTCCTTTTTTGTACAAGGGCACCAGCTAGTGACAACACAATACTTACTGAGAGCTGTAGTAATAAAGCATCATTTATTATACAGACCAGGAGAGGTTCCTGCATAAAAAAGGCACTAGCATTTCCTTTTTTGCACAAGGGCACCAGCTAGTGACAACACAATACTTACTGAGAGCTGTAGTAATAAAGCATCATTTATTATACAGACCAGGAGAGGTTCCTGCATAAAAAAGGCACTAGCATTTCCTTTTTTGTACAAGGGCACCAGCTAGTGACAACACAATACTTACTGAGAGCTGTAGTAATAAAGCATCATTTATTATACAGACCAGGAGAGGTTCCTGCATAAAAAAGGCACTAGCATTTCCTTTTTTGCACAAGGGCACCAGCTAGTGACAACACTTACTGAGAGCTGTAGTAATAAAGCATCATTTATTATACAGACCAGGAGAGGTTCCTGCATAAAAAAGGCACTAGCATTTCCTTTTTTTGCACAAGGGCACTAGCTAGTGACACCACAATACTTACTGAGAGCTGTAGTAATAAAGCATCATTTATTATACAGACCAGGAGAGGTTCCTGCATACAAAAGGCACTAGCTTTTCCTTTTTTGTACAAGGGCACCACCCAGTGACACCACAATACTTACTGAGAGCTGTAGTAATAAAGCATTTATTATACAGACCAGGAGAGGTTCCTGCATAAAAAAGGCACTAGCATTTCCCTTTTTGCACAAGGGCACCAGCTAGTGACAACACAATACTTACTGAGAGCTGTAGTAATAAAGAATTTATTATACAGACCAGGAGAGGTTCCTGCATAAAAAAGGCACTAGCATTTCCTTTTTTACACAAGGGCACTAGCTAGTGACAACACAATACTTACTGAGAGCTGTAGTAATAAAGCATTTATTATACAGACCAGGAGAGGTTCCTGCATACAAAAGGCACTAGCTTTTCCTTTTTTGTACAAGGGCACCACCCAGTGACACCACAATACTTACTGAGAGCTGTAGTAATAAAGCATCATTTATTATACAGACCAGGAGAGGTTCCTGCATACAAAAGGCACTAGCTTTTCCTTTTTTGCACAAGGGCACCAGCTAGTGACAACACAATACTTACTGAGAGCTGTAGTAATAAAGCATCATTTATTATACAGACCAGAAGAGGTTCCTGCATAAAAAAGGCACTAGCATTTCCTTTTTTGTACAAGGGCACCAGCTAGTGACAACACAATACTTACTGAGAGCTGTAGTAATAAAGCATCATTTATTATACAGACCAGGAGAGGTTCCTGCATAAAAAAGGCACTAGCATTTCCTTTTTTGTACAAGGGCACCAGCTAGTGACAACACAATACTTACTGAGAGCTGTAGTAATAAAGCATCATTTATTATACAGACCAGAAGAGGTTCCTGCATAAAAAAGGCACTAGCATTTCCTTTTTTGTACAAGGGCACCAGCTAGTGACAACACAATACTTACTGAGAGCTGTAGTAATAAAGCATCATTTATTATACAGACCAGAAGAGGTGACCTCACATCTAGGCATTTCAAGTACATGATAATAAAGACACAGACACAGGAAATGGGTGAATAAAAGGCCGCAGCCCGCATTTATTAGATTAAATTAAATGAAGTTAAAACTTTAAAACAACTAAACTTCACTTAAAAGTGCTTGCCCCACTCAACATCACGTGCCTTCCACAGGCGCTCTGCCAGGCACGCCCACAGCCATAACCTCTCCCCATACATGAAGAGGTACCCACAATAATTAGTTAAACTTTAAGGCTAGCACCCCGCAACAGCTGCGGCAACCACATCAACTAGGGAGGGAGGACCGCTTCTTCTCCACAGGTTCCTCTCCGGCCTTCAAGATGAAAGTGAGCAACGGCTCACTAGGACACGCCCCTTAGCCTAGAGTGCGGTCACGTGACCAATCCTCAATAGGCATTGTCTGGGGTTCCATTGACCTCACATCTAGGCATTTCAAGTACATGATAATAAAGACACAGACACAGGAAATGGGTGAAATAAAGGCCGCAGCCCGCATTTATTAAATTTAAATTTAATGAAGTTAAAACCTTAAAACAACTAAACTTCACTTAAAAGTGCTTGCCCCACTCAACATCACGTGCCTTCCACGGGCACTCTGCCAGGCACGCCCACAGACATAACCTCTCCCCATACATGACGAGGTACCCGCAATAATTAGTTAAACTTTAAGGCTAGCACCCCGCCACTGCTCGAACTAGCTTTGAGCACAAACCCACAGGGCTAAGGCTTTTTTCACCCCTTCGCTAAGGTTAAAATTAAACAAGTGGAGCTCTATTTTGTTAAGGTGCACCTCATCCTTAAGGAGGAAACATTTACCTGATTCCCCTTCAAATTAAACGTGACGAATACCAAAACCACCCACCCTGGATACAAAGCTAGGAATTGTTCTATTTACCTTTTTCCGAGAAGAATCCAGCCTCTTGACATCCCAAGCCGACCTCCAAGATAAACGGCATTCAATGTCAGACCAAACAATTATAATGTGTGGGAACAATTCTTGTAACCTACTCACGTCACGTTTTATTATATCAATTAATTCTTTTTGAGCCATAAAACCCAAGTCATTCCCTCCAGCATGAACAACTAAAATATCAGGATGAAATAATTTTGCTTTGCTGACAACCTGACCCAAAACCTGTTCCCACTTCATACCCCGAATCCCATTTAATCAAAACTTGATTGGACGAACAGTTAAGTTGAGTCCCTGAGTCTTACACAGAAGCTGCTTTTCTCGCCCAATATACATATGAATGTCCCACAATCCAGCAGTGAAGTGGGGCTCCTAAAAAACAAAAATACTATCATACTAAATCAGGCCTAATATATAATTTAAAACAGTCAGATTTCCATCTCCCAATCTTTTTAACCACACTATCGCTCAGACCCAAACTCCTTGCTTCCGTTGCCGCACCAATCGTGAAAGAGTGGCAACCAAAATCTCTCCCATCCACACCAATCACTTTCAAAGCTTTTTTCATAACATACTGAAATTGAAAACCAGACAGGGATGAACCATCTTCATGAACCAAAAGGGGGACACCAACAATACCATCCCGAAACAAATAAAAACTCCCTAACTGCCGTAGCAGGGCAGCACACCCCACTAATCTCAGATAAACTCACCCAAAAACCTTTTCCCAACTGATCAGTTTTTGACTTTCTTAGTCATAAAAGGACTTCATGAGGATTCACTACCACATCCTCACGACGCAAACCACCATAACTCCGATTCGCCGCTACCAATTCAGAAACACGAAAAGCCCCAAAAAAAGGCTAGCAAAAAGGCAGAACGAAATAATAAAAACTCAAAACTCGAAAAACAAACTTCAGGAAGAGAAACAACTAACCTCTCCAACACTGAAAAAAACAAAGGTCATCTTTTATCAACCGATACTATACCCTGAACCAAACTTCTAACCGCCATTCGAATACCAACATTTTTTATCACATCAACCCACCCCAGAAGTTTGAACAAAAAGGATAGAGTGGCCATATTACGTTTCACCAACGATCTTGACACTTTTTTCTCCTTCCACTCTTCAATCCAATCCAGCAACATATTAACGCTATCCACAGAACCATTCACAGAAGTCAATCTATTGATCCACTGGACCCAAACTGACGCATAGGCTCCCCAAGTACCTGGAGCTAACGCTCCCCTCACTAACTTTAACAATCGAGGCAGCTCAGATTTCACATTTCGTCCGGGCAAAGAGATCCAATTTTCTCTGCATTGGGTACCACTTCCCAGAATCTCTGCCACTGAAAACAAGAAAGAGCTTCAGCCCCCACATTCTCCTTTCCTGGAATATGAACAGCCCTAAAAAACATGTTATGCTTCAGGCATTCAAAAACAAACATTCTGAGCAAACCCACCACTGGCTTAGAACTGGATGACAGATGGTTAATGACGAAAACCACCCCCATATTATCGGAATGAAAAACCACTTTCCTGTTCTCTAATTCAGAACCCCAAACTTTTAGAGCCACTACCAGCGGAAATAATTCCAAAAATACAAGGTTTCTTGTCAAACCAGAAACAGCCCATGTTTGAGGCCACATACCTGCACACCATTTACGCCCAAACAACGCACCAAAACCGTGGGCACCCGAAGCATCCGTAAAAAGATGCAATTCACTGTTCGAAATCTCAGGAGTTTGAATTAAAGACCTATCATTGAACTCATTCAGGAAAGATCTCCAAACTCTTAAATCTTCCTTCAACTGTGAAGAAACACGAATTCTAAAGTGAAGGATCTTCACCCCGACAGTCGCTAATGACAACCTGCTACAAAAGATTCTGCCCACTGGAATAATTTTACAGGCAAAATTCAGTTTTCCTACCAGGGATTGAATTTCTCTTAAGGACAATTTTTTCCTGACCAAGGCCCTATCAATCGTACAAACTAAATCCCTAACCTTATCATCGGGAAGTCTGCACTCCATCCTAACTGAATCAATACAAATACCCAGAAAATTAATGACAGAGGAAGGACCCTCCATTTTCTCAACAGCAACAGGAATACCAAACTCTCTGGCTACCAAGAAAAAAGAGTCCATAAGGATTTGACACGCATCCTGCCCTGGAGGACCCACAAAAAGGAAGTCATCCAAATAATGAATAACTGATGAAAGACCAGAAATCTGTTTGACTACCCATTCAACAAAACAGCTAAACTTCTCGAATAATGAACAAGAAATAGAGCAGCCCATAGGCAAACATAAGTCTACGAAAAAGGAACCATTGAAAAAACAGCCCAACAAATGGTGGCATGAAGGGTGAACAGGGAGGAGCCTGAATGCAGATTCAATATCCTTACCCAACAAAGCATTTCACCCAGAATTCCTGCATAACCCTTGTTAGCTAAACTGGAAACCTTTGATGCTAGATTATCACTAGTAAAATCCCTGACTAAGCTCACATTACCCCTAAGTTCCTTACACCCAGGTTCCACGTTAAGCATGGAGCCCAAATTTATACCCTTATTTACCCCTTTCTCTGGAGCCAAAACCTTAAGTAGCTGTGTTAAAACCTTCATACCCCCTACCTGATTGAATGCCACAGGTCCAGATGTTGAAGCTTGCTGTTCCTCCTCTTCAGCAAAATCGCTGTAATGCTCTTCCAGCCATAGCGAATCACAATCCTCCTGCCTTGCCAGCACATCTCAATGTTAAATATTGCTTTGTTTGAACAGAATCTGGAGAAAAGGATATATGAAAATGCCTAGAGGCAACCCCTTTGCATTCCCTGTCCCCGCTATCACCTAACCTACCAGAGCTTCTGCTCCCCCTTCTACTTCCCTTATGATAACTAAACTGACTCCCACTATTTTTTCTTTTTACAGAAAAATCTAAACTAGCATCCATGCCCTCAGTGTGTGCTGCTCCAGCTCCCTCCTCAAAATTTGTGACCGTTTGAGGTATCAGTGTTAAAACACCGCCTCGAGGCCCAACTACTCTAGGGCTAAGGCCCTCTGGAACATTCCTAACTTTATCCATAGGCCTAAGAGCCGAGAACTACTCCTTTATTAAAAATTACTCCCCATCCTGCCTTATGTGCATCCCACCCCCCCCCTGCCAGTATTAATGACACAGGGAGTAGAAGCCGTTACCAGCTCCTGCTCGCGAAAATTACCCAGGCCTAAATAGGCCGGATCCGGATCCATAATTGGTGCCAAAAATCTATCTGAGGTATCCTCGTTAGGATCCTCCTCCATTGACCCCATAGCCTCCTCAGCCTCCTCCACACCATCTCCGGTAACGACCCTGGAACCTGAAAAAGAAGAGAAAATACCTTCCCGGGTCGCCTGCAACGGCGACCGTGACGCCTCCTGCCTGCTGATGTTAAAGGTCCCGGTCTGACGACTGCTGCCTCCTTCAACTGCTTCTGCCACATTGCCGACCTGCACCGCCTGTTGGATGGTCCGTCCTCGTGAAACCGGAGCCTTTGACAACCTCTTCTTCCTGTTCCCGGAGTCCTGTCTTCTTCCAATGGATGGACTGAGCCTTTCTGGCAGGCGGGACCTGCAGATAGGCCTGGACTCACCAACCAGAACTTCACCGCCTGCCATGACAGCACCTTCCGCGACGTCATCTTCATCAACCGCCAGCCTCCTCTGGATCCATTCGACACCTCTGGATCACAACAGCTCCTGCATCGTCCCCAGGATCTTCTGGATTTCTTCCATGGTGAGTAACGTAACTTTTCTTCTGCTGCTTCTTCTCCACAGGTTCCTCTCTGGCCTTCAAGATGAAAGTGAGCAACAGCTCACTAGGACACGCCCCTTAGCCTAGGGTGTGGTCACGTGACCCCTCCTCAATAGGCATTGTCCAGGGTTCCATTTCGTGCAATAAAAAGGCACTAGCATTTCCTTTTTTGCACAAGGGCACCAGCTAGTGACAACACAATACTTACTGAGAGCTGTAGTAATAAAGCATGTTCTGCAGTCAGTGTTGTTAACTTTTAAAAAAACAGCAAATTACCAGATCACATTAAAAACAAAATACTCACAATAAAAAGTTAAAATAAACTGCCAGCAAAATGTGGGAAGCTATTATCATTACCAGCATTTCTTACAGTCACAACAGACAACATTGTTATAAGTAGAAAGATTACAGTTCCCATTAAAAGCATTAATATTAACACTATCATTTAACAGAATGAGGAAAGCTATAAACCCTACCCCTTACTGTGCACTTCTTCTGGCAGCTCTTATTCTCCCCTCTTGTTTCTAGTGAAGCCTGTGCTAGTGGGAGGGTCCCAGACCAGATTACAATAGCAGCAAGTCAGTGAACAACAGACAGGGCCAGCCCTGCATCCTGCATAACTAATAATATGCCAAGAAAAGTTTAAAATGGGGTTTTAATTCTCTGATTGTCTCCCTCATTATTTTTGCTTCAGGTAGTGCTAAGGTAGCTTTACCACCAGTGGGTGGTGCTGCTGCTACTGAAGAAATGTAACCATGTATTGCTATGGAGAGATGCAGTCCTGTATGATGCCTCTCCATAGCATTTAGCATTACACGGGTGAAAAGAAAATGGTGATTTTTTTTTTTTTTTTACATTTTTTTTTATTAAAATTAATTTAACTAAACTTTGGCCCCATATGGCAGGGAAGGCAGTGCCTCCCCTGTCTCCTATGACTGTGCGTCCTTGATCACTTGTACAAACTAGATTAGAAATACTTGTACAAACTAGATTAGGCTTACTTGTACAAACTAGATTAGGCTTACTTGTACAAACTAGAGTAGGCTTACTTGTACAAACTAGAGTAGGCTTACTTGTACAAACTAGATTAGGCTTACTTGTACAAACTAGATTAGGCTTACTTGTACAAACTATTTTAGGCTTACTTGTACAAACTAGATTAGGCTTACTTGTACAAACTAGATTAGGCTTACTTGTACACACTAGAGTAGGCTTACTTGTACAAACTAGATTAGGCTTACTTGTACAAACTAGATTAGGCTTACTTGTACAAACTAGAGTAGGCTTACTTGTACAAACTAGATTAGGCTTACTTGTACAAACTAGATTAGGCTTACTTGTACAAACTAGCTTAGGTTTACTCTGTACAAACTAGATTAGAAATATTTGTACAAACTAGCTTAGGTTTACTTGTACAAACTATTTTAGGCTTACTTGTACAAACTAGATTAGTCTTACTTGTACAAACTAGGGGCCCGATCCGATATGCAGCATCGCCCGCAAAAGCCGGCGACGCCAAATATTTCGCTGGTTTGGTATCCTATATACGGCGTAACCTAGAAGTTACGCTCATATATTTCACCCTTCGGCCGTAGTTTTTTGGCCCATAGACTGATGTAAAAAACCTGCACAGTTTGGTATCCAATATACAGCGTAAGGACTTACGTGGTGAAAATGGAGAAATCTTACTCCATTTTCACCTCGCCACAAAATGCAGTCGTAATAAGCCTTATTCTGAGTATTGGAGCCCCGTAACTCCCTAAACTGCCTGCAAAATAAAACCAAACACCTAACGCATGTCTATCTATCTGTTAACCGCAGTCCCCCACCGCAATACCTAATAAAGTGTTTAACCCCATAAACCGCCACTCCCCGACCCCGCCGCCACCTACATTATATGTATTACACCCTAATCTGACCCCCCCTACACCGCGGCCACCTATATTAAATGTATTACCCCCTAAATTGACCCCCCTACACTGCCGCCACCTTTAATAACTATATTAACCCCTAATCTGAGCCCCCTACACTGCCGCAACCTATATTAACTATATTACCCCCTAATCTGAGCCCCCTACACCGCCGCCACCTATATTAACTATATTACCCCCTAATCTGAGCCCCCTACACTGCCGCAACCTATATTAACTATATTACCCCCTAATCTGAACCCCCACACCGCCGCCACCTATATTAACTATATTACCCCCTAATCTGAGCCCCCTACACCGCCGCCACCTATATTAAATTTATTAACCCCTAATATGATCCCCCTGCACCGCCGCCACCTATATTAAATATATTACCCCCTAAACCTAAGTCTAACCCTAACACCCCCTAACTTAATTATTATTTCAATAAATCTAAATAATATTAATATTATTAACTAAATTATTCCTATTTAAAACTAAATACTTACCTATAAAATAAACCCTAAAATAGCTACAATATAATTAATAATTACATTGTAGCTATTTTAGGGTTTATATTTATTTTACAGGTAACTTTGTATTTATTTTAACTAGGTACAATAGCTATTAAATAGTTAATAACTATTTAATAGCTACCTAGTTAAAAGAATTACAAAATTACCTGTAAAATAAATCCTAACCTAAGTTACAAATACACCTACACTATCAATAAATTAATTAAATAAACTACAATTATCTAAACTAAAATACAATTAAATACACTAAACTATATTACAAAAAAAACAAACACTAAATTACAAAAAATAAAAAAATACTACAAGAATTTTAAGCTAATTACACCTAATCTAAGCCCCCTAATAAAATAACAAAGCCCCCCAAAATAATAAAATTTCCTTACCCTAAACTAAATTACAAAGTAATCAGCTCTATTACCAGCCCTTAAAAGGGCCTTTTGCGGGCATTGCCTCAAAGTAATCAGCTCTTTTAGCTGTAAAAAAAAGAACAAACCCCCCCACATTACAACCCACCACCCACACACCCCTACTCTAAAACCCACCCGATCCCCCCTTAAAAAAACCTAAGTCTAACCCCCAAGTGGTCCTTACCTGTCCTGAAGACCGGCGGAGAAGGTCCTGTTCCAGGCGGTGAAGTCTTCTTCCAGGCGGCGACCTCTTCTTCTTTCAGGAACCAGCTGGCGTGGAGCAGAGGAGTTGAAGACCGATGACCACGGAGCTGAAGACCGTCCACTCTGGAACTGAAGACCGTCGAAGCTGGTACTGAAGATCGGCGACGCTGGAACTGAAGACCACGGAGCCATGGAGCGTGGCGGATTTTCATACGATCTCCGCTCCGCCGTACACTGAATAGGAATTCAAGGTACGCGATTAAAAATTGCGTCCCTTGAATTCCTATTGTCTGATTTGCGCCTTCAAATTCAAATCAGCCAATCGGATGAGAGCTACTGTAATTCTAATGGCTGATTTGAATAGCCAATAGAATAAGAGCTACTGACATTCTATTGGCTATTCAAATCAGCCAATAGAATGTCAGTAGCTCTTATTCTATTGGCTATTCAAATCAGCCAATAGAATTACAGTAGCTCTCATCCGATTGGATTGAATTTGAAAAGAGCTGATTACTTTGGGGCAATGCCCCGCAAAAGGCCCTTTTAATGGCTGGTAATAGAGCTGATTACTTTTGTAATTTATTTTAAGGTAGGGAAATTTTATTATTTTGGGGGCTTTTTTATTTTATTAGGGGGCTTAGATTAGGTGTAATTAGCTTAAAATTCTTGTAATCTTTTTTTATTTTTTGTAATTTAGTGTTTGTTTTTTGGTAATATAGTTTAGTTTATTTAATTGTATTTTAGTTTAGATAATTGTAGTTTATTTAATTAATTTATTGATAGTGTAGTGTTAGGTGTAATGGTAACTTAGGTTAGCATTTATTTTACAGGTAATTTTGTAATTATTTTAGCTAGGTAGCTATTAAATAGTTATTAACTATTTAATAGCTATTGTACCTAGTTAAAATAAATACAACAAGTTACCAGTAATATAAATATAAACCCTAAAATAGCTACAATGTAATTATTAATTATATTGTAGCTATCTTAGGGTTTATTTTATAGGTAAGTATTTAGTTTTAAATAGGGACAATTTAGTTAATAATATTAATATTATTTAGATTTATTGAAATAATAATTAAGTTAGGGGGTGTTACGGTTATACTTAGGTTTAGGGGGTAATATAGTTAATATAAGTGGCGGCGGTGTAGGGGGCTCAGATTAGGGGTTAATATAGTTAATATATGTGGCGGCAGTATAGGGGTGTCAGATTAGGTTGTAGTACATATAATATAGGTGGCGGCTGTATAGGGGGGTCAGATTAGGGGGTAATAAATTTAATATAGGTGGCAGCGGTGTAGGGGGATCATATTAGGGGTTAATAAATTTAATATAGGTGGCGGCGGTGTAGGAGGATCATATTTGGGGTCAATAAATTTAATATAGGTGGCGGCGGTGTAGGGGGATCATATAAGGGGTTAATAAATTTAATATAGGTGGCAGCGGTGTAGGGGGATCATATTAGGGGTTAATAAATTTAATATAGTAGGCGGCGGTGTAGGGGGATCATATTAGGGGTTAATATAGTTAATATAGGTGGCGGCGGTGTAGGGGGATCATATTAGGGGTAATATAGGTGGCGGCGGTGTAGTGGGATCATATTAGGGGTTAATACATTTAATGTAGCTGGCGGCGGTGTAGGGGGGTCAGATTAGGGGGTAATAGATTTAATGTAGCTGGAGGCGGGGTCCGGGAGCGGCGGTTTAGGGGTTAATATATTTATTATTAGAAGTGAGAGGGGGGATTGCGGATAGAGGGGTATACGTGTCGGGATTAATAAAGAGAACAAGAGGGCGACCCCTAGTGCAAATCAGTTGTGAAGATAAAGTGAATGTTGAATTGTGGTCACAAGGGAATACTCACAGACTGTGTTGCACACTGTAGTGCAAGTGAGGCGTACTAGGTATATTTCAGTGACCTAGTGCACATATATATCCAGGCTGTGCTGCTGCAGTGAGATGAATGCCCCAGAACCACTGCTGGTAAACGATGGATAAAGTATAACGAAGGACTCCAGTAAAAGATAGTAAAAAGTTTTTAATAAAATATATAAAAACAAACACAGGTCAAACAATAGATCTGTGAAAATAATGCTACGCGTTTCTAAGCCCTGACCGCGCTTTTTCCTCAGGCTGATGATACGTGTCGGGATGATGTTTGGGAGGCGTGTTAGACAGTTACGGGAGATTTCATATTTAGTAGCTTTTTGTAGGCACAGGCAGTTTCTAAAGTGACGTAAGTCACTGGCGACTCCAGAAATTTGTACTTACGCTTATTTCTGGACATCGCTTGTTGGTCCAACTTACGGCACTTTAGCAAGTGCCGGCGCCGTATATGTGATAGCCCGATGTGCAAGGTAAAACTACGGGTGGTGCAGGTTTCCACACTTGCACCGAAACCTGCGCTATATATCGGATCTCGCCCCTGATAAGCTTACTTGTACAAACTAGATTAGGTTTACTTGTACAAACTAGACTAGACTTACTTGTACAAACTAGACTAGACTTACTTGTATAAACTAGATTAGGAATACTTGTACAAACTAGATTAGGTTTACTTGTACAAATTAGATTAGGTTTAAATGTACAAACTAGATTAGGCTTACTTGTACAAACTAGATTAGGTTTACTTGTACAAACTAGATTAGGTTTACTTGTGCAAACTAGACTTACTTGCACAAACTAGATTAGGCTTACTTGTACAAACTAGATAAGGTTTACTTGTACAAACTAGATTAGGCTTACTTGTACAAACTAGATTAGGTTTACTTGTACAAACTAGATTAGTTTTACTTGTAGTACAAACTAGATTAGGTTTACTTGTACAAACTAGATTAGGTTTACTTGTACAAACTAGATTAGATTTACTTGCACAAACTAGATTAGGTTTACTTGTACAAACTAGATTAGTCTTACTTGTACAAACTAGATTAGGTTTACTTGTACAAACTAGATTAGATTTACTTGTACAAACTAGATTAGGTATACTTGTACAAACTAGAATAGGTTTACTTGTACAAACTAGATTAGGCTTACTTGTACACACTAGATTAGGTTTACTTGTACAAACTAGATTAGGTTTACTTGCACAAACTAGATTAGGTTTACTTGAACAAATTAGATTAGGTTTACTTGCACAACCTAGATTAGGTTTACTTGTACAAACTAGATTAGGTTTACTTGCACAAACTAGATTAGTCTTACTTGTACAAACTAGATTAGGTTTACTTGTACAAACTAGACTTACTTAACTAAATTATTCCTATTTAAAACTAAATACTTACCTATAAAATAAACCCTAAGATAGCTACAATATAATTAATAATTAAATTGTAGCTTTTTTAGGGGTTATATTTATTTTACAGGTAACTTTGTATTTATTTTAACTAGGTACAATAGCTAATAAATAGTTAATAACTATTTAATAGATACCTAGTTAAAAAAATTACAAAATTACCTGTAAAATAAATCCTAGCCTAAGTTACCATTACACCTAACACTACACTATCAATAAATTAATTAAATAAACTAAAATTATCTAAACTAAAATACAATTAAATACACTAAACTATATTACAAAAACAAACACTAAATTACAAAAAATAAAAAAAGATTACAAGAATTTTAAGCTAATTACACCTAATCTAAGCCCCCTAATAAAATAAAAAGCCCCCCAAAATAATAAAATTTCCCTACCCTAAACTAAATTACCAAAGTAATCAGCTCTATTACCAGCCCTTAAAAGGGCCTTTTGTGGGGCATTGAAAGTAATCAGCTCTTTTACCTGTAAAAAAAAGAACACCCCCCATTACACCCCATCACCTACACACCCCTACTCTAAAACCCACCCAATCCCCCCTTAAAAAAACAAAGTCTAACCCCCAAGTGCTCCTTACCTCTCCTGAAGACCGGCAGAGAAGGTCTTGTTCCAGGCGGTGAAGTCTTCTTCCAAGCGGCGACATCTTCTTCTTCCAGGAACCAGCCGGCGCGGAGCGGAGGAGTTGAAGACCGATGACCGCAGAGCTGAAAACCATCCACTCTGGAACTGAATACCGGCGATGCTGGAACTGAAGATCGACGACGCTGGAACTGAAGACTGGAGCCATAGTGCGTGGAGGATCCTCTTCATAAGATCTCCGCCGTACACTGAAGAGGAATTCAAGGTACGCGATTAAAAATGGCGTCCCTTGAATTCCTATTGGCTGATTTGAGCCTTCAAATTCAAATCAGCCAATCGGATGAGAGCTACTTTAATTCTATTGTCTGATTTGAATAGCCAATAGAATAAGTGCTACTGTAATTCTATTGGCTATTCAAATCAGCCAATAGAATTAAAGTAGCTCTCATCTGATTGGCTGATTTGAATTTGAAGGCTCAAATCAGCCAATAGGAATTCAAGGGACGCCATTTTTAATCGTAATAATGGTAATAGAGCTGATTACTTTTGTAATTTAGTTTAGGGTATGGAAATTTTATTATTTTGCGGGGCTTTTTTATTTTATTAGGGGGTACTTAGATTAGGTGTATTTAGCTTAACATTTTTGTAACCTTTTTTTATTTTTTGTAATTTAGTGTGTTTTTAGTAATATAGTTTAGTGTATTTAATTGTATTGTAGTTTACATAATTTTAGTTTATTTAATTAATTTATTGATAGTGTAGTGTTAGGTGTAATGGTAACTTAGGTTAGGATTTATTTTACAGGTAACTTTGTAATTCTTTTAACTAGGTAGCTATTAAATAGTTATTAACTATTTAATAGCTATTGTACCTAGTTAAAATAAATACAAAGTTACCTGCAAAATAAATATAAACCCTAAAATAGCTACAATGTAATTATTAATTATATTGTAGCTATCTTAGGGTTTATTTTATAGGTAAGTATTTAGTTTTAAATAGGAATAATTTAGTTAATATTAATATTATTTAGATTTATTTCAATAATAATTAAGTTAGGGTGTGTTAGGTTTAGACTTAGGTTTAGGGGTTAATATATTTAAAATAGGTGGCAGCAGTGTAGGGGGATTAGATTAGGGGTTAATATATATAAAATAGGTGGCGGCGGTGTAGGGGCATTAGATTAGGGGTTAATATATTTAAAATAGATGGCGGCAGTGTAGGGGGCTCAGATTAGGGGTTAATAAATTTAATATAGGTGTCGGCGGTGTAAGGGGGTCAGATTAGGGGGTAATACATATAATATAGGTGGCGGCTGTGTAGGGGGATTATATTAGGGGTTAATATATTTAAAATAGGTGGCAGCAGTGTAGGGGGCTCAGATTAGGGGTTAATAAATTTAATATAGGTGGCGGCGGTGAAAAAGGGGTCAGATTAGGGGTTAATACATTTAATATAGGTAGCGGAGGTGTAGGGGGTCAGATTAGGCGGTAATACAGATAATATAGGTGGCGGCGGTGTAGGGGGATCAGATTAGGGGTTAATATAGTTAATATAGGTGGCGGCGGTGTAGGGGGGTCAGATTAGCAGGTACTACATATAATATAGGTGGTGGCGGGGTCCGGGAGCGGCGGTTTAGGGTTTAATACATTTATTGTTAGGAGTGAGAGGGGGGATTGCGGATAGAGGGGTATACGTGCCGGGCTATGTTTGGGAGGCGTGTTAGACAGCAACGGGAGATTTAATATTTTAGTCAGTTTTTTTAGGTGGCGGCAGCTTCTAAAGTGCTGTAAGTCACTGGCGACTCCAGAAATTTGTACTTACGCTTATTTCTGGACATCGCTAGTTTGTCCGATTTACGGCACTTTAGGAACTGTCGGCGCAGTATATGTGATAGCTCGATGTGTGAGGTTAAACAACGGGCAGTGCAGGTTTCCACGCTTGCGCTGAAACCTGCGCCATATATCGGATCACGCCCTAGATTAGATTTACCTGTACAAAATAGACTAGAATTACTTGTACAAACTAGACTAGATTTACCTGTATAAACTAGATTAGATTTAGCTGTACAAAATAGACTAGACTTACTTGCACAAATTCAACTAGACTTACTTGTACAAACTAGACTATATTTACTTGTGCAAACTAGACTAGAATTACTTGCGCAAACTAGACTAGACTTACTTGTACAAACTAAAATAGATTTACCTGCAAACTAGACTAGACTTACTTGTACAAACTAGACTAGAATTACTTGCACAAACTAGACTAGTTACTTGTACACACTATTCTAAATTTACTTGTACAAACTAAACTAGAATTACTTGTGAAATCTAGACTAGACCTACTTGTACAACTATACTAGATATATTTTTCAAAATAGACAAGACTTACTTGTACAAACTAGACTAGACATATTTGTACAACCTAGGGGCTCCATTACATATGCGGCGTTGCCCTCCAAAGCTCGAAACGCCGGTTTTTGTGTGGGTTTAGTATCCTATATATAGCGCAACTGATTGCATCAGTCAATATGATTTTTCACCTTTAATTCCGATTGACTGATAGAATTCTATCAGCCAATCGGAATTCAAGGGACGCCATCTTGGATGACGTAATTTAAAGGAGAATTCATTGTTCAAGAAGACGTCGATTGAAGCTGATGCTCTGCGCCGGATGTCATGAAGATGGACCCGCTCCGCGCCGGATGGATGAAGATAGAAGATGCCGTCTGGATGAAGACTTCTGCCCGGTTGGATGAAGACTTCTGCCCGGTTGGATGAAGACTTCTGCCTAGTTGGATGAAGACTTCTGCCGCTTAGTTGAGAACTTCTGCCAGCTTCGTTGAGGATGGATGTGGGGTCTTCAAAAATTGTAAGTGGATCTTCGGGGGTTAGTGTTAGGCTTGTTTAAGGGTTTATTGGGTGGGTTTTATTTTTAGAGTAGGGTTTGGGCTTGTAAAAGGGCTAAATGCCCTTTTAAGGGCAATGCCCATCCAAATGCCCTTTTCAGGGCAATGGGGAGCTTAGGTTCTTTAGTTAGGATTTTATTTGGGGGGTTTGTTGTGTGGGTGGTGGGTCTTACTGTTGGGGGGGTTGTTTGTAATTTTTTACAGGTAAAAGAGCCAATTTCTTTGGGGGAATGCCCCGCAAAAGGCCCTTTTAAGGGCCATTGGCAAATTAGTTTAGGCTAATGTTTTTTTTATTTTGGGGGGCTTTTTTATTTTGATAGGGCTATTAGATTAGGTGTAATTAGTTTAAATATCTGATAATTTCTATTTATTTTGTGAAACTTAGTGTTTGTTAGTGTTACTAACTAGTCTACCTAGTTAAAATAAATACAAACTTGCCTGTAAAATAAAAATAACACCTAAGCTTGCTACAATGTAACTATTAGTTATATTGTAGCTAGCTTAGGGTTTAATTTACAGGTAAGTATTTCATTTTAAATAGGAATTATTTATGTATTAATAGTAGGTTTTATTTAGATTTATTTTAATTACATTAAAGTTAGTGGGTATTAGGGATAGACTTAAGGTTAGGTTTATCGGTTAATAACTTTAATATAGTGGCAGCGACGTTGGGGGCAGCAGATTAGGGGTTAATACATGTAGGTAGGTTGCGGCGATGTTAGAGGCAGCAGATTAGGGGTTAATAATATTTAACTAGTGTTTGCTGTGCGGGAGTGTGGCGGTTTAGGGGTTAATATGTTTATTATAGTGGCGGCGATGTCCGGAGCAGCAGATTAGGGGTTAATAATTGTATTTAAGTGTTTGCTATGCGGGAGGGCCTCGATTTAGGGGTTAATAGGTAGTTTATGGGTGTTAGTGTACTTTGTAGCACTTTAGTTATGAGTTTTATGCTACGGCTCTGTAGCATAAAACTCATAACTACTGACTTTCAGTTTCCGTTATTGATCTTGATGGTATGGCCTGTACCGCTCACTTTTTGGCCTCCCAGGCAGACTCATAATACCAGCACTTTTGAAGTCCCATTGAAAAAGGACTTTTTGAAAGCTGCGGTAGTTATGTTGCGTGGCGGCCAAAAAAGTGTGCGGTACACCTGCAAAGAGCCTTAACGCTGCTTTTTCACTCATACCGCAAAACTCGTAATCTAGCCCATACTTAGTCATTTTCGATTTTTAACTTTGCTTTTAGTTATGTGTCCTATTGGGGTCACCGTAGTTTTTTCTGAGCATGCTCAGTTGTGCTCAGAGGATGCTGCAGGTGATCCACATTCACAGTAATACTTGAGAATATAAAAAGGGGGTTGAGTTGCATGATTTTTTATGTCTGTCTGAGGAAGGGGTTAACTACCCTGAAACGTCACAGTTCAAATAAAGAAGTTTGTGTTTTCATAACAGAGCGTGCAGGACCTGTTCATTTAATTATATATATATATATATATATATATATATATATATATATATATATATATATATATATATATATATATATATATGTATATATGTATATGAATATCTATATATAACTATTTAGAATGCATTCCTCTATGTGCAGAGCATTTGAATGTGAGATATGTATAGTAAATAAACAAAATAACAGTTTAATAAATATTCCATATTCATGTTTTAATCTGAAAATACACACACACACACACATATATATATATATATATATATATATACTGTATATAGATAAATACATAAATACATTCACATATAAACACAAAAAAAAGGAAAGATATAATTTGCGTAAAAACTCCAATCTTTATTGCGAAAGTTTAAAATCAGGTAAAGCAAACACAAGGGTTCACACATACAGTGCAGCACAGAACGGCTTACGCATTTTTGCTTCACGCCGTAGTCATAACCTGCTGTGCTGTTACACAACCACAATTTCAAAAGGGTACAAAAGACAGTGATTG
This sequence comes from Bombina bombina, assembly GCF_027579735.1. Lineage (NCBI taxonomy): Eukaryota > Metazoa > Chordata > Amphibia > Anura > Bombinatoridae > Bombina > Bombina bombina. The sequence goes on along the minus strand of NC_069509.1, from coordinate 17,200,902 downwards.
GTTAAAAGACATCTACGCCCATGTGTGTGTATCAATCTTATACACATATTCACTTGAGATATATATTACAGCACCTACACAATTTGACAGGATATGGCAGGGAAGATTCAAAATAGTATACAAAGTAAAATAAGATAACACACTTAAGTTACAAAAATTGTTAACAAAATATTTAACAAAATGGATAGTATTTGACATTTTGGGAATATTCAGGAGATTACAACACTGAACGCCTTAACCATTTGACTATCATTGACTTACTGATAACAGTTTGGAATTAGAACCCACATTGAATATCATTGACTTACTGATAAAAGTTTAGATGAAAATCTTAATTCAACTAAGGACATCTGTGCACAGACAAGTACATTGGATGTTAGGGTGGCAGCATGATAATTAACCTTTGAAATTGATTCTATCTGACTATATCTGTATGATAACCTACATTATAAACAATATTTATTATTAGAGTCACATAATCTTTGAGGGTTATCATAATAGACAAAATATATCGTACAGATAAGAAAGTCAGAACCAAAGCAGAAGAAGGATATAAACTATTCCCAATGATTCATAACGTCATATAAACACACACATATATATATATATATAGGTAGCCCTCAGTTTACGCCGGGGTTAGGTTCCAGAAGAAATGGTTGTAAATCGAAACCGTTGTAAATTGAAACCCAGTTTATAATGTAAGTCAATGGGAAGTGAGGGAGATAGGTTCCAGGTCCCTCTCAAAATTGTCATAAGTAACACCTAATACATTATTTTTAAAGCTTTGAAATGAAGATTTTAAATGTTAAATAGCATTATAAACCTAAGAAAATAATCACACAACACAGAATATATAATTAAACTAAGTTAAATTAACAAAAACATTTGCTAAACAGCATTATAAACCTAATAAAATAATCACACAACACAAACTTCACTTGCATTTTTCTGCAAACAGTTCTTTCTATACATTCCAATCTGGACGGATTTACAGACAGGAAGATCTTGTTCCTTTGAAATCTGCTTGATAAACTGATTATTTTCAGCTTGCTTGGCTTTGCTGCACACAAGCGGACATCTCCCACTACTAGCTATTTTAATAAATGCACTGCTTCTCAATGCTTTTCAATAGCAGTCACATGACATGACTTACATAGTTAGACAAGTGAACATATGTATCTCTATGTTAAAGCCCTTAGTCTGCCTTTTGTTCTAACACCTGAGACTGTATATCTTTGAGCCCTTATAACTTAATTGTACAATTTTTTTAAAATAATTTGTATTAGTTAGTGTTATTATGAATGTAACTGTATCTTTTTAATGTATTTTCAATGTGTTTTGTTACTCTTTATTGTATCACAAAACAGTTAACCAGAGCTCTGAGGATGCAGTAATCATTCTAATGTAAATTGCGATTGCGCACAAGTAATCGCATTAACTTTCAACTTGTAATACAAGCGCTAAACCCAATGCAAGCAAGCAACCATTATAAACCCATTTTCACTTGCGTGTAACTGTTTTTTGGCCCTTAATGTATTAGCAGTTTATATGAAAACGTTGATATATGCTTTTATTTTGTATATATTTACATATGTATATCACATATACCTATAACACAAATGTGCCCTTAAGAGAAATGCATTCAAGAGTTACACTTATCTTTTTCTCTGCTGTCCTGTTCTCAAGCAGTTTTTTTCTCTAGAAATAGTGGGTTATCACATTCCAAGAGAGATAGTGCTATGCTCTGATGTGAGAATATTCATTTGTTTTGAAAAAACTCTTCTTTTTGCTTAACACCAGTAAAATGAAATAATATAATTGACATAACATATAGATATGCCTGTTATGCTAACAGTTTAATTATTAGAATAGCGGGGGGTGGGGGTTACGTTTTTTTGGGCAAGGCCTTAGAGAAAAGTCTCAGACATAGCACTTGTGAAATATGCTGCATGGTTTCCACTGAGGATGATGCTGCATATAGTTGTGATTTATTATTATTATTATTATTATTATCGGTTATTTTTAGAGTGCAAACAGATTCTGCAGTGCTATTAATAAAGGTAGAGTACAACAAAACAATTATAGGGATCAAATGGTAGAGGGTCATGCCAAGAGTCGCACTGTTGTAGTCATAGTCAGCTCTTAAAGGGACACTGAACCCAAATCTTTTCTTTTGTGATTCAGATAGAGCATGCAATTTTAAGCAACTTTCTTAATTTATTATTAATTTTATCCTATTATCAAATATTCTTCATTCTCTTGCTATCTTTCTTTGAAAAAGAAGGCATCTAAGCTTATTTTTGGTTCAGACCTCTGGACATCACTTTTTATTGGTGGATGAATTTATCCACCAATCAGCAAGGACAACCCAGGTTGTTCATATAAAATGGGCTGTCATCTAAACTTACATTCTTGCATTTCAAATAAAGATACCAAGAGAATAAAGAAAATTTGATAATCCCATGCTCTATCTGAATCATTTTGGGTTCAGTGTCCCTTTAAGAAGTTGATCTACAAACAACTGGACTCAGGCATACATACTCAGATTGGACAAAGGTAATCAGTGGAGTTCCCCAGGGATCAGTACTGGGCCCTGTTCTTTTTAATATTTTTATAAATGACTTGGAGCTAGGATTAAATAGTGACATCTCTATTTTTGCAGATGATACTAAGTTAAGTAAGGTCATTAGGTCAGCGCAGGATGAAATTTCGTTACAAAGAGACGCAGGTAAATGGAAAATGAGATTTAAAACGGGAAAATGCAAGGTTCTACATTTTGGAAGTAAAAATAAACAGGCAACGTATTATTTAAATGGGGCAAGACTTAGCCAAACACAGGAGAAAAGGGATTTGGGGGTAGTAATAGATAACAAGCTAAAGATGGGTGCACAATGCAGGGCAGCAGCTTCAAAGTCTAATAAGATACTAGCATGTATTAAAAGAGGCATTGACTCAAGGGAGGAAAACATAATTCTGTCACTATATAAAGCCCTGATAAGACCTCAACTTGAGTATGGTGTGCAGTTCTGGGGACCAATCACAAAAAAAGATATTGCAGAACTAGAAAAAGTTCAGAGAAGGACCACAAAGCTAATAAGGGGATTGGAGAATTTAACCTATGAGGAGAGGCTAGCCAAACTGGGTCTGTTTTTTTTTTAGAAAAAAGGCGCTTAAGAGATGACATGATTACTTTATATAAATATATTCAAGGCCCATATACAGAGATGGCAGAAGCTCTGTTTATTCCAAGAAAATTGTTTTTGACCAGAGGTCACAATTTAAGGTGGGAGGAAAGGAGATTTAATCTCCTGTAACTGAAACGTTTTTTCACTGTAAGAGCAATAAAATTGTGGAACTCCAAAGGCGGTAGTGAATGCCAATACCCTAGATACATTTAAAAATGGTTTGGGTACATTTCTGTCTATAAAAAAAAAATGCATGGATATGATTGCTAGTATTAAATGGGTGACCTTTTAGTGGAATTTTTTAAGCTTAACTGGAGCTTTTTGTATATATTTTAGATTTGTATAGGTTGAACTAGATGGACTTTGGTCTTTTTTCAACCTCATCTACTATGTTACTATGTTACTATGTTACATGCTAAGGGGGTTCAGGGGATAGCAATGGAGGAGAAGAACTGGTATAAATAAAGGTTAGTGTAAGTTGTATGCATCCCTGAACAGTAGAGTCTTTAGGGAGCACTTGAAGCTTTCAAAACTAGGGGAGAGTCTTGTGGAGTGAGGCAGAGAGTTCTACAAGATGGGATCCAGTCTGGAGAAGTCCTGTAAATGGGAGTGTGATGAGGTAACAAGAGAGGAGGAGAGTAGGAATTCATGAGCAGAGCGAAGGGGACGGGAGGGAGAGTATCTGGAGACAAGATCTGAGATATAGGGGGAGCAGTGCAGTTGAGGGCTTTGTATGTCAGAATGAGAATTTTGTGTTTAATCCTAGAGGCAAGAGGAAGCCAGTGAAGGGATTGCAGAGAGGTGCAGCAGATGAAGAGTGACGAGTAAGGAAGATGAGCCTGGCAGAAGCATTCATTTTGGTTTGTAAAGGAGCTAGGCGGCAGCTGGGGAGACCAGAGAGGACAGAGTTGCAGCAATCGAGGCGGGAAAGGATGAGAAAGTGGATTCAAATCTTAGTTGTGTCTTGTGTAAGGAAATGTCTAATTTTAGAGATGTTTTTAAGGTGGAAGTGGCAGGCTTTAGCCAAGGACTGAATGTGAGGAGTGAAAGAAAGATCCAAGTCAAATGTGACCCCGAGACATCGGGCATGTGGGGTAGGGGTAATGATGGAGTTGTCGACAGTTATAGAGAGATTGGGGGTGGAGATTTTGCAAGAAGGGGGGAAAATAAGGAGCTCAGTCTTGTAGAGATTTAGCTTGAGGTAGTGAGAGGACATCCAGGAAGATATGTGAGAAAGACAGTTAGTGATATGGGTTAGCAAGGAAGGAAATAGGTCTGGTGCAGAGAAGTCTATTTGGGTGTCGTCGGCATACAAATGATATTGGAAACCGTAGGACTTTATTAGGGAACCTAATGATGATGTGTAGATTGAGAAGAGTAAGGGACCGAGGACAGAGCCTTGCGGTACCTAGACAGAAAGTGGTGACAAGGCAGAGGAGGCCCCAGAGAAGGGTACACTAAAGGTATGGTTTGACAGGTAGGAAGAGAACCACAAGAAGGCTGTGTCACAGATGCCGAAGGATTGGAGGGTTTGGTGCAAAAGAGGGTAGTCAACAGTATCAAATGCTGCGGACAGATCAAGGAGGATAAGCAGAGAGAAGTGGTCTTTTGATTTTGCTGTAAGTAGCTCATTGGTAACCTTAACAATTGCTGCCTCTGTGGAGTGATGGGGACGAAATTGCAGTGGGTCGAAGAGGGAGTTTAATGTAAGGAAATGGGATTGGCGTGCATACACTAGTTTTTCAAGAAGCTTTGAGGAAAGAGGGAAATAGGGTGGTAGTTGGATGGGGAGGTTGGATCAAGGGAAGGTTTTTTGGGGATAGGTGTGACCAGTGCAGGTTTCATAGATGAGGGAAATATACCGGTGCTGAGGGAGAGGTTGAAAATATTTGTGAGTATAGAGGTAAGGGTAGAAGAGAGAGAGGGGAGTAGCTGTGAGGGGATAGGGTCAAATGGACAGGTAGTGAGATGAGAGAGCAGTATAAATGCCGAAACGTCTTCTTCAGTAACAGGGGAGAAAGAGCTAAGTGTATGGCTATGTAGGTTGTGGTTGGTTGCGAGTGTTTGAGGGGGTGAGAGAATGGAATTATGTTGAGAGCTAATTTCATTTCTGATGGAGTTAAGTTTGTTATTGAAGTGGCTGGCAAAGTCTTGAGCTAACAAAGAAGTTGTATTAGGAGGTGGGGTGGGCGGAGAAGAGTATTGAAAGTGGAGAACTAATGATTTGGGTTTGAAGAACGATTAGAGATAAGAGTAGAGAAGTAAAGTTGCTTATAGAGATTAAGGGCAGAATAGTAGGAGTTCAAGATTAATTTGTAATGAAGAAAATCAGCTGAACTCCAAGATTTTCTCCAGTGCCGCTCAGCAGTACGGGAACATCTGCGTAGGTACCTTGTCAAAGGAGTATGCCAGGGCTGAGGATGAGTGTGTGATTTCTGAGCTATGGTAAGAGGGGCCAGATTGTCAAGGGCAGATGTAAGGGTGGAATTTTAGTGGCAAATAGATTGGTCAGGGCAGAAAAAGGTGGAGAAGGATGAGAGGAGAGGTTCAAGGGAATTAGTGGGCTTTTGCTGATCTAATGACATAATGCTTCTGTGAAGTTTGGTGTGAGTATTAGTAGGAGGGAGAGTTGTAGGGAGGGATGATATGTTGCAAGTGAGGAGATGGTCGTCAGAAAGAGGAAAAGGGGAGTTTTTGTGAAGTTTGAGATAGTGCATAGATAGCTAAAGATCAGGTCAAGGGAGTGACCATCTTTGTGAGTGGCAGAATCAGTCCATTGTGACAAACCGAAAGAGGAAGTGAGTTGCAGAAGTTGTTTTGCAGAGGAGGCAGTGGGATTGTCAAGAAGGATGTTGAAGTCACCAAGAATGAGGGCAGGGGTGTCTGAGGAAAGGAAATCAGGTAGCCAGGCAGCCAAGTGATCTAGAAATTGAGTTGAGGAGCCAGGTGGTAGGTATATGACTGCAACATGTATAGAGAGGGGAGAGAATAATAATAATCATGTGGGTGAGGGAAGAGATGGGTTGTATTTGTTGAAAGGTACAACGAGAGGAAAGTAAAATACCTACACCACGTCCTTGTCTATTATCAGACCTAGGAATGTGACTGAATTTGAGACCGCAATCAAGATGAGGCGGACAGTTCAATAAAACAAATACCTTTAATAAACTTCTTTTAAAAACATAGAGAAATAGACGTATCTAGGCAGAGTAGGCAGGCACCTAAACTGGCTTACGCATTTCGGCTGTTGCCGTAGTCATAGCCATAGGTGCTAGGAATACTCCCCCTTCTATTTAAAGAATTTACTCAAATTTCATTGGTTAACACTTTAGCTTGAATTAAAAACAAAGAAAGCATGCCTACCCGCCCCTTTAACCCTTAAGATATTCGCTACACTGCTACAGTTGAATATTCAGCAAGTTAGTATAAACACTTACAATAAACACAAACATTTTCAAATTGTATACTTATATAAAAAGTTCCAATAACAAACGCATTGTTACTGTATATATATATGTCTCCTAAATTAGCCAAGCTGTTATCTTCTTGAGACTATAATACTTATTTCAAACACATAAAGGAGAACATATAGCAGCAACAGATACATTTTGAGGTTACTATATCTATACATATATACATATTACATGTTTAACCAACTGGACTAAATGTTGAATATTAGAATTAGAGATTGAAGTTTAGCTAAACAGATGTCAATGAGATAGATACCTATTTATAGAATCCAAGATATTCAATAATAGATAAGATACATTTCCATTATACCAGGATTAATACACCGGTACCTGTAGTTGACCATAAGTCTATAAACATATAGTTAGGGTAGATCACCATAGGTCTATCATCCATTTAAATCCTTCACAGAATATCACATGTACTCTATTTACCCTGAAAATAAATAAACATAATAAATATGTTATGGTCTGTCATGAATATAATTATTAATATTATTATTATTATTATTATTATTATTATTATTATTATTATTAAGCCAATAGTCTACCTTAAATAGTCGCTAATATGAAAATATATGCTAAACCTTTTTAAGAAAAAGAATGACCATTGGCTAACATATGACAATATAATTCAATTCATGAATACATTTCACAAGTGAACCCCTAAACTGCAATCAGGACCCAGGGCACTCAGAGAAAATGAAGAATTAATATACTATATTAAATGCATAGAAAACACCTAGAGGTATGTAGAATTAAAAGTAAAATATTGTGTTGGCATTAAGAGAGAGATGTACTGTTATTCCCAATAATTGATTAGGTCATATTTGGAATTGAGACCTTTGGGAATTCTTGTTCCTAATCTGAAGATCCAGTACATCTCACGCTTGGCCAACAATTTCTCCATATCTCCCCCCCTTTTGGGTGGTTTAATTTGTTCAATGACACACCATCTAAGTGTGTCTATCCTCTTATCATGTCTTCTAGCGAAGTGTTGGACAAGTGGTGTTGCTGCCTTCTCCAACGTAAGTGTGGAAAAATGCTCCCTAATCCTTGTATTAATGTCTGTTCCCGTAAGACCTACATATTGAATGTGGCATTGGGTGCATTCAAGTAAATATATTACAAGTTCAGATGTACAATTAACACAGGATTGTATTTCAAAGGTCTCACCAGTTACACAAGATGTAAAGTTCGGAGTTATATGGACAAATTCACATGGCCTACATTTTCTGTGCCCACATCTAAACATACCTAGGTGTCTTAGCCAGGAACTTGTGGTTGTATTTACTGGTCTCAACTGTGTAGGTGCTAATCTGGACCCAAGGGTACTGCTTTTACCATATGAACATTTGAGTCCTTTTTTGACCACCTCCTGCAGGCCATCATCTGCTGACAAAATTGCAAAATGTTTCTTAACTATTTCACAGACCTCTTTGTATTGGGAACTATAACCTGTCACAAAATAAACTCCTTGTGTTTGTGTTTGGTCCATTCGTGGGGGGCGTTCAGTTATTAGGGACTGCCTGTCCATGGCATTCACCTCCTTTTTAGCCCTCTCAATGTCTCTCCTCAGATACTTCCTCTCATATAGCCTTTTCTCCAGATCATCAGCAGCCACCTTATAGTCAGCTGAATTGCTGCAATTACGTTTTAGTCTCATAAACTGACCTTTAGCCACTGCATACCTCACATGGTCAGGGTGGCTGCTGGTGGCATGGAGAAGTGTGTTACCCGATATTGGCTTTCTATAGATATTGGAATCTATGGTACCATCCTCATTACCTACCAGGGTTACATCCAAATAGTTAATAGAGACCTTGTTAAATTCAAAAGTAAATCTTAGGCCAACTACATTGCTGTTTAGAAAATCTACAAATTGGGGTATTGCTTCCTCTGGTCCACACCAAATAAATAACAAATCATCTATGAAACGTTTGTACATCCTTATGTACTGTCTGTAGGGATTTCTCTCTCCAAAGATGTGTGCCATCTCCCACCACCCCAAATACAGGTTGGCATATGATGGCGCGAACTTAGCACCCATGGCGGTGCCACATCTTTGGAGAAAGAAATCCCTCTCAAAACGAAAGAAGTTGTGTGTCAGAAGAAACCTTGCAATTCTAACTATAAATATTCGAAATCCTTCATCATAGTTAGTAAACTGGAATAGCATAAACTCTAACGCTTCCAAACCACTGTCATGTGGTATTGACGAGTATAGCGATACTGCGTCCACTGTTAACCAAATACTCTCTTTTTCCCATTTGATGTCTTGGACTATATTCAAAAGATGTTTAGTATCACGTATATGGGAATGTAGTGAAATCACCAGTGGTTGTAATATAGCATCTAACCATTCAGATGTATGTTCTAGTAGAGAATCGATACTGCTAATTATAGGTCTTCCTTGGACATTCGTTAAGGTCTTATGAACCTTTGGCAAATGGTGGAACCAGGGGGTTTTCGGATAATTCACTATTAAAAATTCCACTGTATTTGGACCAAAAAAACCTCTTGCATTCCATCATCCAACAAATCAATTAGTTCATTTCTGTACACATCTGTAGGGTCCCTTGAAAGTTTGACATAATCATGTTCATTATTTAATTGTCTGTAGGCCTCTGAGATATACATTGGTCTATCCATTACTACAATGGATCCCCCTTTGTCCGCTGGACGTATTACCAGTGTAGGATTCTGTTCCAATGATACCAATGCTTCTCTCTGAGGCCTAGTTAAATTAAATTTCCTTTAGTATCCCTCTGCTTAATCATTTGATTTAAAGCTACCAAATCCTTTTCTATTCGTGCATGAAAAGTTTCAATGGTTTGGCCTCTTGATTGCAGGGGATAAAAGTTAGACCTACTCCTAAATCTAGGCTTTTTATCCACTGCATCACAAGTGTTGCCAGTTTCTGAGTCCAGCATCTCTAAAGAAATAACATCACAGGACTCAGAAAAATCAAGACTTTGACCAACCATTGTAGGATAATGTGTCTTAGTGGTAAAAGGGATAGATGTCACACCAGAGTCATTAAAATGCTTTTTCAGAGTAAGATTTCTAACTAATCTGTTAACATCTAGAAGGGTTTGAAAAACATTGAATTCTGTAGAGGGAGCAAAACCTAGACCCAAACCCAAAACAGATTCTTGTTGTTCAGTCAGAACGGTACTGGATAGATTAATTACATTATTTATTTGTACTTGCTCTGTGGGCGACTTGTTCTTAGTTGATATCTTTTCTGACTTTGTGTTTTACCCTGGCTTGTTCCCTCTCCTGTTTTGGCCTGAGCCAATGGAAAAACCTGTTCTATATCTGCTTGTCTGGCATCAAATGGTGTTAGAATAGTTGATGACTGTTGCTGATTTTGAAGGTAATGTACTTGTGTTTGTGTGTTCATTTGTGGTTTAGACTTTACTACTACTTCAGATGTGTTACAGTCCTTGGTAATCTCCTCTGCTGACAGTACAGGCACCCCTCCAACAGCGCCAACAAAGGCTGCAGTTCCCTGTGTTTGCATATTGTTAGAGACTAGGGTACTTTGTGAATCACTTACAGCTCTACTGTCATCAGAGGAACAGTCCGTGTCTGTATTAGAAAAAGTTACTGTCTTGCTACCTCTCCTGTGTCTCCTACCCTTATTGTTTTTGTTTTTATTTTTATTATTTATAGACTGTGGTTGATTACGTCTAAACTCATATCTTTTCTTCCTATTCCATATATATACAGAATCTGAGTCATAGTCAAATTTATCTCTCATGTTCTTTAAATGTTTATTCTCCATAATCTCTGATTTACCCTGTGCCACTGATTGCTGCAAAATAGAATCATATTTGATCAAGTTTGGTTCTAGACATCTTTTGTTTAGCTCAATTTGTAAATCTCCAATCTCCTTTCTAATCTTAGTTAGATCCTGTGACCTGTATTTGACTAGCATTAACATCAGACGAGAGGAAGATTCAGATAAAATGTCATTCCATGTTTTTATAAAGTCCTTGTCATTTATGTCAATCTCAAAGGTTGGGAATTTGTACACTCTCAATCCCCTTGGTATCATTCCTGCCTTCATGTAGCTTTCAAATGTCCATACATCCCATTGAGCCCTCAGTTCTTTTAGAAGGAGACTCTCCATTTGATCAAATAAAGTCCCCAAAGTTAAGGCACCCTTGGCTTCTGAAAAAATTAGGTCACAGTGCCAGACAAGCAGATATAGAACAGGTTTTTCCATTGGCTCAGGCCAAAACAGGAGAGGGAACAAGCCAGGGCAAAACACAAAGTCAGGAAAGATATCAACTAAGAACAAGTCGCCCACAGAGCAAGTACAAATAAATAATGTAATTAATCTATCCAGTACCGTTCTGACTGAACAACAAAAATCTGTTTTGGGTTTGGGTCTAGGTTTTGCTCCCTCTACAGACTTCAATGTTTTTCAAACCCTTCTAGATGTTAACAGATTAGTTAGAAATCTTACTCTGAAAAACCATTTTAATGACTCTGGTGTGACATCTATCCCTTTTACCACTAAGACACATTATCCTACAATGGTTGGTCAAAGTCTTGATTTTTCTGAGTCCTGTGATGTTATTTCTTTAGAGATGCTGGACTCAGAAACTGGCAACACTTGTGATGCAGTGGATAAAAAGCCTAGATTTAGGAGTAGGTCTAACTTTTATCCCCTGCAATCAAGAGGCCAAACCATTGAAACTTTTCATGCACGAATAGAAAAGGATTTGGTAGCTTTAAATCAAATGATTAAGCAGAGGGATACTAAAAGGAAATTTAATTTAACTAGGCCACAGAGAGAAGCATTGGTATCATTGGAACAGAATCCTACACTGGTAATACGTCCAGCGGACAAAGGGGGATCCGTTGTAGTAATGGATAGACCAATGTATATCTCAGAGGCCTACAGACAATTAAATAATGAACATGATTATGTCAAACTTTCAAGGGACCCTACAGATGTGTACAGAAATGAACTAATTGATTTGTTGGATGATGGAATGCAAGAGGGTTTTTTTGGATCCAAATACAGTGGAATTTTTAATAGTGAATTATCCGAAAAACCCCTGGTTCCACCATTTGCCAAAGGTTCATAAGACCTTAACGAATGTCCAAGGAAGACCTATAATTAGCGGTATCGATTCTCTACTAGAACATACATCTGAATGGTTAGATGCTATATTACAACCACTGGTGATTTCACTACATTCCCATATACGTGATACTAAACATCTTTTGAATATAGTCCAAGACATCAAATGGGAAAAAGAGAGTATTTGGTTAACAGTGGACGCAGTATCGCTATACTCGTCAATACCACATGACAGTGGTTTGGAAGCGTTAGAGTTTATGCTATTCCAGTTTACTAACTATGATGAAGGATTTCGAATATTTATAGTTAGAATTGCAAGGTTTCTTCTGACACACAACTTCTTTCGTTTTGAGAGGGATTTCTTTCTCCAAAGATGTGGCACCGCCATGGGTGCTAAGTTCGCGCCATCATATGCTAACCTGTATTTGGGGTGGTGGGAGATGGCACACATCTTTGGAGAGAGAAATCCCTACAGACAGTACATAAGGATGTACAAACGTTTCATAGATGATTTGTTATTTATTTGGTGTGGACCAGAGGAAGCAATACCCCAATTTGTAGATTTTCTAAACAGCAATGTAGTTGGCCTAAGATTTACTTTTGAATTTAACAAAGTCTCTATTAACTATTTGGATGTAACCCTGGTAGGTAATGAGGATGGTACCATAGATTCCAATATCTATAGAAAGCCAATATCGGGTAACACACTTCTCCATGCCACCAGCAGCCACCCTGACCATGTGAGGTATGCAGTGGCTAAAGGTCAGTTTATGAGACTAAAACATAATTGCAGCAATTCAGCTGACTATAAGGTGGCTGCTGATGATCTGGAGAAAAGGCTATATGAGAGGAAGTATCTGAGGAGAGACATTGAGAGGGCTTAAAAGGAGGTGAATGCCATGGACAGGCAGTCCCTAATAACTGAACGCCCCCCACTAATGGACCAAACACAAACACAAGGAGTTTATTTTGTGACAGGTTATAGTTCCCAATACAAAGAGGTCTGTGAAATAGTTAAGAAACATTTTGCAATTTTGTCAGCAGATGATGGCCTGCAGGAGGTGGTCAAAAATGGACTCAAATGTTCATATCGTAAAAGCAGTACCCTTGGGTCCAGATTAGCACCTACACAAATGAGACCAGTAAATACAACCACAAGTTCCTGGCTAAGACACCTAGGTATGTTTAGATGTGGGCACAGAAAATGTAGGCCATGTGAATTTGTCCATATAACTCTGAACTTTACATCTTGTGTAACTGGTGAGACCTTTGAAATACAATCCTGTGTTAATTGTACATCTGAACGTGTAATATATTTACTTGAATGCACCCAATGCCACATTCAATATGTAGGTCTTACGGGAACAGACATTAATACAAGGATTAGGGAGCATTTTTCCACACTTACGTTGGGGAAGGCAGCAACACCACTTGTCCAACACTTCGCTAGAAGACATGATAAGAGGATAGACACACTTAGATGGTGTGTCATTGAACAAATTAAACCACCCAAAAGGGGGGGAGATATGGAGAAATTGTTGGCCAAGCGTGAGATGTACTGGATCTTCAGATTAGGAACAAGAATTCCCAAAGGTCTCAATTCCAAATATGACCTAATCAATTATTGGGAATAACAGTACATCTCTCTCTTAATGCCAACACAATATTTTACTTTTAATTCTACATACCTCTAGGTGTTTTCTATGCATTTAATATAGTATATTAATTCTTCATTTTCTCTGAGTGCCCTGGGTCCTGATTGCAGTTTAGGGGTTCACTTGTGAAATGTATTCATGAATTGAATTATATTGTCATATGTTAGCCAATGGTCATTGTTTTTCTTAAAAAGGTTTAGCATATATTTTCATATTAGCGACTATTTAAGGTAGACTATTGGCTTAATAATAATAATTATAATCATAATATTAATAATTATATTCATGACAGACCATAACATATTTATTATGTTTATTTATTTTCAGGGTAAATAGAGTACATGTGATATTCTGTGAAGGATTTAAATGGATGATAGACCTATGGTGATCTACCCTAACTATATGTTTATAGACTTATGGTCAACTACAGGTACCGGTGCATTAATCCTGGTATAATGGAAATGTATCTTATCTATTTTTGAATATCTTGGATTCTATAAATAGGTATCTATCTCATTGACATCTGTTTAGCTAAACTTCAATCTCTAATTCTAATATTCAACATTTAGTCCAGTTGGTTAAACATGTAATATGTATATATGTATAGATATAGTAACCTCAAAATTTATTTGTTGCTGCTATATGTTCTCCTTTATGTGTTTGAAATAAGTATTATAGTCTCAAGAAGATAACAGCTTGGCTAATTTAGGAGACATATATATATATATACAGTAACAATGCGTTTGTTATTGGAACTTTTTACATAAGTATACAATTTGAAAATGTTTTTTGTTTATTGTAAGTGTTTATACTAACTTGCTGAATATTTAACTGTAGCAGTGTAGCGAATATCTTAAGGGTTAAAGGGGCGGGTAGGCACGCTTTCTTTGTTTTTAATTCAAGCTAGAGTGTTAACCAATGAAATTTGAGTAAATTCTTTAAATAGAAGGGGGAGTATTCCTAGCACCTATGGCTATGACTACGGCAACAGCCGAAACGCGTAAGCCAGTTTAGGTGCCAGCCTACTCTGCCTAGATACGTCTATTTCTCTATGTTTTTAAAAGAAGTTTATTAAAGGTATTTGTTTTATTGAACTGTCCGCCTCATCTTGATTGCTACCTTAACCAGCCGGAAAGGACAGTTCAAACATTGCACTCTACAGTGGATAGTGATATACGGGGCAAGCACCTCATTTGGAATGGCTGGCCTTGGACACACCTACCATCCCATTGGTTGATACCGCAAGCTGTCTTCCGGAATGACTCGTCGCCATTGGATGACGTCATCACCTCCTCGCTCCTCGTGGTCTAGCTAGCTGGCGTTCGTCGAAAGAAGGTGAGTGCACCAGCTGGGTGGCAGTAATTACACTGCGGCAAGGGCTTCTGATGCCGGCTGGTCCCCCTTGAAAAGTACCGTGCCAGCACACGGGTGGAGCTGCTGAGGAAGGGTGAGAATAATCTTGTTTTCTATACATGAACTTTGTATTTGTGTACCAATGTTGTCAGGGATTATGAATCAGCTTGCTGGCGAACTTGACTGTACTACGTGAAACGTCTGCCTGGTTCAGATGGATTTATAAGCTTGGGATAACTTTATAACTTTGGGAGAATTGTTTCATTGCACAATGGATCATCTGCTTGGAACAGACTAATCTCTATCCTGGATTATTGTTTATAGTGTGATCCAGCCATTTTACAACACATGATTCCTACTACTTTTTAAGCTTGCCCTTTATTCACTAAAAAGTGTATCTTTATGTTCACTTTATAGATTTTTGGATATTAAAGATATCCTTCACCTGTGTTATTTGGAAATGTATTCTTTCACAGGCAATTGGATGTAGCTCCACTTTCTTAACTTTGAATTTGAGACCCCCATGTGACAGAACAGCAGTGGATGCTGTGTCTAGGGGAGAGAGCCAGGTTTCTGTTAGGCCAGAAGGTTAAGGGAGCAGGAGATAAAGAGGTCATGTATAGAGGTGAGCTTGTTGCAAACAGAGTGAGAGTTCCAGAGTGCACAAGTGAAAGGCGTAGTGGCTTTTTGCAAGAGGAATGTGAGTAAAGTTGGCAGAGTTTTGTTTTCTGAGTCTATGGGACGGTACACATGGATGTGCACGGCTAGGCAGTTGGGGACCAGGATTTGGGGAAATGTCACCAGCAGTTAGTAAAAGCAAGAGGGAGAGTGACATGAGATGAGATACAGATCTGCAGTAATGAGACTGTTTTTGGGACAAGGTGCAGGGTGAAGAGAGAGTGTTTAGGAATAGATAAAGTTCATGAGTACAAAAGTAAGGTGAATTTGAGATGGGCTAATGACATTGTGATCATTTGTCTGTGCTCCTCTGTATGCTGATATTAATGTCTTATTCAAAACCCAAAGATAATTCATGCGTTTATAGTTTAATCTCTGCCTTGCTTTAAATACTGATTGCAGATTTATGTAATTTCAATAAGTTCATAATAAACACTATTATAAATAAACTGTATTTTTGTGTGGCCATTTCCTTCCCTTTTTCAGTACTATTCTTAGACATAGTTTATGATTGCCCTAGCACCAGAACATAACATCTCTGTACACTTTTGTTGCTTTCACTTTTATTTTTGAGCCCCTAGAAATGTTTTTTTTTTATAATCACTTTTATAATCGACTTTCTATCAATATTTTTGCATAACGTGCACGTATTGTTGTTTTTTCATAATATATTTGTGGTTTGTGACAAATAGTGATGTCGCGAATATAAAAATTTAGGTTTGCGAATAGCGGACTCGAACTTCCGCAAATGTTTGCAAACCGGCAAACCGGTCGAACCGCCATTGACTTCAATAGGCAGGCGAACTTTAAAACCCACAAGGACTCTTTCTGGCCACAATAGAGATGGAAAAGTTGTTTCAAGGGGACTAACACCTGGACTGTGGCATGCCGGAGGGGGATCCATGGCAAAACTCCCACGGAAAATTGCATAGTTGATGCAGAGTCTGGTTTTAACCCATAAAGGGCCTAAATCACCTAACATTCCTAAATTGTTTGGAATAACGTGCTTTAAAACATCAGGTATGATGTTGTATCGATCAGGTAGTGTAAGGGTTACGCCTGCTTCACAGTGACAGACCAAACTCCCTGTGTAACGCACCGCAAACAACCGCAAACAGTCCATTTGCACAACCACGAGATAGATAGATTTGATAGATAGATACATTGAAGGCAACTTCAATTAGATTACACTAGCAGACTGATGTTTCACAGTCAAAAAATATTTTTTGACAATGTTTACACTACTGTTATAACAAATATGATTGGTGGCACTAGTTGGCAAGTGGGCCTGGCACACACGCTGGGAGGAAGGCAACTGCAATTAGATTACACTAGATGACTGATGTTTCTCAGTCAAAAAAGTTTTTATTTTAAATATTTACAATACTGTTATAACAAATATGATTGGTGGCACTAGTTGGCAAGTGGGCCTGGCACACACGCTGGCAGGCAGGCAACTGCAATTCAATTGCACTAGCAGACTGATGATTCACAGTCAAAAAAGTTTTTATTTTAAATATTTACACTACTGTTATAACAAATATGATTTGTGGCACTAGTTGGAAAGTGGGCCTGGCACACACGCTGGCAGACAGGCAACTGCAATTAAATAACAATAGCAGACTGATGTAAAAGTTTTTTTAAAAAAAAGTTACACTAATGTTACAACAGATAGGAGTGATGGCACTCAGGATAGAAGTAGGCACAGTATGTGCTGGCAGCCTGACACACAGGCTGGCACTAGTGGCAGGCTGGCCTGGCAACTAAAATTAAATAACACTAGAAGACTGATGTAAAAGTTTTTTTTTACAAAATTTAAACTAATGTTACACCAGATAGGAGTGGTGGACTGGCACTGAGGATGGAAGTAGGCACAGTATATGCTGGCAGCCTGACACACAGGCTGGCACTAATGGCAGCTAGGCTGGCCTGGCAACTAAAATTAAATAACACTAGAAGAGGACTGATATAAAAAAAAAATGTAAAAAAAAATTACACTAATGTTACACCAGATATAAGTGGTGGAAAAAAGAGCTATTAATCACACTATATGATGTGGGCCTGACACACAGGCCTGATGTTAAATGAAATTAGATTACACTAGCAAAATTATTTAAAAGTTTTTTTTTAATTTACAATAATGTTAAGCAGATATGAGTGGTGGCTGGCACAGCAATTAACCACAGTATATGCGGTGTAAGCCTGACACACAGGCCTGATAGAAAATGAAATTAGATTACACTAGCAAAATGATTTAAAAGTTTTGTTGTTTAAATTTACACTAATGTTAAGCAGATATGAGTGGTGGCTGGCACAGAGCAATTAACCACAGTATATGCTGTGTGAGCCTGAGACACAGGCCTGATAGAAAATGAAATTAGATTACACTAGCAAAATGATTTAAAAGTTTTGTTGGTTAAATTTACACTAATGTTAAGCAGATATCAGTGGTGGCACTAATCACAGTATATGCTGTGAGCCTCACACACAGGCTGAAAGCCAAGCAAATGCAAATAAAATTACAAATAAAAAAAAAAACGACTGAAGTTATAGCCCTAAAAAGGGCTTTTTGGGGTGCTGTCCTTACAGCAGAGATTAGATGAGTCCTTCAGGACTGTAGTGGACACTAAATACACTAGCCTAGCTATCTATTTCCCTATAATGTCAGCAGCAGCAACACTAAAGCTCCTCTCACTAAGAAAGCAGGATCGTAATGAATCTACAATGGCTGCTGCCAAGGAGCTGGGAGGGTCTGTGAGGAAGTGTCTGCTGCTGATTGGCTCAAATGTGTCAGAAGGCTGTGAGATACAGGGTCAAAGTTTCCTCAATGATGACACATAGGGGGCGGATTGAACATCACATATGTTCGCCCGCAGCGGCGAACGTGAACAAGCTATGTTCGCCGGGAACTGTTCTCCGGCGAACAGTTCGCAACATCACTAGTGACAAATTGGTTTTTCATCCTAATCCATTTAGCTGTTTATTTACTGTAGCAATGTTAATTATTCAAATTATATTTTATTTAGGGAAGAACAATATCATTACACATTATTTATGATTTTCAAGGAGAGTTTCCTCAGTGCTGTTTTCATGTCTCTGTTCCTAAGAGTGTAAATCAGAGGGTTAATTGCTGGTATTACTATACAGTAGAAGAGTTCCATGATCCTATCCTTGCTAACAGAAGGACGAGTGTGCAAACGCAGGTGCACAAACATAGCTGTACCATAGAAAAGAAATACGGAGACCAGATGGGAACCACATGTTGAGAAGGCTTTTTGACGTCCATCCACAGACTTTATGAGTAAAATTGAAGAAAGGATTTTGATATAAGAACACAGAATAAGAAGGAAGGGAACTGCTGCCCCAATAATACAAGCAATGAAAACTGAAAGTTCGTTGTTGAAGGTGTCAGCACAGGCTATCTTGAGGAGAGGGGGAATGTCACAAAAGAAATGTTCAATGTAATTTGAGCTACAAAAAGGTAAACTAAAGATGAAGCTGGTTTGCCCCAAAGAAACAAACGACCCCACCATCCAAGACCCAGCAGTAAGTTTGAAACATAACTTTCTGTTTATCACACTCATATATCTCAGAGGGCTGCAGATAGCCATATATCTGTCAAATGCCATCACCCCTAGGAAAACACATTCAGAAACACCAACTGTGAAGAAAATGTCCATCTGTGCAGCACAACCCATGAAAGATATGGACTTATCCTTTGATAAAATGTTTTCTAATACTTTAGGGATAATGACTGAGCTGAAGCAAATCTCAAGGACTGATAGGTTCCTCAGAAAGAAGTACATGGGCCTGTGAAGCTGAAGGTCAATTGTAACAGTCACAATGATAAGACCGTTACCTAATAACATGAGCATGTAAGTGAGGAGAAGAAAAGAGAAAAGAATAAACTGAAGGGACAAATGCAAATCAGAGAAACCCAGCAGAATAAATCTGGTCACATTTGTGGGTGTATTTCCTCCCATACCATCAATGTATATCTACTAAATAATATTATTGGCAGTAGATTTCATAGTAATTATATCTGATTTATAATGTATCAGAGAACTTATGGGAAAAAATGATATATACCACTGATAGAGATGTTATTCTGTATCTGGTGCACTAAAGCTCCCACCAGTTGTCCTTACCTCAACCATAGAAGACCGTGCAGCAGGAACAACAGGCTCAGGACCTGCAGCCTCCATCATGTAATTATAAACAGGGAGTGTGCAGAGAATATAGCGCTTGGTGAAGCCGGTGTTAGGCTGTTTAATCCAATGCAATTTCTCCTTGGTAGATAAAAGTTGTATTTACGGTACCTGTTGATTCTGTACCTGTGCTCATGTATTTGGTTGGGGCTGTGTGGGTCAAATTTACAGGTTAAAACACCTTATATGCTAATCAGTAATAGAAATATAATGTTTACATTTTATTATAACAAAACTATCTTTTTGGATATGACCAGTTCTCAGCATTAATTTACTGGAAAATACATTAAATTCTATATTCTGACCCAACTTTGAATTGTAGTCCAAAGATGTATTCCTGCATGCATTCTTGTCATTGCTCCATAATAATGTACAAGCATGAGAGAGAGACCAGAAATAAATGATTTCTCATTTGATAGAACATAATTTAATCTTATACGTATCTCTATGTATCTACAGTATCTATATATCTATCTATCATCTATCTATCGATCTATCTATCTAACTTTCTCTTTCTCTATATCTATATATGTATCTATCCATCTACTGTATCTATCTATCTATCATCTATCTATCTAATCAGCTCTCTCTTTCTTTCTCTCTCTCTCTCTCTCTCTCTTTGTCTCTCTCTCCCTTTCTATCTCACTCTCTTTCTTTCTATCTCTCTTTCTCTCTTTGTCTCTCTCTCTTTATACCTCTCTCTCTTTCTTTCTCTCTCTTTCTCTCTCTCTTTCTCTGTCTCCCTCTCACCTTCTCTCTCTCTTTCTCTTTATATCTCTCTCTCTCGCTCTCTCTCTCTTGAATTTTTAAAATATGTTGTTTCTCTCACATTTGTCTTCAATATGATATGTTTTGTGCCATTATATAATGTAATCTCTCATGAGAGAGCAGGCACATGGCTACAATTCATTACTTATACCTTATTGTATTTCATACAGACCACACTTCATATGTACAAATGAACATGGAAATATACTTGGAATTGCTTAATAAAGTGAATTATTACTTAGCACATATTATTTTAAGAAATAAACATTTATACTTAGAAAATAATAGACTTTCTTAGCAATATATTGTAAACTCAAGAACCTAACATATTAATTATTCTTTTTACATAAACAGACTAATTTTGCACAAATATTAAAAAACAATACAATAGAAAATATTCAATGATTTAATATCTGATTTAATCTACTGTCATTAAGCTAAATTAATAAACTGATTTCTTAGTGGCTACTAAATCTCATCAGAGTCTGCCAAAAAGTCAATACTTTAGAGCAACTTTTTTATGTTCTTTAACACTTTTATATCAATCTGAATTCCTTTTAATTAGCAATTTGAAAACATTCAAACATTTAAATGAAATAATGAACAACACCAGTATGTAGGATTTTTGTGGACAAGTTTTATTGCTGAAACATTATTCTGTAATAATTCAGATGGAACCTACATTTTAAACAATTTCTAATTTACTTCTATTATACAATTAGCTTTATTCTCTTTGTATCCTTTGTTGAATCAACAACAATGCAGAACTGGAAGCTAGCTGAGCAGATCTGGTGAGCCAAAGAGGCACTCATGTCCAACCACCAATATCTATCTATCTATCTATCTATCTATCTATCTATCTATCTATCTATCTATCTATCTGTCATCTGTCTGTCTGTCTATCTGTTTATTATTAATATTACTATTATTATTATTAGTAGTACTAGTAGTACTTTTGTTATTATTATTATTATTGCTCTTATTATTACTATTATTGTTATTGTTGTTGTTATTATTATTATTGTTATTATTATTATTAATACTATTATTGTTATTATTGTTATTATTATTATTGTTATTATTGTATTATTATTACTATAAGTGACACTATCTAGCAAACAGACTAGATATATAAAAGGTGCGCCAACAAAATATACAGGTACCTACAATGTATGCAATTGATATTTTTCTCTATATCTCTATATATACTAATAAATCATTAATAGATCAACTAAAAAAAAGAGAATTACCTTAAGACAAATATACAATAAAACAATAGCTATAGATATTACTTGCAGGATTTATGTACCAAATAGTACATATAATGAATCACAATAGGTCCATTAATAGGCCATACAGTCTCTGTAGCAGATGCTCACGGCAGTGTTCAACAAGACACTGTAGGATAAAGAGGCAGCCGTCTTTAAAAGGTTGTGAAGATATCGCATACAATGTCCTATGAGACAGCAGAAAGAGTGGCGCCTCACTTTCCCTTGTCTCATAGGACATTGTATGCATTATTATTACTATTATTATTGTTATAATTATTATTATTACTATTGTTATTATTATTATTATTACTATTGTTATTATTATTATTACTATTGTTATTGTTATAATTATTATTATTACTATTGTTATTATTATTATTATTACTATTGTTATTATTATTATTACTATTATGATTATTATTATTATTGTTATTATTACTATTGTTATTATTATTATTACTATTGTTATTATTATTATTACTATTATTATTATTATTGTTATTACTATTGTTATTATTATTTTTATTGTTATTATTGTTATTATTATTATTGATATTATTAATATTGTTTTTATTATTGTTATTATTATTATTATTATTATTATTACTATTATTATTATTATTATTGTTATTATTATTATTATTATTATTATTATTACTACTATTATTATTATTATTGTTATTATTATTATTATTATTATTTTTATTATTGTTATTATTATTATTACTATTGTTATTATTATTATTATTATTATTTTTATTACTATTATTATTATTATTATTATTATTGTTATTACTATTGTTATTATTATTATTACTATTATTAATATTATTACTAAACATTTTTTATTATTATTATTATTGTTCTTACTATTATTATTATTATTATTATTATTATTATTATTGTTATTATTATTATTATTATTATTGTTATTATTATTGTTATCATTATTACTATTATTATTTAAAAATTTAAATCTCTGTTTCCAGGATTTCTAGATACACAGAAACTCAGAGTCAAATTGGCAAATTGCATATGTGCCCCAAAGGACTGTTCCAGTTCTGATTGCAACTATGTAGGCACAGCATTACATCAGAGTAGTATAAACCATGAAAGTATAGGCAACAAGAAGGTGTTTGCACCATAAAGGCGGGGGAGGTTAGCCAGCAGATAAACTTTCACCTAAGGTTAAACCCCTACCTTCAGTATATGACTGATTGGTTTGTTAAATGCATATTTTTTACTCACTAATAAGGCCTAGATTTGGAGTTTGGCGGTAAAAGGGCTGTTAACGCTCCGCAGGCTTTTTTCTGGCCGCACCATAAATTTAACTCTGGTATCGAGAGTTTAAACAAATGCTGCGTTAGGCTCCAAAAAAGGAGCGTAGAGCATTTTTACCGCAAATGCAACTCTCGATACCAGAGTTGCTTACGGACGCGGCCGGCCTCAAAAACGTGCTTGTGCACGATTCTCCCATAGGAAACAATGGGGCTGTTTGAGCTGAAAAAAAACCTAACACCTGCAAAAAAGCAGCGTTCAGCTCCTAACGCAGCCCCATTGTTTCCTATGGGGAAACACTTCCTACGTCTGCACCTAACACTCTAACATGTACCCAGAGTCTAAACACCCCTAGCCTTACACTTATTAACCCCTAATCTGCCGCCCCCGCTATCGCTGACCCCTGCATATTTTTTTTAACCCCTAATCTGCCGCTCCGTAAACCGCCGCAACCTACGTTATCCCTATGTACCCCTAATCTGCTGCCCTAACATCGCCGACCCCTATATTATATTTATTAACCCCTAATCTGCCCCCCTCAACGTCGCCGACACCTGCCTACACTTATTAACTCCTAATCTGCCGAGCGGACCTGAGCGCTACTATAATAAAGTTATTAACCCCTAATCCGCCTCACTAACCCTATCATAAATAGTATTAACCCCTAATCTGCCCTCCCTAACATCGCCGACACCTACCTTCAATTATTAACCCCTAATCTGCCGAGCGGAGCTCACCGCTATTCTAATAAATGTATTAACCCCTAAAGCTAAGTCTAACCCTAACACTAACACCCCCCCTAACTTAAATATAATTTACATCTAACAAAATAAATTAACTCTTATTAAATAAATGATTCCTATTTAAAGCTAAATACTTACCTGTAAAATAAATCCTAATATAGCTACAATATAAATTATAATTATATTATAGCTATTTTAGGATTAATATTTATTTTACAGGCAACTTGGTATTTATTTTAACTAGGTACAATAGCTATTAAATAGTTAAGAACTATTTAATAGTTACCTAGTTAAAATAATAACAAATTTACCTGTAAAATAAATCCTAACCTAAGATATAATTAAACCTAACACTACCCTATCAATAAAATAATTAAATAAACTACCTACAATTACCTACAATTAACCTAACACTACACTATCAATAAATAAATTAAACACAATTCCTACAAATAAATACAATTAAATAAACTAGCTAAAGTACAAAAAATAAAAAAGAACTAAGTTACAAAAAATAAAAAAATATTTACAAACATAAGAAAAATATTACAACAATTTTAAACTAATTACACCTACTCTAAGCCCCCTAATAAAATAACAAAGCCCCCCAAAATAAAAAATTCCCTACCCTATTCTAAATTAAAAAAGTTACAAGCTCTTTTACCTTACCAGCCCTGAACAGGGCCCTTTGCGGGGCATGCCCCAAGAATTTCAGCTCTTTTGCCTGTAAAAGAAAAAATACAATACCCAAGCCCCCCAACATTACAACCCACCACCCACATACCCCTAATCTAACCCAAACCCCCCTTAAATAAACCTAACACTAAGCCCCTGAAGATCTTCCTACCTTATCTTCACCATACCAGGTTCACCGATCCGTCCTGAAGAGCTCCTCCGATGTCCTGATCCAAGCCCAAGCGGGGGGCTGAAGAGGTCCATGATCCGGTCAAAGTCTTCATCCAAGCAGGGCAGAAGAGGATCTTCCATCCGATTGAAGTCATCATCCAGGCGGCATCTTCTATGGTCTTCCATCCGGAGCGAAGCGGCAGGATCCTGAAGACCTCCAGCGCGGAACATCCATCCGGCCCGACGACTGAACGACGAATGACTGTTCCTTTAAGGGACGTCATCCAAGATAGCGTCCCTCGAATTCCGATTGGCTGATAGGATTCTATCAGCCAATCGGAATTAAGGTAGGAATTTTCTGATTGGCTGATGGAATCAGCCAATCAGAATCAAGTTCAATCCGATTGGCTGATCCAATCAGCCAATCAGATTGAGCTCGCATTCTATTGGCTGATCGGAACAGCCAATAGAATGCGAGCTCAATCTGATTGGCTGATTGGATCAGCCAATCGGATTGAACTTGATTCTGATTGGCTGATTCCATCAGCCAATCAGAAAATTCCTACCTTAATTCCGATTGGCTGATAGAATCCTATAAGCCAATCGGAATTCGAGGGACGCCATCTTGGATGACGTCCCTTAAAGGAACCGTCATTAGTCGGGAGACAACGGAAGAAGAGGATGGATCCGCGTCGCCTGCTTCAAGATGGACCCGCTCCGCACCGGATGGAAGAAGATCGAAGATGCCGCTTGGAGAAGATGTTTGCCGGTCCGGATGTCCTCTTCTTGCCGGATAGGAGGAAGACTTTGGAGCCTCTTCTGGACCTCTTCAGCACCGGATGATGGATCGCCAACCCCCGCTTGGGTTGGATGAAGATGTTGGAGCCAGGACGGATCGGTGATACCTGGATGGTGAAGACAAGGTAGGAAGATCTTCAGGGGCTTAGTGTTAGGTTTATTTAAGGGGGGTTTGGGTTAGATTAGGGGTATGTGGGTGGTGGGTTGTAATGTTGGGGGGGGGTATTGTATTTATTCTTTTACAGGCAAAAGAGCTGAAATTCTTGGGGCATGCCCCGCAAAGGGCCCTGTTCAGGGCTGGTAAGGTAAAAGAGCTTGTAACTTTTTAAATTTAGAATAGGGTAGGGAATTTTTTATTTTGGGGGGCTTTGTTATTTTATTAGGGGGCTTAGAGTAGGTGTAATTAGTTTAAAATTGTTGTAATATTTTTCTTATGTTTGTAAATATTTTTTT